>NC_139658.1:23823170-23833170 GCF_951799395.1 Argentina silus | reverse complement strand
CCGCTGAGTCTGTGTTTGTCTACGTTTGGCGAGGGGGAGACTCTAAGGCCATTGGATCCTGCCTCCAGACATCCCAGCTCACAGTCAAGCCCTACAGTAAGAACGCCAGTTCAACTCAACCAGATTTCACGTCCATGCTGTCGCAGATTTGTATAAACAAGCCGTTCTGACAAAAGGAATGCAAAACAAATTTAGCATAAAATGCTTCTGTGTTCATTTGTTACCTGCCCCCATTGTTCACTGAATATCTCCTGTGACGATCTAACACTGAATCTTCCACCATATCTAATCTGCCCTCGGTTGCTGCCTCACTGTAAACACAGGATGTCTAATTCAACTTCAAAGTACAATCATTCTATGTTTTCCTGTGAGAAAATGCAAGTTTGAAGTCCTGGACGTCCCTTAATCAAAAAGAGTTAAGATCTCTAAAGTGAATCTAATGGAATTTGCCATGAAGAAGATTTACATAAGGAGCTCAATAAGCTAAGGAAACCAACAAGCAGACAGGGGATTTTTAAATAGTTTCATTATATGATGGGGAAAAAACAATTGTTTGTGTGATTAAATACTGAAGCAAATGTGCTCACCTTGTACTTTAAAACAAAGCAGTGTGTAATGATGTCAATTTAATTCACTTCGTTCCAAACACTCTGTGTGAGATAAATTCCCTGGAGTCCCTGGAACATTCCGGAAGCGCAGCCGGAACACAGCAGATACACAAATCTCCTTCAGACAACAGTCACTAAACACCACACAGCGGTCCTAGTGACCTCTGCGCCAACTCTCACTGTAGAAACCGACCCCTTGGTCTTACCCTGCCCTGGGACACGCGGCCCGCTCCCCGTCCTACCGGAAGACACGTCTGACATTCATCTCCTGCCTGAACGCAACAGCGTCCTCACCGCTGCAGCGACTGTTAAAGCTTGTTGTACTTAATGTTCATCGAAAGCTAAACCATGTGACTGATGGTGGCGTTTCCTACACGCTGATCCACAAGCGACAGGAAGAAAAGAAGAGGGGGATGAAGTAAAGGAAGACTGGTGACAACCTTAGGAGACATGCATTCAGGAGGGGGAGAGAGAGAGAGAGAGAGAGAGAGAGAGTCGGTAGGTGGGTGAGTGGGTGGGTAGGTGGGTGGGAGGAGGGGGGGGGGGTCAAGACAGTCGGAGGAGAGAGAGAGGGAGGTGCCCATAGGACCGAGGGGGGGGGGGGGGGGGTGTCTGGTCAACCTACCATTGACTAGGCTGGTGTTACCGGGGGCATTAGCACCTGCAGCACCATCGGTGGCTATAGTCGCGATGGGGGGGGCGGACAGATGGGAGGAGTCTAGCAAGTCATAATGGGGGGGGGGGGGGTAAAAAAAGGGGCAACAGTGAACAATACATAACATGGTAATAACATAGTTAAGAGCTTCAGTCCCACGGTAGGGAGTGTTTCTACACACACGGCTTCGCGTCGGAGGGAAAGGGGCTTGACTGGGATAACGGTTACAAATGCAGCATGAAACAGGTTTTACAGAATGTGGCTTTAACAGAATGATAAGGGGGTTCTAGGAGGACAGCACAACACAATGGTTGACGGCATCGGAAGCAAGGGTTCACCAAAGTCCTATGTTCACCTGCAGCATACACCTTGTGCCAGGTGATAATTATATACAGTATAACTGTATTATTATTAGTGATTATTATAATTATATATTACATATAGGGAGTATATATAGCTTGATGCAATTCAGAGACATTGTTTACTAAGAATACTTCAAATGTCGATGTTTACTTCAGTTGGAAGATTGATAAGGTATAGAATTCATCTCAACCATGTTATTCATGTCATGTGACTCAGCATTAGGAAATCATAACTCAAGCTTTGCTAGAAAAGTAACAGGAGTGAGTGAGCATTGGGGTTAAACTGTTATTGTTTCATCGAAGGTGGTTGGTCCTGCAGTACCATTACTACAATGGTAACAACTGGAGAGAAACTGCCATCGTTTTGAATAATTCTGTGTTCCAAATCATCCCCTAGCCCCTACGCCCTGCCTCCTAGCCCCTACCTCCGAACCCCTAACCCCTACGTCCTGCCTCCTAGAAGCTAGGAGCTAGGAGCTAGTGTCTAGGTGCTTCAGGAGGGGGTAGGAGCTAGGAGCTAGGGGCTAGGGGCAAGGTGGGTAGGAGCTAGGGGTCATTTTGGAACTCAGCATAAATCAAGGAGCATGTATACCTGTATACATTCAGGCAAGTGTGAACTTCACTGTAACAACAGGTCCCGCACCATAAACCTTCCCTACAGGCCATCGACTGGGCAGCGTTGTTGATGAGGAGCCCCTCCTTTATGCTAAAATCTGTCACAACTAAGTTTGGAGAAGCACAGCCAGAGACGATCAATACAGCGTTTGATTTAACGTTTTAACACCAACTCATTCTCACTGATTCTTGCTGCCGTACGGCTCCTATGGGTTCAGATCTAACAGTGGTAAGACTGATTCAACGTTCCCTGGGTGTGATCGGGTCAAACAGGATCGGGTCAAACCGTTGTCCAGTTCGTCTGTATGCAGGAGGGGTTATGAATATGAGATGCTTGTTGTCGCTCAGTTCTTAAAAAGATGCAGTGTGCAGACGCTCCCTTTTTAAGTGAAGGATTGGAGTGATTGTGTGAGGCTTGGTTAGAGGTCAGTGGGGAGGGGGGAGGGGGGGGGCGGGGGGTTGGGGAGGGGAGGGGTGGTTTAGTAGGGTTATTAAGGGGTTAAGGATCCTGGTTCTAGAAGGGGGGAGAGGGGACGGTTGAGTTAGGGTTGAGTTACGGTCACAAAGAGGGCATACTCTACCTGCGTGCTGAAGACCATCCTCCAGAGTCCCACCTGTATGGTCATTTACATAAGATAAGAGAGTCAGGACACAGGCACACACACCTGGGGACCACCACCCCACCTGGCCAGAGCAACCCCCCCCCCCATCACCAACAAGCAGCAGAAACACAGGCTTGTTCACATTGGTTTTCACATTGGTTCTGATATTGGTTTTCACATTGGTTCTGATATTGGTTTTCACATTGGTTCTGATATTGGTTCTCACATTGGTTCTGATATTGGTTTTCACACTGGTTTAAAAACAGGTTTTTTAGACATTGTGTTTAGACATTTGTTTTCATATGTAGCACTAAAGATAATACTAGTATTGATAGTAGTACTACTAGTAGTATCACTAGATAGTAGTATCACTAGTATTGATAGTAGTATTACTAGTAGTATCACTAGTATTGATAGTAGTATCACTAGTATTGATAGTAGTATCACTAGTAGTATCACTAGATAGTAGTATTACTAGTAGTATCACTAGATAGTAGTATCACTAGTATTACTAGTAGTATCACTAGTATTGATAGTAGTATTACTAGTAGTATCACTAGTATTGATAGTAGTATCACTAGTAGTATCACTAGTATTGATAGTAGTATTACTAGTAGTATCACTAGTATTGATAGTAGTATTACTAGTATTGATAGTAGTATCACTAGTATTGATAGTAGTATCACTAGTATTGATAGTAGTATTACTAGTAGTATCACTAGTATTGATAGTAGTATTACTAGTATTGATAGTAGTATTACTAGTATTGATAGTACTAAGACACGTTTTAATGACATACCCATTCTCACCCTATGTTGTTTGCACCAAAGAGAGACAGGCGTTTCTTGAGCGTTTAATCAGATTACAGATAGGCGGTTGATATATCTACATATCTACAGAGACACTGACCACACAGAGTACAGCTGAGAGGCTGTTTATTTAACCACAGACACCATCTGAGAGGCTGTTTATTTAACCACAGACATCATCTGAGAGGCTGTTTATTTAACCACAGACATCCTCTGTCTTTCCAAGAACAGGGGCACCTATTTCCAGCACTCAGACACACACTGGGTCGCAACCCAGATTTTGAAAAACAGTGCTGTAGGACACACTTTGAATACTCTAGTGGTGTGTGTGTGTGTGTGTGTGTGTGTGTGTGTGTGTGTGTGTGTGTGTGTGTGTGTGTGCGTGCGTGCGTGCGTGTGTGTGTGTGCATGTGCGTGGGTGTGGGTGTGCGTCTGTGTGTGCGTGTGTGTGTGTGTGTGTGTGTGAGTGTGTGTGTGTGTGTGTGTGCATCTGTGTGTGCGTCTGTGTGTGTGTGTGTGTGTGTGTGTGAGTGTGTGTGTGCAAGTTATCTCTGGCAGAAAGATGTGGCACAGATCATTCACAGTCACAATATAGAGTAGAGATGGTCCTTCTATCTTAGCAGGATCATTATATTTCACTTTATTCCAGAAACAGTCGACACACACACACACACACACACACACACACACACACACACACACACATCCACGCACCCACCCACACACACACACACACACACACACACACACACACACACACACACACACACACACACACACACATACCTTTCTTCTCCTTCTTCTCCTCCTCCCCTGTCTCTCCGGCCCCCAGCAGGGTCATGATGATGCCAGTCTGAGAGTTGACGCCTACAGCTGTCACCAGCATCCTGCCAGAACCCTCCATCACATGGGTACCTGGGGGAGGAGGGGGGAGGAGGGGAGGGGAGGGGAGGGGGAGAGGAGGGAAGGAGAGGAGGGGGGAGGGGAGGAGGGGAGGGAAGGAGAGGAGGGGGGAGGGGGGGAGGGAGGAGAGGAGGGGGGAGGGGAGGAGGGGAGGGAGGAGGGGGGAGGGGAGGAGAGGAGGGGGGAGGAGAGGAGAGCAGAGCAAAGTAGAGTAGAGTAGAGCAGAATAGTGTTACTGTCCACCCGGAAATGGAACATTGTATTTGGCTTGTTGTTGTTGTTATTCTGGCGCGCCGTATCCATGGGAACATTATGAAACTGTGCAGCGCTTTGTATCAAATCTACATGTATCAAATCTACATGTATCAAATCTGCATGTATCAAATCTACATGTATCAAATCTACATGTATCAAATCTACATGTATCAAATCTACATGTATCAAATCTGCATGTATCAAATCTACATGTATCAAATCTACATGTATCAAATCTACATGTATCAAATCTTCTCTGTATCAAATCTACATGTATCAAATCTTCTCTGTATCAAATCTACATGTATCAAATGTACATGTATCAAATGTACATGTATCAAATCTCCATGTATCAAATGTACATGTATCAAATCTACATGTATCAAATGTACATGTATCAAATCTACATGTATCAAATGTACATGTATCAAATGTACATGTATATGTAAACATGTATGATGATGGGCTTCGCTTGAAACAGAGATGATGAATGCAGTCACCTGCTGCTTACCGTATTCTGCACATGTATGCGCACACACACACACACACTACACACACGCACGCACACACACACACACACACACACATACACACACGCACACACACACACACGCACGCACACACACACACACACACGCACACACACACACACACACACACACACACAATGGTAACATAGAAGGGTAACTAGATGTCAGTTATGGACATGAATATAAAGAGTGCAATTATAACACTCAGCAAACTGGCACATGGTAATTATCACTGGTGGGAAAAGGCAAAGACAGCTGACACATGAAATAATACATAATTTCTACACGTATGCTTCTGCATACATTTCCTAGAATCCCTTACATGAAATGTCATCCAGCAACCCCCATATAATGTACAGAACAGAAAGAAAAGCTCCAGAAAGCAGAGAGAACACTGCTCTCCAGATGTGGAATGTCTCTCTCTAGACTGATATTCAAACTACCATTAAGATCCCTTCTCTCGCATTGAGGAGGTGTCAGGTGGCTGATCCTACTGGGGGGGCTGGTATAGGGGGCCAGGCCATGATGAAGGAGTGGGGGGGGGGGGCTGGTATAGGGGGCCAGGCCATGATGAAGGAGGGGGGGGGGGGGCTGGTATAGGGGGCCAGGCCATGATGAAGGAGTGGGGGGGGGGGCTGGTATAGGGGGCCAGGCCATGATGAAGGAGGGGGGGGGGGGGCTGGTATAGGGGGCCAGGCCATGATGAAGGAGGGGGGGGGGGGGCTGGTATAGGGGGCCAGGCCATGATGAAGGAGTGGGGGGGGGGGGCTGGTATAGGGGGCCAGGCCATGATGAAGGAGGGGGGGGGGGGGCTGGTATAGGGGGCCAGGCCATGATGAAGGAGGGGGGGGGGGGGGCTGGTATAGGGGGCCAGGCCATGATGAAGGAGGGGGGGGGGGGCTGGTATAGGGGGCCAGGCCATGATGAAGGAGGGGGGGGGGGGGCTGGTATAGGGGGCCAGGCCATGATGAAGGAGTGGGGGGGCTGGTATAGGGGGCCAGGCCATGATGAAGGAGGGGGGGGGGGGGCTGGTATAGGGGGCCAGGCCATGATGAAGGAGTGGGGGGGGGGGGCTGGTATAGGGGGCCAGGCCATGATGAAGGAGTGGGGGGGGGGGGCTGGTATAGGGGGCCAGGCCATGATGAAGGAGGGGGGGGGGGGGCTGGTATAGGGGGCCAGGCCATGATGAAGGAGTGGGGGGGGGGGCTGGTATAGGGGGCCAGGCCATGATGAAGGAGGGGGGGGGGGGGGCTGGTATAGGGGGCCAGGCCATGATGAAGGAGGGGGGGGGGGGGGCTGGTATAGGGGGCCAGGCCATGATGAAGGAGTGGGGGGGGGGGGCTGGTATAGGGGGCCAGGCCATGATGAAGGAGGGGGGGGGGGGGCTGGTATAGGGGGCCAGGCCATGATGAAGGAGGGGGGGGGGGGCTGGTATAGGGGGCCAGGCCATGATGAAGGAGGGGGGGGGGGGCTGGTATAGGGGGCCAGGCCATGATGAAGGAGGGGGGGGGGGGGCTGGTATAGGGGGCCAGGCCATGATGAAGGAGTGGGGGGGGCTGGTATAGGGGCCAGGCCATGATGAAGGAGGGGGGGGGCTGGTATAGGGGGCCAGGCCATGATGAAGGAGGGGGGGGGGCTGGTATAGGGGGCCAGGCCATGATGAAGGAGGGGGGGGGGCTGGTATAGGGGGCCAGGCCATGATGAAGGAGGGGGGGGGGCTGGTATAGGGGGCCAGGCCATGATGAAGGAGGGGGGGGGGCTGGTATAGGGGGCCAGGCCATGATGAAGGAGTGGGGGGGGGCTGGTATAGGGGGCCAGGCCATGATGAAGGAGGGGGGGGGGCTGGTATAGGGGGCCAGGCCATGATGAAGGAGGGGGGGGGGCTGGTATAGGGGGCCAGGCCATGATGAAGGAGGGGGGGGGGCTGGTATAGGGGGCCAGGCCATGATGAAGGAGGGGGGGGGCTGGTATAGGGGGCCAGGCCATGATGAAGGAGGGGGGGGGCTGGTATAGGGGGCCAGGCCATGATGAAGGAGGGGGGGGGGCTGGTATAGGGGGCCAGGCCATGATGAAGGAGGGGGGGGGCTGGTATAGGGGGCCAGGCCATGATGAAGGAGGGGGGGGGCTGGTATAGGGGGCCAGGCCATGATGAAGGAGGGGGGGGGGCTGGTATAGGGGGCCAGGCCATGATGAAGGAGGGGGGGGGGCTGGTATAGGGGGCCAGGCCATGATGAAGGAGGGGGGGGGGGCTGGTATAGGGGGCCAGGCCATGATGAAGGAGGGGGGGGGCTGGTATAGGGGGCCAGGCCATGATGAAGGAGGGGGGGGGGCTGGTATAGGGGGCCAGGCCATGATGAAGGAGGGGGGGGGGCTGGTATAGGGGGCCAGGCCATGATGAAGGAGGGGGGGGGGCTGGTATAGGGGGCCAGGCCATGATGAAGGAGGGGGGGGGGGCTGGTATAGGGGGCCAGGCCATGATGAAGGAGGGGGGGGGGCTGGTATAGGGGGCCAGGCCATGATGAAGGAGGGGGGGGGGCTGGTATAGGGGGCCAGGCCATGATGAAGGAGGGGGGGGGCTGGTATAGGGGGCCAGGCCATGATGAAGGAGGGGGGGGGGCTGGTATAGGGGGCCAGGCCATGATGAAGGAGGGGGGGGGGCTGGTATAGGGGGCCAGGCCATGATGAAGGAGGGGGGGGGGCTGGTATAGGGGGCCAGGCCATGATGAAGGAGGGGGGGGGGCTGGTATAGGGGGCCAGGCCATGATGAAGGAGGGGGGGGGGGCTGGTATAGGGGGCCAGGCCATGATGAAGGAGGGGGGGGGGGCTGGTATAGGGGGCCAGGCCATGATGAAGGAGGGGGGGGGGCTGGTATAGGGGGCCAGGCCATGATGAAGGAGGGGGGGGGGCTGGTATAGGGGGCCAGGCCATGATGAAGGAGGGGGGGGGCTGGTATAGGGGGCCAGGCCATGATGAAGGAGGGGGGGGGGCTGGTATAGGGGGCCAGGCCATGATGAAGGAGGGGGGGGGGGCTGGTATAGGGGGCCAGGCCATGATGAAGGAGGGGGGGGGGCTGGTATAGGGGGCCAGGCCATGATGAAGGAGGGGGGGGGGGGCTGGTATAGGGGGCCAGGCCATGATGAAGGAGGGGGGGGGGCTGGTATAGGGGGCCAGGCCATGATGAAGGAGGGGGGGGGCTGGTATAGGGGGCCAGGCCATGATGAAGGAGTGGGGGGGGGCATGGTATAGGGGGCCAGGCCATGATGAAGGAGAGGAAGGGGAGGGGGGGGGGGGGGCATGGTATAGGGGGCCAGGCCATGATGAAGGAGGGGGGGGGGGGGGCTGGTATAGGGGGCCAGGCCATGATGAAGGAGTTCTGACAGAGAGCAACAGGTCTGACAGAGAACAACAGGTCTGACAGAGAACAACAGGTCTGACAGAGAACAACAGGTCTGACAGAGAACAACACAGATGGTTGAACTACTGCTGCTATAAATGACAGCACTGCCTCTCTGTCCCGGAATCAGAGCCACAGCTGGTAACAGTGGACGTCTTAGTCAAACATCACATAAACACCGGCGGTGATTAGACTGGACTTGATCTATTCATCCGCAGAGAAAAAAACACCTCATAAATACTGTACTCCCGTTCTGATTGAGGAGAGCAGCTGACATATGTGAACTGACCAGAGAGCAACATGGGGTCCTTGTCGGCGGCCTTCCTGACGTGATCCGACTCCCCCGTCAGAGAACTCTCGTCTATCTTCAGATCGTTCCCTTGTATCAACACCCCGTCGGCAGGGAGAAGGTCACCTGGAACCACAGAAGAAGAACAGGAGGAGATGTTACAACAGTACAACCACCACAGAAGAAGAGGAGATAGTCTGTTAGAACAGTAAAACCACCACAGAAGAAGAAGAGATAGTCTGTTAGAACAGTACAACCACCACAGAAGAAGAGGAGATACTCTGTTACAACAGTACAACCACCACAGAAGAAGAGGAGATATTGAATGTTTAATCTCATATATGTCTATCTATTCACCGCTGCCCATAGCCACTACTGGCCTTGCTAACCCAATGTATGTGTACGGCACCTGTAGTCTATATTACAGTGTTTTGGGGTTTAAATAATCTTTTTGATGATTCAAATACGCTGTGAACATCATGATTACATGTCGCCATATCCCACAATCAAGTCATTGGGGTCACAGGAAATGATTAATGTCCAATTCGGGGCCGCGAGGCAAAAAAGTGAGGAGAACCTGTGATCTCAGAGCTGAGTGTGTTCCCACATCGGCCTCCAGGGGGTGAGAGAGAGCGCACGTACCGTACTTGATCTGTGCGATGTCCCCGACCACGATGTCAGCGACGGGCAGCTGTATGACCTGGGCTCCGCGCACCACCTGGAACTTCTGCTCCTGCTCGATGCGGCTCTGGAGACCCCGGAATTGCTTCTCTTTGCTCCAGTCGTTGAAGGCCGTGACGAGCACAACGCAGACCACCGAGAGCAAGATGGCAGCGCCCTCAATCCAGCCGGCTTCAGCCTCGCCCTCATCCTCGGTCCCTTGTGCGGCCGAACCACAGGCTGTCAGGAGAGCGAGAGAGAGAGAGAGAGGGGGGGGGGGGGGTACACGCAGAGGTCAAATGGTATCTGGGACAAAAC
>NC_139658.1:23808170-23813170 GCF_951799395.1 Argentina silus | reverse complement strand
GCATTAACTGTTGTGACATCACCTTCAGCATGATGACTCACATGAGGGTTCCCTTTTCTAATCTGCTCCCTGAACTCTGCTGATGTAGGACCTAATGCTCCGTGTTAGCCTAACCTAATGCTCCGTGTTAGCCTAACCTAATGCTCCGTGTTAGCGACAGTGACAGCCTCTGAGATAAGGACCAGCGAAGAGTGACGCAGTGACTGATGAATAAGCCCCAGTATTGTGACAGCCCCCACCACCAGTAGACAGACAGGCGCTGAGCTGAACCAGCGGGAGGGGGTGGGGGAGGGGGGCGGGGGGCGGGGGGGCGGGGGGGCGGGAGGGGGTGACTGACTGACTGACTCCCTGTGAACATGTCTTCAGACTGGAATAGAGAGAGAGGGAGGGATGGGGGGGTGGGGGTGGAGAGATGGGGGGGGGGGGGGGTGGAGAGATGGGGGGGGGGAATTTAGAGGAACAGGGGGGATAGAGAGAGAGTCAGAATTGGGAGAAAGACTGAGTTAGAGAGAGAGAGAGAGCGAGAGAGGGAGAGAGAGACAGAGAGAGCGGCGAGAAAGGGGAGAGAGAGAGATAGCTAGAGAGGGAGAGAGAGAGAGAGAGAGAGCTAGAGAGAGGGATGGAGGCAAGGCGAGGACAGAGAGATTATATAGGCAGTGCACGTGCTGAAGGGGAGGAGAGGGGAGATGAGAAGAGAGAGGAGAGGAGAGAGGAGAGAGGAGAAAGGAGGGGGAGGGGGGGAGGGGGGGGGTTGGCTGACAATCACAAGGCTGAGAACAATCACCCGCTACAGCACTCTTCAGCCGCAGTGTAAGAATGCCCAGGTTCCAAATAGAACAGACGGCTAAAAATAGACTCATTAAACATTCTGTTTTAATTGTCTCTGCGTGAGCGTTGTTACCGCTGATCTCACAGCAGTGCGTCAGATCCCACGTGCTTGTGTGTGTCTCCCCGGTTCCTCGCCACGGGGAGCAACCCCCCTCTCGTCATTGGCTGGCTGGCTGGCTGGCTGGCTGGCTGCTGGCGCCCTGGCCTTTAGTGCTAGCGTGCTAGCGTGCTAGCGCCAGGGCAGGAGGCTGCAGCCCAGCTTGCGTAACCAACCGGCCAGCTAGAGAACGCAGCAGCAGCGGCAGCAGCAGCACAGCTGAGGTTGACGGGCCACAGCAGGTCTTCACCAGCCCTGAACACTCAGATACAGCTCCATTGCCATTCACTACTTGTATTTGTATTTGTACTATTTGTATTATTTGTATTATTTGTATTCTGTATGCTGCATTGTCAAGGAGCCGAGCCCAAGAATTGTACTCCCTGCACTCGTGTGTATGACGTAACAAATAAACTTCAAACTTCAAACTACTTACTTCCCCTTAGTTTTTATCATGTGCTGCGTCAACACATTTCCTGCACACATGCTGTGCTGTAGTATGTGAAATAGAACTGTGGGGGAAATATGAATATGCTAATAATAAATTAGAAATCGTTAACAACGAGCTATTGTTAGTCAAATCAAATAGATAGGTAGACATAGATAGAGTGCCTGTTATAAAATGCAAATAAACACAACATATATGAAAGAAAAACGTACCTTAAACAACTAATGCTGCTTTCCCCTGCAGCTCCATATGACATATGATGATGATGCATGGATGCAGTGTGCTTTTTAACCTCGTTAATTGTTTTTATTCTGCTTCCTAATGGCCTCAGGACAGCATAAACGTTCCTATCAATCTTCACTATTCACTATCTTCACTTCTATTTTTAAACATATTTAATATATTTTTAGGGCATTTCTGCTTTTATTGGGATAGAGACAGTAGAGATTGACAGGAAGGATGGGTGAGAGAGAGAGAGAGAGGAGGGACGACATGCAGGATATGTCGATGGCCGGAATCGAACCAGGGACCTTGCGATGATACGGTACGCGCCTTAGTGTGCTACGCCACTGAACGCCCCATTGTCATAACATCTAACATGGATTGCCTTCTGTGTGGCCTGGCTATGCAGTGGAATGAGGCATGTGCTGCTAAGCCACAGTATGTCACATGATCAGTCTGTGACATAACACAAATGACACTGTACAGTATAAACCATGTGACCCTAACACCGCTGGAATGTAATATTGTTTCTGAGGAGGCAGAAAAAGTAGAAGAAGTAAATCCCTCTTAATAAACTAATGTAGGCTATGATAATCAGTAAGCCACAAGAAACTAAGCTGACCACAAAAAGGCCAGTTTAACTTCCTACAGACCGGAGGAGGTTGGAGAGATCAGCTACTGTGCTGTACTTCTACTGTACTCAGGGGAGGCTGGCGGAGGTAGAAAATCGCAGGGGGACAGAGGGGTGCAGGGGTGGGGGGGGGGGTGCAGGGGGACAGAGGGGTGCAGGGAGACAGAGGGGTGCAGGGGGACAGAGGGGTGCAGGGGGACAGAAATTAGGAGCGTAGTATTCTGTTTGCTCCCCAGATTAAACGAAGGAGAGAAGGAGAAGGAGAGAAGAGAAGGAGAGAAGGAGAAGGAGAAGGAGAGAAGGCACTCTCATTACAGGGAGAAGGAGAAGGAGACAAGGAGAAGGAGAAGGAGAGAAGGAGAGAAGGAGAAGGAGAAGGAGAGAAGGCACTCTCATTACAGGGAGAAGGAGAAGGAGACAAGGAGAAGGAGAAGGAGAAGGAGAGAAGGAGAAGGAGAAGGAGAGAAGGAGAGAAGGCACTCTCATTACAGGGAGAAGGAGAAGGAGAGAAGGAGAAGGAGAGAAGGAGAGAAGGAGAGAAGGCACTCTCATTACAGGGAGAAGGAGCGTTCGCGTGGCGGTGTGGGCTCAGAAGACCGACTCCCAAACCTGACGACAACAGAACCGGCTCATTAATGTGCCTGTCCTACCGCCGCACGCACCCCCTCCTAACGACAGGGCGGGAAACGGCGGGAGAGAGACCCAGAGCAGGGCAGCTGAAACTGGATTTAACAAGATCAAAAGATTGATTTCAAGACTATTTGAAAAACTCTCTACAAAAAAAACAAGAAAACAACGTCAGACAACTTTCTGCTCTTGTCCTGTATGTATAATTCATACGTAGCAACGCGAGTCGAAGACGTCGGCTAAATGTTGTCGACATAAAAACAACCGGTGCACCTGAAACACAGCTTGTTTCAGACACGGCCTTGGGAAAAAAATAAATAAACATGTCCGCCTTTCTGCCTGGGTGAGGTAAAAATCTAATTTTGATGTCATAGTGAACAATCTTGCATATTTTAACAGTTGTCCTTTTGTTGTCAGCAGCTAAAAATACAGTGGATTGCCATGGAAACGCTATGCATCAGGCTGGTTCGATGGAAGCCCTCGTGAGCTGGGATGAAGCTGCGCTCTCTCAGCCCCTCAGCTCAGCAGAGCAGAGAGATCTGTCTCTGGTTACACCGGCCAAAACCAACTGTATACGCTGCTACTGAGGCTTTACTGCATGCTGTAGAGACCAGGGGAGGCCGGCGGGGGTAGAAACCGGAGGACGGGCTCACTGTAATGCATGGGACGGAATGAGGAACGGTATCAAACACGCTGGTATACTGTAGAACATATGCCAGGTTTGCCGTGGAATAGCTGTGTGAGGTGTTTGTATGAGTAGAGGCGCGACCTTCAGATGTCCTTGGGAAACGACACAGCAACCATGTTTTGACAGAATGACGCAGACTGAATTTGAATAAAGCGGAGATGGTTTTGAAAAGAATCCGGTGAAAAGACAAGTGAATGTCTTTGTTTGTAATTGTGTGTCGCCTAAATGTTGCATGATAAAAAAGTGTATTTTAATGGGGGTTTTTCTAAGGAATGTTGGAAGATAAGCCCAGAATGAGGACTAAAAGAGATCTTCATGAAACAAACAAACAAACAAATAACCAAAACCACAAAAGGACAGGAGGTTCTGGAGGGTGTGGAGATGCTCTATGTTCTGTGAAGCTTCAGGCGTTATGACTTTTCTCAATATCTTAAACCTTTAATCCTTCATGAATAATCCTGTAACCAAAAGATGAGTCACTGTGCTACTGTGTACTGGGCAGGGACAGGACAACAGCCTAGCTAACTAGCTAACTAGCTGTCTGTCTGTCTGTCTGTCTGTCAGTCTGTCTAACTAGCTGTCTGTCTGTCTGCCTGCCTGTATGTGTGTTTGTCTGTCTGCCTGTCTGCCTGTCTGTCTGCCTGTTTGTCGATCTGCCTGTCTGTTTGTCTGTCTGTCTAACTAGCTGTCTGTCTGTCTGCCTGCCTGTCTGTCTGTATGTCTGCCTGTCTGTCTGTCTGCCCGTCTGTCGATCTGCCTGTCTGCCTGTCCGTCCGTCTGCCTGCCTGCCTGCCTGCCTGCCTGCCTGCCTGACTGCCTGCCTGTCCATCTGCCTGTCCGTCTGCCTGCCTGCCTGCCTGCCTGCCTGCCTGCCTGCCTCTCTGTCTGTCTGTCTGCCTGTCTGTCTGTCTGTGCCACACAATGTCAGATTCCTCAAACAGTCATAATTTTTCATGATGCCATGCTGTGTCTAAAACTGGTTTCCATGGAAACAGAGAGTGATGATACGAAGTATTGATGATGTTCTTTCTTTACTGAATCAATACTCTGACAAGCCAATGTGGGGCCACCGTAGTTCTCATACATGTCATTGTGGGGCCACCGTAGTTCTCATACATGTCATTGTGGGGCCACTGTAGTTCTCATACATGTCATTGTGGGGCCACCGTAGTTCTCATACATGTCCTTGTGGGGCCACCATAGTTCTCATACATGTCCTTGTGGGGCCACCGTAGTTCTCATACATGTCCTTGTGGGGCCACCGTAGTTCTCATACATGTCCTTGTGGGGCCACCGTAGTTCTCATACATGTCCTTGTGGGGCCACCGTAGTTCTCATACATGCCCCTGTGGGGCCACCGTAGTTCTCATACATGCCCCTGTGGGGCTAAAACATCCCCTGAAGTCGAGGAATTCTAAACGCTTGCAAACACAAATCTAATCTCACACCTGATAGATCA
>NC_139658.1:23759122-23796622 GCF_951799395.1 Argentina silus | reverse complement strand
AGAGTCAGACGCATTGCCTTGGTAAACCTACCGTGGCTGTCTCTAAACTGTAGTTTCCTGTTCTCAAATATTCCTAAGTAATGATCAGAGTCATTAATGAATTAATCAGCAAGCAGATCATGTTCTATACTAAGAAGATAAAAGTGCTAAAAATGTAAGGTAAACATTTGCTTCGTCTTCCACTTATTTACATATTAGAAATGTCAAGCCTGTTTGTGTGAAGAAAACCAAACAAAAGCCGGTCCTAACGGCTCTGCGCCTCGATGCGTCATGGAAACAGCAGGTCTTACTAAATAGTGAGCCGAGAAACAGGTTTTACTAAATAGTGAGCCCAGAAACAGGTCTTACTAAATAGTGAGCCCAGAAACAGGTCTTACTAAATAGTGAGCCCAGAAACAGGTTTTACTAAATAGTGAGCCCAGAAACAGGTCTTACTAAATAGTGATCCCAGAAACAGGTTTTACTAAATAGTGAGCCCAGAAACAGGTTTTACTAAATAGTGAGCCCAGAAACAGGTCTTACTAAATAGTGATCCCAGAAACAGGCTTTACTAAATAGTGAGCCCAGAAACAGGCTTTACTAAATAGTGAGCCCAGAAACAGGTTTTACTAAATAGTGATCCCAGAAACAGGCTTTACTAAATAGTGATCCCAGAAACAGGTTTTATTAAATAGTGAGCCCAGAAACAGGTTTTATTAAATAGTGAGCCCAGAAACAGGTTTTACTAAATAGTGAGCCCAGAAACAGGTTTTACTAAATAGTGAGCCCAGAAACAGGCTTTACTAAACTGTGTGCAGGGTTTACTAACTAGGGTGTAGTCCTAGGATCGTATGTGACTGGATAAAAGGCTACGGTTTTTCAACCCTCTGTGGTGACTGTACAACACACTGACCGGTAGAAATAAAATACACATTTTACGACGGTAAAACCACACGGTGTCTAAACACTGTCTGAGGTTTTCATCAAAACGCCAGACAGCTCCTGTCTGCATTCAATATATAGTCAGAGTGACATTCAGAGGTACACCCTGTGCCCTTTAACACTGTCTGAGTCAGGAGAGCTCAGGGGAGGCTGGTGGAGGCAGGAATCGGAGGACGGGCTCATCGTAATGCACGGAGTGGAATGGGGAATGGTGTCAAACACAGGAAGGAATGGTATCACACATAACACACATGTTTGATACCGTTTCTCATTCCATTCCATGCATTACAATGAGCCCGTCCTCCGATTTCTGCCTCCATCAGCCTCCCCCGGTAGAGCTTCACAGCACCAGATAGGGCTGGGAGGCTGGTAGGCTGGGAGGCTGGGAGGCTGGGAGGCTGGTAGGCTGGGAGGCTGGGAGGCTGGTAGGCTGGGAGGCTGGATGTTGTAGTCAGGAGTCATGATACATACTCAAAATATGATGTCATCTAATGATCTTTAGATGACATCATATCATGACAGTCTTTTTAAAAATACGTGCTTGTGCAGGTTTGACCAACATCCTGTAAATAGATAGCAACTTCCTGAATGGATGTCTTAGTTGGACAGAACTGAATGTGGACCTAACAGGAGCATGCAACAGTAATCTACACAAAGCATTGGTATTCAAACTCCCTTGAACAAAGCTGAGAAATCCTCCTGGCTAATATTCTGCTACCTCTGAGTCATGTTTTATGTATTACATTATGTAGAAACATATTTGACTGGAATTTAATTTCAAATCCAAAACATACAGTACAGACGAGGCTGGTGGAGGTAGAAATCGGAGGACGGGCTTGTTGTAATGCATGGAATGGAATCGGGAATGGTATCAAACAATGGTATGATGTGTGTTTGATACCATTCCTCATTCCATTCCATGCACTACAATGAGCCCGTCCTCCAATTTCTGCCTCCACCAGCCTCCCCATATTGGGTAGTGTAATCGTGACAGGCCAAGGACACAGTGTATATTGACTAAGAGAGCAGGTCTGGGATCAAGTGCACATCGCAGCTCCATGTATGGTCCTCTGTGGCTCAGTCGGTAGAGCATGGCGCTAACAACGCTTAGGTTGTGGGTTTGATTCCCACTGGGACCATATATACTGAAATGTATGCACTCACTGCAATGTAAGTCGCTTTGGATAAAAGCGTCAGCTAAATGGCATGTATTATTAGATATTATATTACATCGGTGAGGTGCCAGGGCAGGCTTCAGACATGACAAAGGAGAGGTCTTTTCAGAGTCACATACAGAATGATTTATTAACCTGACAACAATATCACCCATGACATTGTAATGTAGAGCTGCATACACAACCAACACAATCAATACACCCTTGCATGTCTCCCCGACCTTACAGAGCAAACCAACCACGTTAGAAAACAACTCAATTCATCCTCGACAACTCTCAGTGAACTCTTGTCACATAACAGATCGTTTAACAACCTAAAAACAACCATGCTTCGTACCAAGAATGTCATTGTGTTTGCATTGTATGGGAGGCCCATCTGTCATCATTTAAACATGGAGAAGTTAAAATCAATATCCACTTATCAATACTAACTTAAATATGACCTCCATGGTCACAGCTAATCATGAAATGTATTTAAATGATCATAACATCATCAGATCAATAGCCATGGCAGCAATTCTATAGATGTGTGTCGACTAAGCGAACAGGAACTTCCTAAATCAATATCTCCGTCAAAACAGTATTCCCTACACAGCCAGAGAATTCTAGACAGGCAACTACAATGTGCCCGGAATACTGACGATTCCACAATTCTGGAATACTGAAGATTCCAAAATCGTGTAATACTGAAGATTCCCAAGTCCTATAGCTAACATTCAGAAACAAGAGAAGTGTACTTGCCATGATCCTGGTCATCTC
Source organism: Argentina silus (assembly GCF_951799395.1). NCBI lineage: Eukaryota > Metazoa > Chordata > Actinopteri > Argentiniformes > Argentinidae > Argentina > Argentina silus. The sequence continues at coordinate 23,793,767 of NC_139658.1, read as the reverse complement.
TCAGTGCAATTCTCTCTTCAACCAACTGACCCTCAGGGACGAAGCTTCAGTTAACACGTAAGGCTCCTCTTCCTACAGAGACAATCATCTCCAACCAGGTGATCATCACTCAGTGGTTAACACCTCAACTCCCTCCTCCTATGTCCCCTATTGCACATCACAAGCCTGTCAATGGTTAATGTCTTCCATTAAGAATCACATCCTGAGTGGGCATGACGGGGTTAACGTGTCAACATGACACAATGGCACAATGTCCTAACATTTAAGGACATTAGGTCTCTTCGTGTGGGGATGGTTTGATGACGTAGACCTCGTGGGGATGTCTATAGGAGAGGGTCCTAGGAGGGTCCTAAGGACATTACTGTGGAACAGGGGAGGCTGGTGGAGGTAGAAATCGGAGGACGGCCTGATTGCAATGCATGGAATGGAATCAGGAATGGTATCAAAACAATGGTATGATGTGTGTTTGATACCATTCCCCATTCCGTTCCATGCATTACAGTGAGCCCGTCCTCCAATTTCTGCCTCCACCAGCCTCCCCTGCTGTGGAAGTACAGTATCACTTTAGTTTGAATTCAAAAGATGTCATTGTCGGGCTGTACTGAGGTCATTGTGGACCTAATTCCTTTGGACAGTGACCAGTAGGAATGCTATCATTAGTGTACCCTGCTGTATTGTGTCAAGACAGGCTGTTTTAATGTACTAATGGACAGAGTCCTCTGGAATGGAATGCTTAGTGCATTTCAATAAGTACATCAAGCTGACTTGGCCGATGACGACTGTTGTGTTCAGGCAAAAAAAGGAAAGGACGAACGTTTCAAAGTCGTCGTTGACGAGTTCTGTGTCAGGACTCCTCCTCTGCTAGGGCCGTGCCATCAGGCAGGCTTAATAAGATGTAATCAAGCCAGAGTGACTCACAGACCGAGAGGAACAGCGCCGGCCCCTCTGTCCAACCATGTTGGAGGAACTGGCTGTGCTTTCTTAACACAAACAACCGCTTGCAAACACCGAACGCGGCATGTTTCACACGTTCAAAGTTTTCACGTGCGCCCAAGCAGTGGTGGATTACTCAAAATAAAGAAGTATGGCTGCAGGCTATGTAATCTCACAACCAATTATCGTAATCACACAGTCCAATTTGCAGTCTCTTTCAGAGCCGACCAGCAGAAGAGGGAGTCGACGGTCTTGTTCCATTAGAAATGCACGAGCTAGGTCAACTGACTCTGGTTCTAATTGATTAGGTTCAGCAACGTTTGGCGAACGGGGAGATCGCCGTGTTAAAGTCGAGCCGATACTCAATAATAGATCAATCAAGATTTTTAAGAGAGGAAAGGAGAGGAGATGGAGGGGTGAGGGGAGGATAAGAGGGGTGAGGAGAGGAGAGGAGAGGAGAGGAGAGGGGAGGAGAGGGGAGGGGAGGGGAGGGGAGATGAGATGAGATGAGAGGACATTAGAGGAGAGTAGAGGAGGAGGAGAGGGGAGGGGAGGGGAGGAGAGGGGAGGGGAGGGCGGTGGAAAGGACAGGGGAGTGGAGAGAGGAGATGAGAGGAGAGTAGGGGAGGAGGAGAAGGACAGGGAGAAGAAAGGAAGACTGCAGTAGTGTAGCTGTCTGATCAGAGCCTCAGCCGACAGAGAACCCTCTCGGTGACCTTGCAGCTGAAGACAGATACTACCGCCTGCAGGAGACGAACGCTGCCTGCCTCTCTAGGACCACTCTATCAGCCTGCCCCAATGGGAGCTGTCAGATGAATTAGAAGTGCGCCTCTGTTTGGGGATAGCCACTTCACTCTGACGCCCTGTCAGGAAACGGACACTACCATGACAGCACCGCAATGGCCTCCGGTTTCATTAATGTTCTGTGCCCTGGCATGACCCGGAATGACCTCCAGTTTCACTATGGTTCTGTGCCATGGCAGGACCCGGAATGGCCTCCTGTTTCATTATGGTTCTGTGCCATGGTAGGACCCAGAATAGCCTCCTGTTTCATTATGGTTCTGTGCCATGACAGGACCCGGAATGGTCCAGTGTCCTAAAGGCAGTAAATATATATATAACGTTGCAAAATATATATATATAATTTTTTTGCGATGTTCTATTGCAGCTTTGCAGCACCCACAATCTCACAGTTCTCTTAATTTTTCCGCTGTCTCCCTCCCCCATTCTCCTCTCTCTCTCTCTCTCTCTCTCTCTTTCTCCCACCCACACACACGCACACACACACACACACACACACACAGACAGACAGACGCACACACCCACACATACACACATACACACACACACACATACACACACATTATAAGAGCAGCCCAAATACCACGTGTTGTGGCTGTTGTGAGTGTTTAAAGAGGCCATGTGAGTGACGTTGATTTTCCATGCATGGAGGGGGAAAGGAGTCAGCCTGACACACTAGACAGGAACAGTCTCAACACACGTGTTTGATACCGTTCTTCATTCCGTTCCATGCATTACAATGAGCCCGTCCTCCGATTTCTACCTCCACCAGCCTCCCCTGGTGTACACCCCCAGTGTTTCCCTCACACTAGGTGGGGCAGAGGCGCAGAGGCGCAGAGGCCCCCCCAAATCAGCTTCATCAAGGTTACAATGACCAACATGTTCCCTTGAGACCTTTTAAGGATGACAGTTTTAGGGGAAGCACAACATATCTGGGGGTTCCTCCCCACCTATTCAATGGTATAAGTAAACACCACAGGACACAGTGAAGGCTTTCATTGGTCAATACTTGTCACTTACACCTTGTGTCCAGCACTTAACACTGCCAAGCTGTTCTACTGTAAAGCACACAGCCCAGTTAAACATACCGCCATCAAACACACTTTGGATTTATAGCAATATAAAAACGCAGTATTTCATCAGCTGTATTACAGAACACAGCATACAGTACCGAGAGAAGCAGAAATGCCAAAACAATCACTCTACAGTATAATTGACCAGCTAAACCACAGTCTCGTTTATGACAACCACACATTATTACAAAAAGCCTTTGACAGACAGTGAACTGAATATGACCCAGAAGCTTATTAGAGAGGGAATGTGTTCAATGGCTGCCACGGTCCGTGGTGAGCTAGCTGCTATTGTGGTGCTCTGAGCTAGAGGAAGCTCACCCACAGGATCAGGCTCCGACGCCATGCCTCGGCAGCAGAAATAGCACCGTGTCTTCTGAGGTAATATACACATCTACAGCACCAGTCAAAAGTTTGGACAGAAACTTGCCAAGAGTGTGCAAAGCTGTCATCAAAGCAAAAGGTGTCTACTTTGAAGAATCTAAAATATAAAACCATATTCTGGTTTGTTTAACACTTTTTTGTTTACTACATAATTCCATATGTGTTCCTTCATAGTTTTGATGTCTTCAATATTAATCTACAATGTAGAAAATAATTTTTTTTTAAATAAAGAAAAACCATTGAATGAGAAGGTGTGTCCAAACTTTTGACTGGTACTCTATAGACAGTGCCTGGTGCTGTAGAGACCATCCTCCAGGGGACAGCGGCCAATGGGAAAGCCCTGCTGCACCGACACTGACGCTGCGCCCGGAATTCAATCAAAGAGTGTTTAAAACCTCATTAGAAGTACGGATGTAATGCCAGAGCAAATATCCGGTGTTGGGAGAGAGATGGGACGCAGCGGCTGAGACAGAGGGACACAGGTGGGTGTTTGCAGCCAGGAGGAAGACCTCAGCTGAGGGTGGCGCTGGCCAGGGATGGGTTGGCATCCCTAAATATGAGAGGGATTATGGGGAAGTAGTCGGATCTGGGCTTGCACCAACCATCCTGAGGTAACTGTGGGGTACTGTGCTGTAGAAGCATTTCAGAAACATGGGATTTGGTCAAATTTAACTATTCTGAGTTAGAGAAATCAGATACAATTGATGGTCCCTTCCTGAGACAACCATGAAGTCCCTGCCTGGTAAAGGTCTCTTACTGTGGGACCGAACGAGTAATGACTGACCCGGGGTCTTGGGAATAATAACTCAGGAGGGAGAGAAAGGTCCTCAAAGGCCAAGAGAAAGACAACAGAGATGATCAACTTCTCAAATGAAATACACAGCCTAGAGTTTAATCAGCTACCTGGACTAACTTTAACAGCTAACAAATGTCAACATACAGTAAATGAAACACCATGAGGAGGGGTGGGGGTGCGGACATTCATCAAAGTAGAGCAACAGAGAGAGAGAGAGAGAGAGAGAGAGAGAGAGAGAGAGAGAGAGAGAGAGAGAGAGAGAGAGAGAGAGAGAGAGAGAGAGAGAGAGAGGACCTAGGAGAGAGATGAGGAATGGGGACAACACAGAGTGTGGGTGGAGGCAAGGGAAAATGATATGGACACACACACGCGTGCACGCACGTACACACACACACACACACACCTCTAACCTACTTTACTTTTCCTAATGCTGATATAGTGACTACCATTACTATGGTTGTGTAGTGTGTGTGTGTGTGTGTGTGTGTGTGTGTGTGTGTGTGTGTGTGTGTGTGTGTGTGTGTGTAGCTCTGCAGCTGGGCCCACTGTAGTGAAGAGTGTAGCAACACTGTGTGTGTGTGTGTGTGTGTGTGTGTGTATCTGTGTGTGTGTGTGTGTATCTGTGTGTGTGAGTGTGTATGCGTGTGTGTGTGTGTGTGTGTGTGTGTGTGTGTGTGTGTGTATGTGTGTGTGTGTGTGTGTGTATCTGTGTGTGTGAGTGTGTATCCGTGTGTGTGTGTGTGTGTGTGTGTGTGTGTGTATCTGTGTGTGTGTGAGTGTGTGTGTGTGTGTGTGTGTGTGTGTGTGTGTGTGTGTGTGCACCTCTGCGGCTGGGCCCACTGTACTGTAGAGTAGACACACAACTGGATTATCAGCTGGGCTCTATAAACCCCACATAATGCTGATGCACCATCCGAGCATCATTAACATTAACAAGCCTCTTCTCACTTCAACTGACCCTTCTGATGCATTACTGCACCTACCACTGATACCAGGGGAGGCTGGTGGAGGTAGAAATCGGAGGATGGGCTCATTATAATGCATGGAACGGAAACGTGTGTTTGATACCATTCCTCATTCTATTCAATACATTACAATGAGCCCGTCCTCCGATTTCTACCTCCACCAGCCTCCCCTGACTGATATCCTATCTTTGATCCTTGGATGGTAAGCATCAAGTTCAAGTTTTCATCAATACCCACATTAACAAGGCAGTCCTTCACCCTTCATGGGTATTACATCAATGAACAAACAAGTAATTTTTAATTAGTTAAAAGAGTTTTATTAATTCATTAATTAATTAATAAATTATCAGTATCTGGCCACTTAGATAAACCTACTGTAACCTCGTGATCATGTGATCCTCCTCCTTGCCTGTGTGTGTGTGTGTGTGTGTGTGTGTGTGTGTGTGTGTGTGTGTGTGTGTGTGTGTGTGTGTGTGTGTGCTTGACACATTCTACTGCTGAAAGATTTCCTGCTCGCTCTCAAAAGTTCCAGTTGCTATGCAACAGATCAGGCCCGGGCGGCAGTATGACTGATGCTTGTAGCGCGAACGCACACACACACACACACACACACACACGTGAGTGCACGCACACAAACACACACACACACACACACACACACACGCACACGCACGGGCATGCACGCACGCACGCACACACACACACACACACACACACACACACACACACACACACACACACACACACACACACACACACACACACACACACACACTTCAGCTGGGTCAGATTCAAACATCTCCTAGTCTACATACTACAATAGTTTGAAAAGCCTTAGCCTACATACTACAATAGTTTAAACAGTCTACATACTACAATAGTTTAAACAGTCTACATACTACAATAGTTTGAAAAGCCTTAGCCTACATACTACAATAGTTTAAACAGTCTACATACTACAATAGTTTAAACAGTCTACATACTACAATAGTTTAAACAGTCTACATACTACAATAGTTTAAACAGTCTACATACTACAATAGTTTAAACAGTCTACATACTACAGTAGTTTAAACAGTCTACATACTACAGTAGTTTAAACAGTCTACATACTACAATAGTTTAAACAGTCTACATACTACAGTAGTTTAAACAGTCTACATACTACAATAGTTTAAACAGTCTACATACTACAGTAGTTTAAACAGTCTACATACTACAGTAGTTTAAACAGTCTACATACTACAATAGTTTAAACAGTCTACATACTACAGTAGTTTAAACAGTCTACATACTACAATAGTTTAAACAGTCTACATACTATAATAGTTTAAACAGTCTACATACTACAGTAGTTTAAACAGTCTACATACTACAGTAGTTTAAACAGATGTTAGCCTACATACTACAGTAGTTTAAACAGATGTTAGCCTACATCCTACAGTAGTTTAAACAGATGTTAGCCTACATACTACAGTAGTTTAAAGAGACTATTAATCCACCATTAATGGAAAAAAAAACATCATTGTTTTGTTAAAACAAAAGCAATAATTTTTGTTTATATAATTACGCCAATACTATTTGCTGTCATTTTGAGTCTCTGGCTTAATTTTCTACAATAATGAGACAATAACATGACAATGACATTTAAAGCTACATTACACCAAGCCCAGTGGAGGCTGGTGGAGGTAGAAATCGGAGGACGGGCTCATTGTAATGCATGGGACAGAATCAGGAATGTGTTTGATACAATGAGCCCGTCCTCCGATTTCTACCTCCGCCAGCCTCCCCTGATCAAGCCTACAGAGCAGTGCCCTGTGCACACTACCATCACATGATGCATTTATAACCAGGAAGAGAAAAGTGTTTATCTCTTTAAAGGATTATTCATTCAAAATGAGAGAGAGAGAGAGAGAGAGAGAGAGAGAGAGAGGAGGAGAGAGAGAGAGAGAGAGAGAGAGAGGGAGAGAGAGAGAGAGAGAGAGAGAGAGAGAGGAGAGAGAGAGAGAGAGAGCTGTGTGACTCTATCTACAGCAGCAACACACGTCTGTGTAATAATGACTAAACGGCCCACCATCGATGGGCTTACTGCCCCAACGGGCCCTACGGTACAACTATTACAACATAACCACGACTGATCTGTTCAGCTAGGCTTATCTCCAAGGACTGAGTCAAGGTCACTGAGGAATCCAACGGCAAGAAGACCAATCCATTTAACCAATCCAATTTCTCTCTGCTAATATCCATCTATATACAAATGGGAATTCGAGGGATATTACCTGCATCCATTTATTAGGCCATGCTAAGCAGGGAGACTCCATACCGAAACATCTGTCAGTAGAATGGGATTACTATGCAGTTGTACCCTTACAAATTATATATTCAAATTGCTAATATACAAATTGCTCATTTTGTATATATCTGTAATATCTATATCTATCTATCTATCTATATATATATATATGCATGAGTGTCTACTTAAAAGTATGCACGATGCTGACTATGACATAATTAGTGTACAACGCAAGCTGTCCACAGTGTGTGCCTCGAACACCCAGCAGCCCACAGCTATATCCTACATGTTACCACATTATCACCAGCCCTATACTAGCGACTAATTAGGAGTGTGTGTGTGTGTGTGTGTGTGTGTGTGTGTGTGTGTGTGTGTGTGTGTGTGTGTGTGTCTGTGTGTGTGCCTGTGTGTCTGTGTGTGTGCACTGAGCCTGTCAGCCTTGTGAGGTACTGTGTGGCCATTATATGGTGTTAGCTGCTAGTGTTAGCTGCTAGTGTTAGCTGCCAGTGTTAGCTGCCAGCCGCCATGGTGGCTGTGGGCATCCTGGTTGTAGGCATCCTGTAAGCAGCCTGGTTGTAGGCATCCTGTAAGCAGCCTGGTTGTAGGCATCCTGTAAGCAGCCTGGTTGTAGGCATCCTGTAAGCAGCCTGGTTGTAGGCATCCTGTAAGCAGCCTGGTTGTAGGCATCCTGTAAGCAGCCTGGTTCAGCAGCCCCCACAGTGCCCATGGCTCCCCTGTGTGGCAGCCGAGAGTGGGCGAGGTGGAAAGGCAAGAGGAGGGGAGGCGAGGCGGGCCTAGCAAAGATGGGGGGGGCTGCCTGGCTGCGTGGTGGGGCTGCCTGCGTGGTGGGGCTGCCTGCCTGCGTGGTGGGGCTGCCTGGCTGCGTGGTGGGGCTGCCTGGCTGCATGATGGAGGCGCGGTGCGCTACCCTGCCAGGGCCGGCTGGTGGTGGGACACATCACACGTGAGATGCAGCCCAGCAGCCCAGCAGACCAGCAGCTCAGCAGCCTGCTCACTGTTGCTGCTGCAGAGTCTGTCTGTCTGTCTGTCTGTCTGTCTGCCTGCCTCACGATCACACCAAGGGCATCCCCATCCCCTCCCAGCTCTCCCTCCTCACACAGGGCTGCAGATTCACTGTTCTCCAGCACCGACACACACACACACACACACACACACACACACACACACACAAGGAGCGAGCTGCAGGGGTCTCTAGTGTCTCTAGTGACTGTGTTTATGGAGGTGTGTGTATGTGTGTGTGTGTGTGTGTGTGTGTGTGTGTGTGTGTGTGTGTGTGTGTGTGTGTGTGTGTGTGTGTGTGTGTGTGTGTGTGTGCGAGCTGTGCTCTTTTTGAAAGGGTAAAAGGAGAGGCTGTCGCTCTGTAATGGGGATGGTAATCTATGTGTTTCCCAGATAGTGATGCAGTGCAGCATCGGAGGCGTGGGCATCACCAGCATCTGAGACAGCAGATGGAACAACATGATGATTCTGCAAGACAGAGCGCGCCCAGCGTCTGCCATTAGCACATGATTAATCAATGGTAACGCAATTAGGATCTGATTGGAGGGAGGGCGTAATTGCGGTACATCGACTACCTTAATCTATGTAATAGCGACACATTGTCGAATTAGCGATGTCTCAAATTATCCAGTCATACGGTAAAAAAATAAATAATGTTTTTAAAAAAATGAACAATCAAAAAGCATATCAGACTACCACATTACCATTTAATAGCTCTCTGCCTTCTGATCAAAATGACTTTACATGACCTAGATCGACTGTGAAAGGAGCTGAGTGTAATTCTGTGTAGAGATGGAGCTAAAACAGAAGACGAACGCCCCGCGTCCCTGACCTAGATCAAACACCTCCAGTTAAACAGCCTCTGCTCACTGCCGATGCATATGTAAGACATTAAAGGACATGTTCTGACGAGGACCTTTTAAAGTCGGACTGAAATGGAAATCTCTAAATGACGCTCAAAGTAATGCCCTTACTCGTTTTTCTCTCATTGTAATTCTTGACTTTCAAAGGGTACGTTTAATATTTAAGTTGAGTGCTCAGTCATGTAGACAGTAGAGTTCGACAGCTAACTAAGCTATCTAGCGAAAGATAGCATCAACTTCATGTCCCAGCTGCTAGATGTTGGCAGATTTTAACCCAGGAGATTTTCTCTGAATATGAATTCCAGTCAATATCTGCTATATATTGTTATTGTTGAAATATATTGTGATATATATATATCAATATTGCTGAAAGGGTAGCTAGTACTAGTCAACCACCAAAGACACACGCTAAGTCAGTCCTGAAGCAAAACCATTTTCCTGAGGAAAATCTCTAAATGAATTAAGGCCGATTTAATTAACTTTACTTTGAAAGGGAACTTCAAAACGTGAGTTTGTGCTACATTGTTGTAACTCTGACATCACAAAACCATCCAGTCCGACTTTAAAGAAGATCTTTAACTTCGAGTTGAACTTCAAAAAATAGTTGGTCCCCCAAGTAGACACTGATGCTACCTACTAGCATATTAAAACCATGCCGGAGAGCAGCTACCCCTTCAGAATATGCGCTCATAATTGGACACAGCATTTGAATACTGTGGAAAGAATCTCTAAAACCATGACTGAGATGTGTGTTTCCTGACCAGTCCCAGGGTGACGGGAGCTCACACAGAACCATCTCACACAGAACCATCTCACACAGAAACATCTCACACAGAACCATCTCACACAGAACCATCTCACACAGAAACATCTCACACAGAAACATCTCACGCAGAACCATCTCACACAGAAACATCTCACACAGAAACATCTCACACAGAACCATCTCACACAGAACCATCTCACACAGAACCATCTCACACAGAAACATCTCACACAGAACCATCTCACACAGAAACATCTCACACAGAAACATCTCACACAGAACCATCTCACACAGAACCATCTCACACAGAACCATCTCACACAGAACCATCTCACACAGAAACATCTCACACAGAAACATCTCACACAGAAACATCTCACATGAAATATTGAGCAGTGCCGCGCGGCCCCATTGCGTGCTGCTGCTCTCAGCGCCGCGCGGGCCGGAGCGCCCTTCTCCCGCCAGCCTTCATTCACCCCGCCGCTATATTTAACCCGCACCCGCACGGTAAAGAGCTCGCTCTCAGCGCCACTTCTGAGCCTTTTTCCATCACCCTTTGTGAGACCCTTCAAGACCAACGATTTACATCACACACACACATACAACATCTCACACACACACACACACACACACACACACACACACACACACACACACACATCTCACACACGTGATGGTAATGCATGTTACCAACTGAAAGAAGTTCCTCAGTGTGTTGCCTGAGCATATATATATATATATAAATATATATATATATATATATATATATATATAGTGACTACTTAGATACTGAGTATGAACTGAAATAAAAGTAAAGAGCAAGATTTTGAAGATATAGCGTCTGTGATAAAGTCAACATGTGTTTGTTTTTTATGTATACTTTGAAAATGTAAATGTAGGGTAAAATGTAAATGTAGGGTAAAATGGTTGGCGTTGGCAGATGTTTAGACATTCCCAAATGCACAGCAACAACCCACACATCCTTTTCATATTTTCTAACCTAAGCCATAAATTACCGGAGAAATTGACTGAGAACACATCCTCATTTGCAGCAGTCCTGTAGATGATGAAGCTACATGAAGCTCCTATATGGGTGGTGATCTAAGAACCATGGGAGGTCTTCCAGCTGCATGTTTGTTATCCTTCCTTATCTTTGATGTTGGATCTCAGGCATATTTCGGACAGGCTTGGAAATGAATGTGACTGGCTCCCGTCCAGCTTTCCACAGCAAACCTCCAGGTCACATGACCTTCGAGGGAGTCCCTGTCCTGTTTCTCAAACCTTCTAGGACAGTTACCGTAACACCATGTTGGGAAAGAAAAATAGTGGCCTGAAAAAATGTTTGTTTTACGTTCTCATGTGTTTGGAATATCCTGGTCCCCCTTGTAAAAGGAACTTACCAGATATGTCCATGTTAAACGAAAGAAAATACAAAAATGAACATTTTTGATGTTTTTTGGTTCGTCATTTTTTTCCATCATGTTTCAAAACATCTGTACGTGAGATCTGAACAGAGTGGAGGAGCGACGATATAATGAACAATAAAACTCAGCCTGTGACCTCAGTATCGTCGTCCTCAGCAAAATGCCGCATCGAAGGCTGATTGGATAAGTAAGTAATAGCGCCTATACTACCAGTATTGAACAAACGGATCATAAAAAAGCTGGGCTCCAGTCCAGGTTGCACTGTGTATCACGACGGCTGATATATCTCCCTTCCCCTGGACCGACCAAGGCTGCCCTCTTTCCCCCTTCCTCTTAGACCACCTCACTATCATTCAAACACACTGTTACCAAACACAGATCTGAGATAAATCTTACCTTTCGGCTGTACCCAATGACTGAAGGCATGAAGAGATGGCTCCTTTAGCTCATGCTGCAAAGTCCCTAGAGAAAGAAAGAGAGACAGAAGGTTTGAAGGTAGTTTTAGTGGTCCACATGCAAACACAGTAACAAAGGGTTGTTTATCAAGGGTTTTCTTTGTTAGCTTGGGGCAACAGGATGCAGGAACAAGCTTCCTAGCCTTCAAGCTATCGCCACTGAGTGTACAGACTTACAGACTCTCTGTAGGTGTCTTAAAAGTTTTGACGACAGTTGCTGATCATCATGTTCAAGCAGTGAATCACAAAAGCAAACAATGTTAACTGACAAACTGGCTGGGCATTCATTCATTTATTCATTCATTCATTTATTCATTCATTCATTCATTCATTCATTCATTCATTCATTCATTCATTCCGTGCCACTGAGTAGACTTTCATCATGGTGTTGGAATCTGTAACATACTCCTAGTGAATGAGGCGGCAAAAAGGTTTGAAACGTAATCAATATTCCATGTTCTGTTCCTCAGAGATGGTTTAGTTTAGTGTTACGTTTACAGTCAGCATTCATACAGACAAGATAATTGATCATTTTCATATCATAAATGTGGGTCCTGCATTTAAACCTGTGTATTTATAATGGTAGGTACATACAGTAGATGGCATGGTACACTGTAATTGTTACATCGTACAACTAGTACACCAGTTTGCACTTCGTGTAATTACACACAGACACGTTGTCATGAGCCTTAATTGGTCTGCTTGGGTGTATGCTCCCATCCATGTACACCGGGGGAGGCTGGTGGAGGTCGAAATCAGAGGACGGGCTCATTGTAATGCGTGGAATGGAATGGGGAACACATGTTTGATACAATTCCCCATTTCATCCCATGCATTACAATGAGCACGTCCTACGATTCCCCTTTGATCCCCAGTATCCCCTGAGGTACAGTCAAATGAGAGACATGCTGTATATCAAAGTCCTTGTTGCCATCAGTTTAAACCACCAGACCAACACGATACCAACATGCCTCTGACCTGCCAGCAGCTCCCAGAGGAGAGAGCTCATTCCACCCTGCTGGTACTGAGCTGCTTCCAGTGGAGGCAGAAGTCGGAGAACAGGCCTCATTGCAATGCATTCCATTCCATGCATTACAATGAGCCTGTCCTCCAATTTCTACCTCCACCAGCCTCCCCTGTCTGTTTACCCTGGGTCCCACGTTCCCCCGCCCTTGTAATCATTATCAACAGCCAATCAGCTATGCACTCTAATTGAACTGAGTAACCCCGGGAGTGGGCTAGCTAGCTAGTTAGCGGCATATTTTAGGAGGTAGCCCTTCTCCACGGAGGCTGCTTACATAGATTGCTCCTCTTGTCCCCGTGCTCTGCTCAGCTCTGCCCGGCTCTCTTCTGCTCTGGCCGCATGGGTTCATTGATAATATCTCGTCAGGAACTTTAATGGCTTTCTAAGCTGTTCTTGGGAGTCGGGCATTTGCATGATCCAGTTGTTTATTCTTAAGGCTCTTTCCACTGGGCCTGTATTTTCCGTTGCCCTGAGAGTACGAAACAGCTAGCTGTGATTTTCCATGTATGTTCTACACTGAGGGGGCTATCCGTTGAACTACACCAGAGTGAGAGACTATGGAGAGGGAAAAAAAATACATTTTAATCTAAAAAAACTAAGAGAAATGTTCCCCACACATCGTGTTTATGTCGACCTATGTCGGAAAATTGCCACCAGAGTCTCTTCAAACACAACGGTGACTATTGACATTTCAGTTGACAGCTCACAGACAGTGAGAGAAACCTCTATGGATATACCGGTCCACATCTCTCGTACGGTGGCTAAAAACCAGTTAGCCTAGCTGTCTGCTGAGGTGCAGGCATTTTACTGGTCAATTGAGTTGGTCTATGCTGAGTGCATGCTAAGCTAGGCGTTGCTCTGGGGCAGTTGGATGCAGATGAGTACTGTTTGAAGCTTGCTGCCTTGGGCTCTGTAGGCCAACTAGCACCAGGCTTCAACACACACACACACCCCCACACACACGCACACACACACCCACACACACGTAGACACACAAACACGAGACATCGACACACATACACACACACGTCGACACACACACACGTAGACACACACAAAGAAAGTCCAGAAAAGAAACCTGACAGAATTGTGTGTCTTGTTTTGATATCAGATACATGACGATGTAAAATAATCTTTAAAAATAGAATAAACAGCTCTGATAAATAGTTAATGGTTCAATACTGTGCAGTACAGTATGTTATTTCAGAGGTGGCGTATGACAAGGGACAGATAATTCTAATTGAATTCATTCATGTTTGATGTCACTGATATTTCTGCGGCCAAACGGTGTGATTGGTCACGCACTACACCCAACCTAACCTAATTCCATCCATGCTGCATTGCAGATAAAAAGTAGCCAATACAACACTGTCAAATTTTTCGGTGGAATCAAGTCAACCTCGTGTGAAACCTCTCAAAAAACCTCATTCTGATGCAGCATCAATTCTCCCAGACTTCAGAATCCCCATCCATAACCCAGTGCTGTATCAAAGACATCCCCGAGCCCCTAGTCAGAGCAGGGGGTGCTTCGTCAGGCTGCTGTTTTACCCAGCCGTGAGGGATGGCTGGCTGTGTCTCTGAAGCAGGTTCTTCTGGGTAATTGGTGTCATGGCTGCTGCTGGCCTGTCAGTTAATCAACAGGTAAGAGACTCCAGCTCACACAGAGCTTCAAATACTGTACAGTACAGACACCCGCACAACATCACTCACTCACCCCATGGGCCGTGCGTGTGTGTGTGTGTGTGTGCACGAGTGTGTGTGTGTGTGTGTGTGTATGTGGTCTATGCGTGCCTCAAAACCTAAATGGCTTCCTTCCAAGGATGAATATATGTAATGTATACTAAATATTAATAGTAAATACATTAATAAATAACCATGGTACTTGTGCTAACCTCACACATGCTTCTATAACACATCCCTCTGGAGTCTAACGAGAGACTTACTTTAACTTTGGTTGGAAAGTTTTCTCACTGATGATGAAATGATGATCAATAAAAAAAAATGACTACAAATTCCGGATGCTGTATTTGTTGGCTTTTCTAGACTGTCGGTACATTCAACACCACTTTCAACTGAGTTTGTTGAATCAATAGATAAGAATCAATAGATATGAAACACATGGTGGTGCAAAGATTGCAATAGATTGGTGGTGCAAAGCAGGAACAATTATAAGCTAAAATGTAAAGCTACTGGAAAAACTGGCAAAAAAATGCCTTAGATTCCAGAGGGTTCAAATCATTGGAGGGTTAATATCATTGAATCTCGATCGGCTCCTTTCTTAAGATAAGCACATCCAGAGCAGTCCTGCCACCCACTCTAAACTCTAAATAAAACATGTTTAGCCCTAAATAATGAGTACATGTCAACTGTTGTTATATAATGCAAAGAACACAGTTCTATAGATAGACTACTACTAGTAATCACTGTTCAAGGGGGAATCATTCCTAATGGAGTAGTCCTACTTCCATGATGGCGTATTGGCTTGGTCCCATTGAGATACACCCACTGGATGGTATATACATCATTACATAAAATACCATAGAGCATAGAATACCACAGTTTCTCATTGTTGTACAGTATTATACACAGAGACTAGAACACATTATTTCCACTGGCATTCGTTTAACCATCCAAGGCAACATTCTGTCAAATCTACTGTACAGTGCTATATTGTGTGATTAAAGAAACAGTTCCATCAAATATATTTCCATGATGGATTACTCCCACTTCCTCTGAGATACACCTTCTGGATGGTGGAGACATCATTACATAAAATATAACCTTGTTGAGACTAGGAGTTCCTAGTTCGGAAAGCCTGGGGAAATCCTTTGCAGAAAGTAGCACAGGGGTGGAAACCTGTTTGAAATGAGTGGCACCTCGCAACACGTTAAACCAATCAAATACCTCGCTTGGGCAGAGCTAAAAAAAAAAACTGAATTCAGTTTCTCCTTCAGGTTTTCTTCCATTTTCTTCGATGTTGCAAGCTAGCATAGGCAACAGTCCTCACCGGTCAGAAAAGACCCCACACATAACAACAAGTAACCTTTCTACAGGCACGTGGGGGGCGGGTTCTTGGAATGTAACATCCAATGAAATTGCTAGCACACTCTCCCATTGCTCTGTCCAGCTCAATCCAAGCCAGATCGGCTAATCTAAAATTCTCCAGACCTTGTATGGCTATGCAAGACTACGTCAAATACCGAAGTATAAAGTAGCACAGTATAACATTGTCAGAGACACTATATTATGTGATTGAAGGAACAATTCTGTCAGATATATTTCCCATACATTGTGTAAAAGCAGTCCTACTGTATATACAGTGTGTTGATGTTGCTGTTTTTGGCCCAGAGATTCTGCTCTTCCCCTGTGGGTTCCCTCTCAGCCCCTTCATGTCCCTACTCTTGGCCAGCACATCCTGACTGCAGATCTTCCCACCATGCTGTATGTGTACGTTCTTACTTTCCATTTTGAGGGGATGAGAAACTTACTTTGAAAGTTTCCATGTCCTCCCACCTCCCTTTATGGCAACAGTCCACTTGAGGGCCCAACATGTGTCACCATTCAGTAAATACTGCAAGGCAAGACATTTCTCTCCTTAAACATGATATGTTTGAAAGTGTGTTATTCTCCAAAATATCCAGATAAATGTCTCAAATATATACAAAGTCTTATCAGTCAAAATGTGTATTTTACAATTTAACAAATTGTAAACCTATTTCTCAATGGTCAAAAACACAGCCCAAACCACTGCAATGCTCTGACTAGAAGTAATTGTAAAGCAAACATCCAAACACAAAGTCCAGTCTCAATCTATTGTTCCTACACTGAAGGAATCACCTTAACTTATCTTAATAGTTATGCCATTGTTTAGTCTACTCTTCAGTCTTATATAGCCGGTTTCCATCTTCAACATGGTGTAAATTGACCTTTTGAGTCATGATAACACAGGGTAAACATTTGGTAAGCACAACACATTTGTTGAATCAAAACACCACAGAAAACTAGAAAGCCTAAACACCACAGAACCAAGCTGGAGAGGGCAACCAACCAAGATAGGTATCTACCATTAAAACACAAGTAACAGGTAACAAGTATAACCCTGACCCAACCTGACAAGATATCCAAACACAACAAAGAGAACTAATTGCTCATTCACCAAAACACTAATTGTTGTTTGAAGAGAACTTACTGTAGTACCGTATGAAGCATCTGGGATAGCCGTCGCTACGATACTAATATCCTCTATGTGGCGGCTCAGGACAAAGCTAAAAATAGTCGGTCAGCGGCCAGGCCAGATTGCTCCTCTCCTCGCAGGGGCAGACGGTGTATTTGTCATGAGAACGTTGATCCTGGGGCCTGAGAGGAGGGAGTCCGAGGCAACAGCAGCTCCGAGCTGGGTCTGGGTCTGGATCTGGGTCTGGGTCTGGGTCTGGGTCTGGGTCTGGGTCTGCGTCTGCGTCTGGGTCTGGGGCCAGGAGGCTGTGACATCATAAAGGGGACCGAGCTGCACGGCTGCAGGGCCACATACCTACAACACATCTGAGACCAGCCCGGCGGA
Organism: Argentina silus; assembly: GCF_951799395.1. Lineage (NCBI taxonomy): Eukaryota > Metazoa > Chordata > Actinopteri > Argentiniformes > Argentinidae > Argentina > Argentina silus. The sequence goes on along the minus strand of NC_139658.1, from coordinate 23,776,415 downwards.
CGGACGCTGGGACGGACGGGGGGACGGACGGAGGGAAGGACGGAGGGAAGGACGGGGGGAAGGACGGACAGAGGGAGTGTGGGGAGTGAGATCACATGAGGTCAGAGCAGGAGAGAACAGCTGCAGCAACACAGCTCTCTCTCCAGCAGGTGACTGCTAATACAATCAGGCCCGTGCCCACACACACACACACACACACACACACACACACACACACACACACACACACACACACACACACACACACACACACACACACACACACACACACACACACACACACACACACACAAACACACACACACACACACACACAGTCCTGGGGTATGTTTCTTTTGAACTGATCTGGGGTCCCTTGATTAAAGATATATGGTGGAGGATGCTGGGTGTAGGTGTGATTTCACCTGTCCGTTTTCTCTCAATGCCGAAGCATGAAAGGAGACAAGGAGAGGACATCTCTTTGGACTTTTGAGATGCACCCCTACTCCCTGCTCCACTCAGCCGAAGGGGACCAGTATTCCCACGGCACAAATGTTTATTTGGATCGTTGATGGTCGTAGATGGTTTGTAAATGTTCAGTAGATCAACTAACTTGTCAACAACATTTTAACTAACTATCCACTAACCCTAACCTTAGCCCTTATCTTAACCCGAAACTTAACCCCAAACCTAACTCTAACCCTAACCCTTACTCTAACCCTAACCCTAACCCTAACCCTTACCCTAACCCTAACCCTAACCCTAACCCTTACTCTAACCCTAACCCTAACCCTAGCCCTTACTCTAACCCTAAACCTAACCCTAGCCCTTACTCTAACCCTAAACCTAACCCTAACCGTAACCCTTACTCTAACCCTAAACCTAACCCTAAACCTAACCCTAACCGTAACCCTAGCAAGCTGCATATCAACAGAGTGGCAGTTTAAGTAACTGGAGATCATCCGTAGAGGACGATCCAGATGAAGCTGTCATCCATAGACGTCCACAACCATCTGTGTCTCAAACGTCATGAGACCACGCCACAATACACACACCAACATGGATAGCACACATACTACACATATGTCTCATTCTGATACGCTTCCCGCAAAAAGATTAACTGTAGGTTGAGATACAGCTTGTTAGTTGTCTCACTTTCCCCATTTTTGTTTGACAAATCTGCCCCGTTTCAGCCGACTAATAACTATCTCACCTCGCAGCGCTGGAAACTACTGTGGAGGAGAAAGTCTCTCTGGCTCTCTGACCCCAACGCTACAGTCTGTGAAACAGTTTGTTTCACAGTCTGTCCTCTCAGACAGGGGAATAGAGAAGAGGGGAGGTCAGAGGTCAAGGTCAGGGGATTCTCAGTAGCCAGTACAGTACCACCAGAGCAGCCAGAGAGAGCATTGCTGGAGCAGACAGACAAGCAGGCAGACAGACAGGCAGGCAGGGAGGGAGAGAGGGAGGCAGGTAGGGAGGCAGGCAGGGAGGGAGGGAGAGAGAGAGGCAGGTAGGGAGGGAGACAGGGAGGCATGCGCTTAAAGTCCTACGCCTCAAACACACAGACTGCTTCAAAATTGCAGACATGCTGTATTGTTTTACCCCTGCTGGTTGGAGCTGGGAGGTCTGCACTTCAAACAGCTGGCTGATTAAAAGCTGCCATTGTTGAGAGGCTGACCAGTGTTGTTGTGGCGTTCACAGTCTCGTGTTTAAAAGTCACTTTAAAATCAATTTCCACCGGAGCGCCGAACAGCAATCCAACGCAGAGAGTTGGATACATTGAATCTTCCGCCGTAGATTGAAGACCCACCTCTTCAGGCGCCATCTTAACTGTCCCTCCTAAAGACCTCTTCACCCCCACTACCCCCCTGTACTAACCCTACCCCATACCCTAAAGACCTCTTCACCCCCACTACCCCCCTGTACTAACCCTACCCCATACCCTAAAGACCTCTTCACCCCCACTACCCCCCTGTACTAACCCTACCCCATACCCTAAAGACCTCTTCACCCCCACTACCCCCCTGTGCAAGTTTCTCTTATTATGTAAATAAATAATTTTTTAAATAAATTTATAAATATATATATATATATTCCTTTCTTCTAGCATTGTGATTGCCAGTAGCCCCTGGTCCCCTGGTCCTACCATAGACTACTTTATCTCATGATGTCTGATGGAACGCCGTAAACGTGAAATGTAAAATGAACGTTTGTTGCGTGCGGCGCCTAACGCAGACGCAGTGCTGCATCGTTGAAAAGCAACTGGGGACTCCCACCGGACCGCATGCCGCATGCCGCAGCAGCCTGTGTGAACGAGGCTTCGCTGGAAGACATATGGAGCCAACTGCAGCGTAGAGGAGCAGGACTTCCCATGCCCTTTAAGAAGGAGCAGGACATCTCCCACGAGCTTTAAATAGACCGCACCCCCCAAACACGCCTATTTATAGCTGTAACCAGCACCATGTGTTTGGCTGGGGTCTGGGGTCTTGGGTAGGGGTACAGATTCACCCCCCCCCCAAATAGGAGCTTTATAGTCTCTTATTACCGCAGTGTTTTTGTTGCTTCACATCTTTAAAAAATAAAAAAAATAAAAAAAATAAAAGGGAAGAAAAAATGCTAGAATTCACAGTATAATTAAAGAGCGAATCGTTCCTTGTTTTTCCGTTCATTAAGAACACACAGACCAGCTAACCACTTCCCCAACCCACTGGTCTGGGAGCTCAGAGCGTACATACGTACGTACGTAAGGAAGTACGAATCTGGAATAGTTTCAAAGATGTCAGCAGAGCTTTTGTAAGCGTACCGCAGAGCAAAAAAAAAAAAAAAAAAAAAAAAAAAAAATGGAACAATTTGTCAAGCGCCCCCAGCTGCGGACAGCGGAGACAGAGGAGGCAGCGTGTGTATAACTGTTGTGTGAGATATTGCTCAGTGGAGATGTAAGTGCTGCCCTCGGCGCTCGCCACGGCATCATGGCAAAAGACACTGATTCAATAGGACATCACGTGAGCCCGAGAGCACCGAGATGGTCCGTCACTTAAATCAGTCCCCTATAGCGAAATGGAGAGGATGAGAATTGTTTTTTCATTCATCCGCTTCTTCAAAGAATCAGAGCCCCCCCCCCCCCCCCCCCAAGTTGATATGCACATTACATACTCTCATTAAACACTGCCTGGTGAAGGTACTTACACTGTGTCAGTAGTTTAGCACTGTCTGGCATACACGATGCATATGCTAACATTGATTAGCATCCACTAGGCCTACATCCATCCATTCACTAGGCCTACATCCATCCATCCATTCACTAAGCCTACATCCATCCATCCATTCACTAAGCCTACATCCATCCATCCATACACCAGGCCTACATCCATCTATCCATCCATCCATCCATCCATACACCAGGCCTACATCCATCCATCCATACACCAGGCCTACATCCATCCATTCACTAAGCCTACATCCATCCATTCACTAAGCCTACATCCATCCATTCACTAAGCCTACATCCATCCATTCACTAGGCCTACATCCATCCATTCACTAGGTCCTACATCCATCTATCCATTCACTAGGCCTACATCCATCCATTCACTAGGCCTACATCCATCCATTCACTAGGCCTACATTCATCCATACACTAGGCCTACATCCATCCATCCACTAGTCCTACATCCATCCATCCATCCAAACACCAGGCCTACATACATCCATCCATCCATCCATGAGGCCTACATCCATCCATACACTAGACCTACATCCATCCATCCATCCATCCACTAGGTCTACATCCATCCATCCACTAGGACTACATCCATCTATCCATACACTAGACCTACATCCATCCATCCATCCATCCATACACCAGGCCTACATCCATCCATCCATCCACTAGGCCTACATCCATCTATCCATACACTAGGCCTACATCCATCCATCCACTAGACCTACATCCATCCATCCACTAGGCCTACATCTATCCATACACTAGGCCTACATCCATCCATCCACTAGACCTACATCCATCCATCCACTAGGCCTACATCCATCCATCCACTAGGCCTACATCCATCCATCCACTAGACCTACATCCATCCATACACTAGGCCTACATCCATCCATACACCAGGCCTACATCCATCTATCCATCCATCCATCCATCCATACACCAGGCCTACATCCATCTATCCATCCACCTATAGAGTAACAGTAGCCTACATCGATGCTGAAACATTCTGACCCCTATTAATGAAAAGCCTGCAGTGAACCGTGCTGAAAATGATCTGTTTATTTATAGCCCCTCACATTGATTCAGTGTTGCTACGCTCCGGCGCTCCGGCGCTCGCGGTAAACATTAGCATGTTGGAGAGATGTACCGTCAACAGCCTTTACACAGAGGGAAGGCAGCATTGGACTGAATCTAAATCACCTTTTCATGGCTATTCTGGCCTTTAAATTATTCCATTGAATTATTTCCACAATTTTCTAACATCAGGCCTGGGTTGAAATAGTGTTTGATTTAAAAAAAATATATATATATACTAAAACAAAAATACTAACATTTTTTTTTTTTTTTAAAAGGTGTGTTTGATATAACTTGCCAGGCTCGCCAGGTGAGCTTTGTTGTGGGGACAATTCTTATATCAACTGCCATTTAGACCCAGGACTGGTGCAAAGACAGTGGCAAGTAGCCTTGACAGGGTAGCCAAATAACAGACATGGGGGTTTGGGGTGTAGGAGAACACTGACCCCTACTGAAGGCTCTTAGAGCAGGGGGGGTCTGATCTCATTTTGTGTGGGTTCAGGCTCTCATTCTCAGCAAGCTCTAACACAACAGATTCAAACTAATCAAAGTTGATGATTCAAAGATGGCTGAATCAGGTGTCTTACACCTCTCCTGGTACAGAAGACTCTGGCTGGGCCCAGTCTCTGACCCCCTCCTCCACTTCCTCCCCCTCCTCCCAGGGACTGGCTGGGCCCAGTCTCTGAGCCTCCTCCTCCCTTCCTCCACCTCCTCCCAGGGACTGGCTGGGCCCAGTCTCTGAGCCTCCTCCTCCCTTCCTCCACCTCCTCCCAGGGACTGGCTGGGCCCAGTCTCTGAGCCTCCTCCTCCCTCTCCTCCCCCTCCTCCACCTCCTCCCCAGGACTCTGGCTGGGCCCAGTCTCTGAGCCCCCTCCTCCCCTCCCCCCCCCCTCCTCCCCAGGACTCTGGCTGGGCCCAGTCTCTGAGCCCCCCCCCCCTCCCTCCTCCTCCCCAGGACTCTGGCTGGGCCCACCTGCTAGGCAGCCTCTCAGAGCACTCCTCCTCTCTGCATGGTGTCCCTCTCTTCAAGCACACTCTGCGAGATGCTCATTCTCTGGCTGCCGTGCTGCACTGTGTCCTGGCGTCCAGATGAGGGGCGTGATCAGCCTTCACGCTGAGCAGGAGTCATGTGATGTGCAGCTGAACCACAGTGGCATCATGCCCCGTATTTGATTGGCATGATCTCTTTACATCATCACATCTCAGTCAGGCGTGAAATAAACGTATGCAGCCACCTGCCACCTCACACACACACACACACACACACACACACACACAGGCACACACGCACGCACACACACACACACACACACACACACACGCGCACACACACATGCGCGCAGGCACGCACACACACACACACACACACACACAGACCAAACACATAGACCTCACACACACACATACACACACAGGCACACACGCACGCACATACACACACGCACATACACACACGCGCGCACACACGCGCACACACACATGCGTGCACGTACGCACGCACACACACACACACACACACACAATTGTTGGTTGGCCAGTTCCACTGAGATACCTGCCATCCTGCTGGACCTTGTCATTTGGTCGACGTTGAAGGAATTTAAAATAGAATATCTCCAGTAAAACAGACATTAGAGCCAATCAGACATGAGCAGGCCGACAGGTACGGTATGTCATTTAAATGACAGGGGATATGTCATCTGTTCATTCCATTAGAGAGACCTCAAACCTCCTCGTTTCAGAACAGGTAATTATGAGTCTTTCACTGTACAGTAGGTCAGTAATTACTCACTACAGGCCTTTTCAAATCTACACTTTTAAATCCACACTTTCTCACTCATTGTTGTTCACTTCTGATGGAAAGTCTACATTGGCTCCAACAACGAGTCGCCAGGACAGCGGCCCAGTCACATGGTACAGTAGATAGACATATATACAGTAGGGGATCACATGGTTTTGGGAAAGATGGGAATGACTTTGACAATGCTGATGGAGGCCTGACAAATATGGCCGTGGCAAAGTCTCTCCTCCCCTCGCTGTGAAATGCAAATAAAAATAATGAAATTATCTAAAAATAGTCAGAACGCTACCTTTGAGGATGTTCTCAGCCACTGGCCAAGTGCTAGCAACGCTGACAAGGAAGAAAGAGAAATGCAACCCTTAATTGTTTTTTGAAATTCATTACTTTGAGGTTTCCCTCACTGCGGGCCAGGCAGACAGCCCACTCATCTGTAATGCTGCAAAAGCATAAAACAAACTCATAAAACACACAAGGCGCTCCACTCCACTCCACTGGTCCACCGTCAGCTCGACGTGAGGCTTTCACCATCACCACAGAACCAGTCTTGCGAAGCCAAACCTCTAAATCACGTTGTCCTCACACCTCTTTTGGAGGTCCGGAGGATTTTAGATGAGCAGATCTGGCTTGGATTGAGCCGGACGGAGCGATGGGAGAATGCGCTCGCAATTTCATTGGATGTCACATTCCAAGAACCACCCCCCCCTCCCACACACACACACATGCCCGTAGAATGGTTTTTCCAACCGTGTAGGACTATTGTGCGTTGTTGCCTATGCTAGCTTGCCTTCATTGAAGAAAATGGAAGATAACCTGAAGAAAAAACTGTTTATATTTTTGCTCTGCCCAAGCGAGGTATTTGATTGGATTAACGTGTCGCAAGGCATCACTCATTTCAAATGTGTTTCCACTCCTTTGTAGCTACTTTCTGCAAAGGATTTCCCCAGGCTCTCCGAACTAGGAAAGCCTGGTCTCAACGAGGTTACCACAGCATCAACAGACACGGAGGCTACAGACAGGTATCACACACAGCCTAGGCTACAGACAGGTATCACACACAGCCTAGGCTACAGACAGGTATCACACACAGCCTAGGCTACAGACAGGTATCACACACAGCCTAGGCTACAGACAGGTATCACACACAGCCTAGGCTACAGACAGGTATCACACACAACCTAGGCTACAGACAGGTATCGCACACAACCTAGGCTACAGACAGGTATCACACACAGCCTAGGCTACAGACAGGTATCACACACACACACACCTGAGAAGACACTGTGTTTACCAGCGTTCCTGGCGCCACCCAGCTAAATGATTCACTGAACCTAGCGGTTGTTGCTAATTGATCCTAGCGGTTGTGGCTAACTGATGAAGAGCGAAACACAGAGCACTCTAGAAGAACAGCTGAGCATGAGCAGCACAGGAGCAGCACAGGACAGCCGAGCAAAACAGACTGCCCAGTTCAACACACACACACACATACACACACACACTGAGGGCACACACTCTCACACACATACACATACACACACACACACACACACACACACACACACACACACATTCACTTTCCTGGGGCCTGACGGAACATCTAAGAAGCTATTTAGCGATGTGGGCTTGTTTTTGTATCGGCCTCATCTGAAGGTTTTCAGATGTATTCAGAGGTTTTCAGAAATATTGGTCAAATCATGTCTATACAGTATATTACAACCCTAACAGCCTTGTTCACCTTCAAAAGGACAAAAGGACTCCCGGGTTCCAAAGTTGGAACAACTGAGGTAAAAATACAAAAGGGCAAAACAGACTGCCCAGTTCAACACACACAAACACACACACACACACACACACACACACACACACTGAGGGCACACGCACACACACTCTGAGGGCACACAGTCACACACACACTGAGGGCACACACTCTCACACACATACACACACACACACACACACACACACACACACACACAGAGGGCACACGCACACACACACACACACACACACACACACACACACACACAGACACACACACACTGAGGGCACACACTCTCTCACACACACACACACACACACACACACACACACACACACACACACTGAGGGCACACAGTGAATGATGGAGGTTGAGATGTCAGCAGCAGCTGGTGCTTAATCTCTCTGCCACTGTAGCAAGCACACGCAAGGTCACCACCAGCCCATAAATCACCTGCAGATCACATCACCTGCAGTAGAACTTTAATCACCTGCAGATCACATCACCTGCAGTAGAACTTTAATCACATCACCTGCAGTAGAACTTTAATCACCTGCAGTAGAACTTTAATCACCTGCAGTAGAACTTTAATCACCTGCAGATCACATCACCTGCAGTAGAACTTTAATCACATCACCTGCAGTAGAACTTTAATCACCTGCAGTAGAACTTTAATCACCTGCAGTAGAACTTTAATCACATCACCTGCAGTAGAACTTTAATCACCTGCAGTAGAACTTTAATCACCTGCAGATCACATCACCTGCAGTAGAACTTTAATCACATCACCTGCAGTAGAACTTTAATCACCTGCAGTAGAACTTTAATCACCTGCAGTAGAACTTTAATCACATCACCTGCAGTAGAACTTTAATCACCTGCAGTAGAACTTTAATCACCTGCAGATCACATCACCTGCAGTAGAACTTTAATCACATCACCTGCAGTAGAACTTTAATCACCTGCAGTAGAACTTTAATCACCTGCAGTAGAACTTTAATCACATCACCTGCAGTAGAACTTTAATCACATCACCTGCAGTAGAACTTTATTCCGCATCACAGACACAGATTCCACCATATTGTACCACCGGAATACAACATCACACAAACGATTACAGTAAATGCATGAGGGCTGTGCATAACATAACATAACATAACATAACATAACATGACATAACATGACATAACATGACATAACATGACATAACATGACAGAACATGACAGAACATGACATGACATGACAGGACAGGACAGGACAGGACAGGACATGACAGAACAGAACAGAACAGAACAGAACAGAACAGAACAGAACAGAACAGAACAGAACATGACAGAACAGAACATGACAGAACATGACATGACATGACAGGACAGGACAGGACAGGACAGGACAGGACAGGACAGGACAGGACAGGACATGACAGAACAGAACAGAACAGAACAGAACAGAACAGAACAGAACATGACAGAACAGAACATGACAGAACAGAACAGAACAGAACAGAACAGAACAGAACAGAACAGAACATGACAGAACAGAACATGACAGAACAGAACAGAACAGAACAGAACATGACAGAACAGAACATGACAGAACATAAGAGAACAGAACAAAACATAAGAGAACAGAACAGAACAGAACAGAACAGAACAGAACAGAACATAACAGAACAGAACATACAGTACAGGGGAGGCTGGTGGAGGTAGAAATCGGAGGACGGGCTCATTGTAATGCATGGAACTGAATGAGGAATGGTATCAAACACGTTCCATGCATTACAATGAGCCCGTCCTCCGATCAAGAACAACATCAATATACAGGAACAACTTCAGATAATATAGGCGTACTCTGTGAGACACGACTCGTGTGGTCAGTTCACCTGCTAGCTCTGGGTGCAGTCTTTGGAGGGGATAAGGCTGACTAAGGCTCTCTCTAGTCACACGCAGGAATCCCCCAAACGCTAACATTGATTCCACAGCGTGCCTACCTGATCAACACGAAGCTGATTCACATTCAACATTGACTTCACACAGAAATGCAACTCTGCAGTTGGGAACTTGAATGACCGCTCCGGGAGTTACTGTCACTGTACCTGAGGCATGCCAGGAATCCTAAGCCTATAGACTGCAGCCAGCCGTGAGGGGGGGGGGGGGGGGGGGGGGAGAGATTGAGAGGAGGGTGGTTCTATAACAAGGGAGGCTGGTGGAGGGAGAAATCCGAGGACGGGGCTCGTTGTAAGGCATGGAACGGAATGAGGAATGGTGTCAACCACACGTGTGTTCCTCATTCCGTTCCACATGTGTGTTTGATACCATTTCTACCTCCACCAGCCTCCCCTGGGTTCTACAAGGGGTAAAAATAACCCCCACAACCAAAACCACTGTATATACAGTACAGGATGACAACAGCGAGAAAACTGGTCTAGAGATGAATGTTCCAGTGATGTTGGCGTTCAGGACTTGCCCGGCAGCCAACGAGTTAGCCGATTAAACTATGTCTACCGGAGGAAGAATTAGGTCGAAAGAAAACTAAGTTGCTGTGGTGACCAAGCCGTTCACCCCACTGTGAGCTGTAGCAAACAAAAACAACACAGGAAAAGATCAGAAATGGGATTAAATACAATTTAGGAGACAACCAGAATAAACCTGGACAACTAAATAACATAACTGGATCTGGGTTTTTTTTCAATGACCACAAACAATCACCTCCATTCTCTGACTGATTCTAAGCTTTCTAGGAACCGACACGGGAATATAAGAAGATCAGTTTGATCTCGCTCCACTCAAAACCCTATTACCTCAATCCCCTGGTTGCTGCCTACAGTACAGACATGTTTAACTGTACATGTGTGACATAATAGTTAACATGTTGGGGGTCTCTGGGTTCAGACGCACCCGGTGAACCTCTCTGTAACAGTCTCCTCTCTGTAACAGTCTCGAGCTGAGCAACAATTGTGACCTAAATGTCTTCGGAGCAGACGGCTACATACATTGTTGTTGGGTTTTTTTTAAATGTCTTTCTTGTTTTTTTGTTTCTCTCGTGCCTTGTAAGCAGGGCTCTCCTGAAAAAGAGACCCTGGTCTCAGAGAGACTCCTGTGCATAAATAAAGGTTAAATACAAAAAATAAAAAATAAGGTTACTAAAGGGTTTCATAATGTGGCAGTTATGTTGGATTTAACTGGACATGCTGGACCCAAACATAAAACTGAAAAAAACAAAAAAAGTTAAACTACTGTTTAACTAAACCCTTTCAGAGACTTCTGAAGAGGGCAGCTGACATTAAACACTGTGTTGCTAGCCAGCTGTTAGATAACAAGAAATAACCCTGGTCTCCCCTGCATGACTAAAGGTTAAACAAAACAAGGGAACAAACAGAAAAGGTTAGTAAAGAGTTTCAGAATGTGGCAGTCATCTTGGATTTAACTGGAAGCGCAGGACCCAAACATTAAACGGAAAAGAAACGACTCCTGTTTAACTGGACCTTTTCAGAGACTCCTGAAGAGTTGACATTAAAGACTGCAGTGTTAGCCAGTGCTTAGATAATGAGGTAAATATTAGCACAAGTTGAAAAAGAAAGGTTGGACAACAACACGTGTTCAACTGGTCCATTTTGAGTTTGTAATGCTCACTTCTGGAGGGACAGAGTAACTGTTACAGTTATAACTTGGCAACCACTGATAATTAACCACTCATAAAGTTTCTGGACGTGAAAGAGAGAGAGAGAGAGGGGTTCCAGGGGTTTCTCAAACACCTGTCAAATAACAATATCACAACACGGGGCATCACTCTGCCATCTCTCATTATGGTGATTTGTCATTGTCCTTATGGTATAACTGTTATATAATATGCAAATGAGAGACAGAGAGAAGATATAAAACACTAAATTAACACTCACAGCTGTCTCGTTAAAAGACATGAATGGCCTTTTGTTTGAGGATGAGGCCATCATAAATTCATATTAACTAGGTATACGTGATAGGTGGAGAGTTTAACCTATCAATATTGCAATATGAAGCAGTTTTTTGGGCTTCTTTTAACTCCACTAATTCCTAAACAGACTGTGCGTCAGGGGAGGCTGGTGGAGGTAGACCTCGGTAGATACATACATAGATACATCGGTAGATACCCTTCCTCTTTCCATTCCATGAATTACAATGAGCCCATCCTCCGATTTCTACCTCCACCAGCCTCCCCTTATCCCTGTGTACCTGTAGATATGAGAGGATTGGATAGATTTAAGCACTATGGTAATAGCTTTATCCTGCCCTCTGATAGGCCGGGTGGAATGTTGCCATTTTGCCTCTGCCTTTCCAGTCCTTGTAGATGCACATTGCTGGATAGGGGGTACAGAATTGGGAGTATAGGGAAGGAGAGGCTGGTAGAGGTGGAAATCGGAGGACAGGCTCATTGTAATGCATGGAACACCTGTGTTTGATACCATTCCTTAACCCATTCCATGCATTACAATGAGCCTGTCTCCTCTCGTTTCTACCTCTACCAGCCTCCTCTGGTAGAGTATAGGGCTAGGGGTCAATTTCTTGGTCGAATTTGTAAACGCTGCAGCATCAGGTAGGCCAAAGATGAATCCATCTTGATTTCAGTTTGGTCACTTGGGGCTCTTTGCTAGTAGCCTTATTGACAGATGTTTAGTGTGTCTCTTAGATAAACACACAGCCCCTAGAGTTCATTTCACTAACACCTCACCTCACCTAACAGGATCTTTGTCAAATCTGCTGCAATGCAAACAGCCTGGGTTGCAAAAACGCGACTCTCCATTGCTGCACCAACGGGGGGAGCATTTGGTGTCAGTTTTCAAACATTGCTACCAACAGTGAGTACCAAAAACACACAGCAGCCGGGTGCCCAGGGTAGCTCTGTAGCGCCTTATAATAAAAACGCTAAAATAATGTTGCCATAAATGTCAGGCTTAAAAAAAGAAAAGCCGGGTTTGAAGCACATTACAAAGGAAACGAATTCTAATCAGTGCTTTTCAGCATGTTACCTAAGGCATATGCCCGAGTAGTACCAGGGCTGGAGTGATTCGCTGAGCTGCATAAAAGGAGGGTAGCAACAGTGTGACATTCTTGCCGTGAACCGCTCGATCCTATCATTACATCTCCTCCGCCGCACCGCCGCGCGACACCTGACAGCGGCGACGGGGAAGCGCGACGGAGCGCCTAACTGTTAGAAAGTAGGACACGCTGTCATCTCGGAGATCGTGTTTGCGTTATTGATAATGGCTGTTCGTGTCTTACCTGTGTCCGCAGTTTCAGGATGGAGACGAGAGGAAGCGCATTGAGGCGCGGATGCAGCATTTGCTGTGGGAGTAGAGGGATTCGGTCAAAGCGACAATAGCATGTTATTATTACTGAGCCGTCCCTGTACCCTGTGTCCCCTAAGCGTTACACCACCGACACAAAAACAACCCTGTGCGTCTTGTCGTCTCTTTTACATAATGTACCATGTTCTGAATTGCTGGGAGGTCTGATCAAAAAGGATACAAGACAATAAACTCGCTCAATTGTTGCTTGGATTTCTCTGCCTGTTGCATAATCGAGAATTTCCTCGTCTTTAATCAAATTTAGAATTTCCCAAATCTGGAGGGAAATGTTTGTGTTTGTTATGAAGAACCGACATGCACTCATGGGATATGAAACAATAAAACCAATGGCATAACTAAATATTAGGCCTAGCTTAAGTTGTTTAAACTTTATTTAAATCTGAGCAAATTGATTAAATGCGAAAAACAGAAGGCTGTTGAATGTTTCAAACGCGCATCAATTGTCCACAGGGGCAGCTGCATTATCATGGATAACACTTCTCTCTCCTCTCTTCAAATGTGTAGGCTGTGAAAACCAAAGCTATACAAGTATAAGGGGACCGTCACCCTTTGCCAAGATGCATCCTTACCTATTTTTCTGTCCTAGTCTGTGTTAAGAGTTCCTAGAAGGGCCGTTCAGAGAGCTAAATATCCCGTTAACGAGGGTAAGGGTCCTGAAAGTTGATTTAGTGGCCGAGATTTTTCCATTACGTACCACACATATATGGCCTGAGGGGGGTCGGGGGGATACAAAAGAAGAAGAAAAAAACAAAAAGAAAAAAGCAGAAGAAGAAAAAGCAGCATAATGTGGTTTCATTGACGAGAAGCTTTACCCTGAAAATTGTCCCATGGGAAAGCTTGTGGATTGCGCTATACTATAGTGAAGGTCTGTGTGTGAGACTGTTTACGGAGGAATCATATCCGTTATGCCCTCAAAAGTTTCATTTTCCCTCTTATGCAACGTATTGCATGTATGATTGACAGCTCTTGGGATACGGCGTAAGCAGTTTCACCTTCGGAGGTTTAGGCCTTCCCTCACCTGCCTTTCCCTGAGGAGCAGGCACCGTATCAACACACATCCGATCTGTAGGGCTCTTCAACGACAGGAGGCCTAGTCTGGTCAAATACTGTAAGTATCACAGGTCCTCCATCGCTCTATTCATTCTGATGCCTGCCCTGAGGAGTGGCATGGGCAGAGATGGTGTGTGTGTGTGTGTGTGTGTGTGTGTGTGTGTAGGGGTGTGTGTAGGTGTGTGTGTGTGTGTGTAGGTGTGTGTGTGTGTGTGTGTGTACGCATGCATGTACGTGCGCGCATGCGTGTATCTGTGTGTGTGCATCAGCAGATGGTTGACTGGTCGTTTTTCTGCCCTGCTCGACCAGCTTCAGAGGCGTGAACAGATGGGATAGGTATGTTTAATATTCCCTCAGCAGAGCCCCGCCATGATGGCGGGGAAAGGCCAAGTCATCGCTATTCAAAGATGTTCCCTTCAAGAAAAGGAAGCTTTCACTGCGTCCTCCCCCTGCCTGCCTGGCTGGCAGCGGAAACGACGCCTGTGACCTTAGTGAGGTTTCAGAGGTGAAACTGAGGCTGGGGGATTACAGGCGAGACCATCTTCTGTGTCTCAACACAGGGGAGGAATTACGGCTGACTTTTAATGTCAGATGGGATGCCTTTCTGATGCGTTCGGTGGTCTGACTTGATTTATGTAAAGCTGTTAATAATCCAGAGATACTAGATGTGTGTGTGTCCCTTCTGTCTTCCAGATGTGGCTGTCCCTCTGCAACAGCACCACCAACTGTAGCCTGGCTGAACTGCTAACAAGTGTTCTCTCTCTCTCTCTCTCTCTCTCTCTCTCTCTCTCTCTCTCTCTCTCTCTCTCTCTCTCTCTCTCTCTCTCTCTCTCTCTCTCTCTCTCTCTCTCTCTCTCTCTCTCTCTCTCTCTCTCTCTCTCTCTCTCTCTCTCTCTCTCTCTCTCTCTCTCTCTCTCTCTCTCTCACAGGGGAGGCTGGTGGAGGTAGGAATCGGAGGACGGGCTCATTGTAATGCATGGGATGGAATGAGGAATGGTATCAAACACGCCACACCATTCCTCATTCCATCCCATGTATTACAATGAGCCCGTCCTCCGATTCCTACCTCCACCAGCCTCCCCTGACACACCAATCCTATGCTGAAATCTATGAGGGCTAGCAGACAAGTGCTCACCTCAGGGAAAAGGATGGAGGTCTCCTGTATCGAGGGCATATACTACCATCGATCCCCTCCATGCAGGCTGATTCATGCAGCCTCCTCGTTGGTGCAATGTCGCCTGCTGGACGTGCACGTCCCTGGGACCGTGCCGATGCCGCAATCACCCACTACTGTAACAGCGTACTCGTCAATGACCTAAATGCTACTCTGAGAACTTGAGGACTTGTTGCCATGCGATGGGCAGACTGAGTTAGTAGGTCAGCTGTACTCAGCTGCATACTGCATCAACGACAGTACTTCTGCTGCTGGCCAGGGACGAGATAAAAGGGCAATACGTAGAAACTGGTTCTCAAAAAGGGTCGGGTTTTTTTAAACAGCAATCAGGACAGTGGTCAGGACTGTTCCTGCAGCTCTCCAGGTTCAGGTCCCGTTTCCACTGTTATCTATTTACTGAGCAATTAAATGTGTTAACAATGTTGACTTTCTCTTATTTTATAGTCTCAAATAATTTTAACACCAAATGATGTCTTGGCACGTGTGGCGATGGAGAATGATGTTTGGCTAAATGAAGAGATATGGACCAATTAGGGATGACCAACGATGGGACGACGTGATTTTAACCAATTATCAATGTCTAATGTTGGCCGGGCGGTTCATCGTTATTGCACATATATCTACGGTACTGCAGCAATGACATCAGCAGTGACTTTGGAAGACAGGGAAAACACAGCACCATTATTTCTCATCACATCTCATTTATTTGTTCCATTATTTCACCAAAAATAGCACATTTTCCTTTTGTTCTCCCCACCTTTTGTTGCAAGACCTTTTTCTGAAAAGATACAGAAGCTACTGAGTCCCTTCACCCACAGAGTTGGTTTTCTATGTGTATTGGTTTTCTATGTGTACTGTATAGAGTTGGTTTTCAATGTGTATATAATTGGTTTTCTATGTGTATAGATTTGGTTTTCTATGTGTACACAGTTGGTTTTCTATGTGTAAAGAGTTGGTTTTCCATGTGTACTGTATAGAGTTGGTTTTCTATGTGTACTGTATAGAGTTGGTTTTCTATGTGTATAGAGTAGACCATTCAAATTCATAAACAGAGCCCATAACACCTAAGACACCTTAAAATAGTCGCTTGAGGTTGACCACCACAGGATGGATAGTACAGTAAAAGACATCCAGATTCAGGAACAGAACTGCATCACCATTTTAAGTTATGATGTCATAGAGGTTCTGAGTCTGGCCAGGTCTCCTCCCCTCTGCATGCCTATGCCTCTGCGGTGGTCGCTAAAGCTCTGACATACAGCGTCTTCCCGTTCAATGACGTCACTGAGGAGTTGGCAGGGAATTCTGGAAGACACAAATGAACATGCAATGAATGATTAATCAAGACCTAGACACATACATTAATCTAGACCGGCACCAACGATTTAACCATCAACATCAAAACAGCAAGGGGTTTACACTCACCGGCCACTTTATTAGGTACACCTGAACTCAACTGCTCGGTAACGCAAATATCTAATCAGCCAATCACATGGCAGCAATCTCCATTTCTCTGTGTACACCAGGGGAGGCTGGTGGAGGTAGAAATCAGAGGACAGGCTCATTGTAATGCATGGAATGGAATGAAGAACTGTACAGCATCATAAGGAATGGTATCAAACACACGTGCATTAGCCGTTCCGTGCATTAGAATGAGCCCGTCCTCCGATTTCTACCTCCAGCAGCCTCCCCTGGTCTACTGTACAGTATGGTTGAGCTCACTATGCATCTGTAGAGCAGCTCTGGCAGTCTGGCCCGTCTAACAGGACTACGGGGGAAGCCCAGGGGAAGCGGCCTACTTGCTCTGAGTCTCCGTCTACAGACATTAGACTTCAGGAGACATCTCTACGCGTATGTCAGTAAGGCAGAGGTCCCTACAGGGATCCTACACATT
>NC_139658.1:23609122-23749122 GCF_951799395.1 Argentina silus | reverse complement strand
CTGTGGTGGCCATCTTGTTTACCTCATGCAACGCTTTCAGATCTAGTCGAGTGTAGGGGGGAGGGAGAGGGAGTGCTTTCTGGTACAGGACTAGGCTGAATACAGCATGGAAGGAATACGTGTGGATCAGGGGAGGTAGGAATCGGAGGGCGATGAGCCCCGTCCTCCGATTTCTACCTCCACCAGCCTCCCCTGATGTAGATCAGATCAGATTAGAGTAGCTGATCGCCCTCCTCCTCCTCCTCCTCCTCTTCAGAGGAAGACGTGAGAGCGTGTCTTGTACATCTATCTAGGTCGGGGTTCTGCCACGTCAAAGTCGCTTGAATAAAACATGGCGGCTAACGAGACCGCACCATGACAGAGGAGGGACGGGCGGCTTTCATCTCTCCGTCAGAGAGGAAAACACAAAAACAACAAACTCATCGACTATTCCATCAGCTATTCATCAGAAGTGGGGGAGCTGCGGAGGGGAGCCTCTGACTAGCCTAGCCCCCCTGTTGCTATGGCGCTAGGTAGCGTAGCATCCTCCTCTAAACGCTACCGGCTCAGTTAGGTGACGGCAGGCGCCAGAGAGGTTTGGGTGGTTTACCGTCAACATCGTCACGGGTTGGGGGGGCAGTTGTTAGACATGGCGTGGGGCGAAGCACCCGAGAAAACCTCCTACCGGGTAAATCACGGCCTCGAGGGCTTTATTGCTTTCGTACAACGGGTTACACGACAAGTCAGAAGATTGTGACAAGAATGCAATGCTTTTAAGTATCTATTTCGCGATAGACTGTGGTGGTTTCGGCCCTGCTCCGGGAAATATAGTTCCCAAACCACAAACGTTGTCAAAGGGAAGGTGATGCACACATCTACAGCGGAGGAGGGATATCACAACAGGTGATTTAACCGGGACGACATCGGTAGTAAATCACGGCTTCGAAAGGCTCTCAGCCAATCACAATGCTTGTTTTCATCAATCCGTTGTGTAACAGCCCCTCATCTGGAGCTGGAGCTCTGGGACTGGAGCTGTTCATACATTTCTCTGGAATCCAATGCATTCAAATGCCTATTCTTTACTTTATGTGCTGGTGGAGGTAGAAATCGCAGGACGGGCTCATTGTAATGCATTGAAATGAATGAGGAATGGTATCAAACACGCATTTGATACCATTCCACATTCAATTCCATGCATTACAATGAGCCCGTCCTGCGATTTCTACCTCCACCTGCCTCCCCTGACCTCTCCCTAACCAGCCATAGCCCTCCTCTAAACATGTATGTGTATATCCTTCACATGCGAGGCTCCTCCCCTCTGCGTCTAGAGACAGGAGCGTCGGGCTGGATCAATCCCAGTCCTCCTCCATCACAGGCCAGACACTATGAGCCGAGACCAGAGCAGGCAGACCATCACTCATCCTGCTGGAGGAGGAGAATCGACCATGTTTGACGTAGCGGTGGAGGTGCTAATTTTAGCCTGTGGCCCCGTCTCTCCTATCCATCACCCTACTGCTGCTGCTACTGCTGGGTGGAGGACTACAGGTGGAGGTGGAGGACTACAGGTGGAGGACTACAGGTGGAGGTGGAGGACTACAGGTGGAGGACTACTGGTGGGGGACTACAGGTGGAGGGCTACAGGTGGAGGACTACAGGTGGAGGGCTACAGGTGGAGGTGGAGGACTACAGGTGGAGGACTACTGGTGGAGGACTACAGGTGGAGGACTACAGGTGGAGGACTACAGGTGGAGGGAGTCGCCGGCGCCACGGGCCTCGCTGGCCAACGCCACGCAGCAGTCCATCATCAGCTGGTCCTGGTACGCCGACGCAGAGTGAGAGGCACTGGAGCCGGGCTACGCCAGAGCAGAATGAACCAGAACCACCCAGTCGCTCACTTCAAATACACTTCTAGAATGTCACAGTGCACAGTTCTAGAATGTCTATGTATAAAGTTCTAGATGTCTGTGTATAAAGTTCTATAATATCTGTGTTTGCACAGTTCTAGAATGTCTGTGTTTGCAGTTCTAGAATGTCTGTGTATAAAGTTGTAGAATGTCTGTGTATAAAGTTCTAGAATGTCTGTGTTTGCACAGTTCTAGAGTGTCTGTGTATAAAGTTGTAGAATGTCACAGTGCACACGTCTAGAACGTCTGTTTTACAACATATTCCTGTGGGGAGGAGGGGGATGCAAAGAGGCTCCATATTTCACTACAGTACGTGCTCCCGTTAAAATGGAGCTGTAAAGTGCGTTCATTCAATTCCTCCATTACACGACGAGTATGTGGAGGTTGTTTACGGGTTGAGTCAGACCTCACCGCTCCCAATTCTGGAGAATAAATGCTGTTTACTTGCAGGGAGTGGGGGCCTCCAAGGTTAAATGTTTAGCTTTCCATTTCCCCCCCAAAATGAAAGCGTCTGAGAGATAAGGAGTTGCTCTGACAGAGATAAAAGGGTTTGGATCCCAAGGTGCAGCCCAGGGCCCAGGTACAATAGGCTAGGATTACTGCAACTTTGAAGCCAATAAATCCTCCGTGAGAGGTGTTTGTTTGAGTTGAACTCAATATTATAACGCACTCCACAAGTTCCATATCGCAGCTATATCCCATTATAAATATCTTAGGATTTGAAGTATCTGAAGTGAGTGAGCAAGTTGTTTTTTTCGCATTTGAAAACACAATGTACAGACAACAATAGGATTATACAAAACAGCATATGGAAATTACATTAAAAAAGCTTTTCTTATCTCTTTCAATTTAATAAACACTGGATTTCATAAACAATCTTCTCTCTCTCTCAAAAAAAAAACCCTCACAAACTCTAAGCCTTCTGGAATCATACAGCAGTAACACCACAGACTCTAAGACAGGAGGGAGCCTCTCCTCAGTCCTACCCACCTCCAGGATGTACTTCTGCAGAGACTGGATGTCCTGGAGCGCCTCAGGGTCCTGGTGGATCACCACCACCTCCTTCAGGGGGTACTGGGAATACAAACCAACATCAACTGTTACTGTGAGCTCTAACATAACACAGACACGCACACGCACACACACACACACACACACACACACACACACACACACACAGAAACAGAAACAGAAACACACACACACACACACACACACACACAAACACAGGGGGCCAAACAGACACTTTGACTATGGGCTGTTTTATTTTATTTAAGTCTTAGTTGACGTATTCTGCATCAAAGCCATGTCAACAGAGGCAGGAGCTCCAGACAGACAGAGATGGGCTCAAATAAAAGATTCATGACAGAAAAATCAAGTCCAAACCATCTGGAAAATAACGAGCCTCCAAAGACCAGCCCGGTGCTGACCCATCTATGTACAGTACCAGCACTGAGTAGCCTGTACTGTCGCAACCTGGAACCTGTCTCTCTGACCAGGAACCTGTATCCCTGACCTGGAACCTGTCTCCTTGACCTGGAACCTGTCTCCCTGACCTGGAACCTGTCTCCCTGACCTGGAACCTGTCTCCTTGAGCAAAAACCTGTCTCCCTGACCTGGAACCTGTCTCTCTGACCAGGAACCTGTCTCCCTGATCTGTAACCTGTCTCCCTGATCTGTAACCTGTCTCCCTGACCAGGAATCTGTCTCCTTGACCTGGAATCTGTCTCCCTGACCTGGAACCTGTCTCCTTGACCTGGAACCTGTGTCCCTGACCTGGAACCTGTCTCCTTGATCAAGAACCTGTCTCCCTGACCTGGAACCTGTCTCTCTGACCTGGAACCTGTCTCCTTGACCAAGAGCCTGTCTCTCTGACCAGGAACCTGTCTCCCTGACCAGGAACCCGTCTCCTCGACCAGGAACCTGTCTATTAGACATTTTTCCCCTAAATACTTAAAGTGAGCTTAATTTAGCTTGTCTGGCACACGGGGTGGGGTTTGTGCTCTGGGACTATTCCATTGGAACACCAGGGAACCAATTCCACTGGTTCCATTGCGCCGGGCACACTACATCAAGCGCACATCAGGCTTTTGTATTAAATGAAACAACATTTGGCCTCAGGTGAGACAGGTCGGCGGAGAGCAGCAGGTGATGGGGGCGGGGCGATGACCTACCTTCACGGGCAGCGTCTTCCTGTCCCTGATCACACGGCCCAGCTCGATGACAGACTGCATCTGAGACACGGCGCTCTCGATGCGCTTGTCAATCAAACTCTCCCTGTCAGGACGGGCACAGGGTTTAACTGGGTGAGAGAGGCTCCACTGGAAAACATCAAGGAAGGAGATACAGTCTGTGTGTGTGTGTGTGTGTGTGTGTGTGTGTGTGTGTGTGTGTGTGTGTGTGTGAGAGAGAGAGAGAGAGAGAGAGAGTCTGTGTGCGTGTGTCCGGACTAGCAGGGAATTTAAACTGCAAAATGTCAATTCTACAAATCTCTTAATCAAGGTAAAGCAAGGTAACACGTGGGGCGCTACGGCAGCCAGGGGAACAGTCCCTCAGCTCTTCTGTAGGTGAATGATAAAGACCTGCAGAGAGACGGTCCTTCAGCTCTTCAGCAGGTGAATGATAAAGACCTGCAGAGGGAAGAGTCAGCCCTTCAGCAGGTGAATGATAAAGACCTGCAGAGGGAAGAGTCAGCCCTTCAGTAGGTGAATGATAAAGACCTGCAGAGGGAAGAGTCAGCCCTTCAGCAGGTGAATGATAAAGACCTGCAGAGGGAAGAGTCAGCCCTTCAGCAGGTGAATGATAAAGACCTGCAGAGGGAAGAGTCAGCCCTTCAGTAGGTGAATGATAGACTGGGAGAGGGCACAGTCCCTCAGCTCTTCAGCAGGTGAATGATAGACTGGGAGAGGGCACAGTCCTTCAGCTCTTCAGCAGGTGAATGATAAAGACCTGCAGAGGAACAGTCCTTCAGCTCTTCAGCAGGTGAATGATTGACTGGCAGCCAGAGGAACAGTCCTTCAGCTCTTCAGCAGGTGAATGATTGACTGGCAGCCAGAGGAACAGTCCTTCAGCCCTTCACTCCACTGCTCTCTGAGAACACCACCAACTCACCGGGGGAGTCTATTTACAGCATTGCAGTAAATTGGCCTGCAGAGTGAAGCTACACAAAGGGCATAGTAAATTCTAGCCCAAACAACAGTGAGGCTCCTGCTTTTGAACAGAGCCTGTGTGTGTTACTGTTTTCCACCATGCTCTGCATGTCAGCTTCTCTAAATCAAAACATGGCTTGATTTCTCCTTCTTCTCCTTCAGACAGAGCCGAGGAGGGGTTTGCACACAGGCACTTGAAAATAATTGTCATTTGTTTCAGCATTTTAGATGAGTTTGTTTGGAACAAGCTGTTTTTGTATCGTTGTGTATCTGTAGAGAACGCATCATTTATGATTCAGTTTTATCACATAACACAACAGAGTTGCCTTGTATCTGACACACGTTGCAGCAGAGACTCAGTTGTCCACAAACATGGGAAATCCAAGCCTGAAAAACCATCCCTTCAATATTTCATTCCAGAAATCGGAGAAGAAGTCAATATCATTCCTTAACCCAAAATGACAAAACACTTAGGTTAACAACTTAGTAAGTAGTCACAGTTAATAGAGTTTGACAAGTCACTTTCAGATTCACAAGGGGAGTGAGTACAGAGACGGCAGAGGAAATGACAGGTACTGTAGCGTTCGGACACGAACACACAGGTAAGAGGTACATCTGCTCAAAGTTGGTGCCATCTCCCCAGAAAAACCTCTGCTTCCAGAAACGGATACGTCAGGGTTACAAGGAGGGTAGAGTATCAGTGTTTGCACGGTTCTAGAATGTCCTTGTTTGCGCGGTTCTAGAATGTCTCTGTTTAGTTGTTCCACAGTTCTAGAATGTCTGTTATAGATACCTGACTTGGGGGAGCATGAGGTAGTGGAGGGGGGGGGGACCGTAGATACCTGACTTGGGGGAGCATGAGGTAGTGGAGGGGGGGGGGACCGTAGATACCTGACTTGGGGGAGCATGAGGTAATGGGGGGAGGGGGGGGAGACCGTAGATACCTGACTTGGGGGAGCATGAGGTAGTGGAGGGGGGGGAGACCGTAGCTACCTGACTTGGGGGAGCATGAGGTAGTGGAGGGGGGGGGGACCGTAGATACCTGACTTGGGGGAGCATGAGGTAGTGGAGGGGGGGGAGACCGTAGATACCTGACTTGGGGGAGCATGAGGTAGTGGAGGGGGGGGAGACCGTAGCTACCTGACTTGGGGGAGCATGAGGTAGTGGAGGGGGGGGGGACCGTAGATACCTGACTTGGGGGAGCATGAGGTAGTGGAGGGGGGGGGGACCGTAGATACCTGACTTGGGGGAGCATGAGGTAGTGGATGCTGCTGGAGTTCTTCTCCTCCACGGAGGCGGGGTCGATCAGCTGACGCAGGTTCTGGTACATCTTCTCCGTGATGAAGGGAGTGAAGGGAGCCTGCAGGGCGGCACAGCCAATCAGCTCAGCCCAACTACTCTGATTACACTGAATGTTACAATTATGCACGCACGCACGCACACACACACACACACACGAACATACACACATGCAGGCAGGCACGCACGAACGAACATACACACACACACACGAACATACACGCACGCATACACGCACACACACACACAAACATATGCACGCACGCAGGGTGACTCACCATCAGCCTGCACATGGAGAAGAGCACACTGAAGAGGGTCTCCAGGGCCCCCTGACAGTCCTCTGTCCCACTCTCACCCTGCAGGGACACACACAATACCATAACACATTAACACACACACACACACACACACACAATACCATAACACATTAACACACACACACACAATACCATAACACATTAACACACACACACACACAATACCATAACACATTAACACACACACACACAATACCATAACACATTAACACACACACACAATACCATAACACATTAACACACACACAATACCATAACACATTAACACACACACACACAATACCATAACACATTAACACACACACACACACAATACCATAACACATTAACACACACACACACACACAATACCATAACACATTAACACACACACAATACCATAACACATTAACACACACACACACAATACCATAACACATTAACACACACACACACACACAATACCATAACACATTAACACACACACACACACAATACCATAACACATTAACACACACACACACACACAATACCATAACACATTAACACACACACACACACAATACCATAACACATTAACACACACACACACAATACCATAACACATTAACACACACACACACACACAATACCATAACACATTAACACACACACAATACCATAACACATTAACACACACACACACACACAATACCATAACACATTAACACACACACACACACAATACCATAACACATTAACACACACACACAATACCATAACACATTAACACACACACACACAATACCATAACACATTAACACACACACACACAATACCATAACACATTAACACACACACACACAATACCATAACACATTAACACACACACACACAATACCATAACACATTAACACACACACACACGCACGCGCACGCACACACGCACACACGCATACACACACACGCGCACGCACGCACACACACTCGCACGCACACTCGCACACCTGGCAGTGAGGTAAACCCGGCCCTGATCAAACCGCCCACACACACACACACACGCTTCCCCTGCCATCCTGTGAAAACAGGACTTTTCAAAACATAAAAAATGGCTCCCACAGCTGCTGCCCAGACAATTTACCAGGTCACTGATGCCCAACGGTAAACACAAACACAGAAAGTCATACGTACTGTATTTCTAATCTGGTATTCCGGTGTGATATAACAGCAGTGTTTCATCTCAGTGAGTGCTCTGCTCTGCTCTCACCTTGAGACGTCGGCGGTTGGTCCTCACATACCAGTTGGTGAGCATGTCCACAAACTTGACAAGCTTGGGCACCACAGTGTACAGCCTGTAGGCTACAAGGACAAACCAGCGTTAGTTTGCATGTCTGGAGGACACAGGCTGACACGGCTCTGACTCTGATACCACGCCATTCACACACCAGGGGCCGGTTGCATAAAAGTGTTTTTCACATTTTTACCCTTGACTTTCCCGTAACCGTGGCCTTATGTTTTAGTCAGCTGTTCAAAAAGACAAGGCTCTTTCTATGATGGCACACCATTCAAAACACCAGGGGCCGGTTGCATAAGAAGAGCTTAAGTGAATTTTGCCCCATAACTTTTCCCTTGTCATCGCCTTCAGTTTAAGTCAGTTGCACACAGACCCTTATTAGACCCTCCCACAGGCATTCAGGGGTCGCTGGCAGACAGACTCCTGTCGTCAGTATAGTAGCACTACTTAGCTTACATGGTAACGCAAATAAAACACAAATATCTTTCAAAAGCAAGTACATTTCATCAGATACAGGTCAGGGTCGATTCCAACTCTAACTCACTCAACGCAAGAAACAAATCAGAATAAAACATTTCATTGAAAAAGGCCCATTGAGAATAACATGAGGATGTCCCGTCCTGCATTGAGTGAATGTAAATGTGAATTGACCCGGGCCGTCCATCAGACAGCAGCTTATCTCTGCGCTGCAGGTCTCACCCTCCATCTCAGCCTTGAAGAACTGGATGAGGGACTGAGTGAAAGACTGGACCCATTTGTCCATGATGTTGTCGCTGGGCTTGGCCGTGTTCTCGTTGTACACAAACTGAATATCCTCCTCCTGAAGGACCAGCACAGAGAAAACAGAAGGAGTTTGTGCACAGACACTTACTGTTAGGATGGTACATTAACACGGTGATTATCTGTCCATATCTATGAAGTTGTGTTGTGTGATGGGAGCTGTTCTATAGCAACCACAAACTCACACATTACGGTCTCGTGACATAACATTAACTACAGCCAGATGGGAGGGAGGGGGGAGTGGGGGAGGGAGGGGGAAGTGGGGGAGAGAGAGCAGGCTGGAGGCCGGAGGGGGAGAGGCTAGGGTAGAGAAAGAGAGAGAGAGAGAGAGAAAGAGAGAGAGACTGGGGGAGAGAGAGAGAGAGAGAGAGAGACTGGGGGAGAGAGAGAGAGAGAGAGAGAGACTGGGGGAGAGAGAGAGACAGAGAGACTGCTGGGTTATGGTACCTTGTGGAGTCTCTGGACATTCTGAACCAGGAAGCGGTAGGCGTTGTACCAGGGCAGGAACACATCCTTCAGAACGTCCCGGACACCATCCTCTTTGAAGCGCAGGTTCTCTGCCCTCACCACGGGAGAGTTGATCAGGTACAGCCTGGAGAGAGGGGGCCCCAGGGGAGGGGGGAGGACCAGGGAAGAGGGGAAGACAAGGGGAGGGGGAGGACCAGGGGAGGGGGGAGGACCAGCAGGGGGGGGGAGGACCAGGGAATGGGGGGAGACAAGATGTAAGAAAACACTGCAGTGGACACACAGAGAATCTGACAGCTCAGAGATTCTCTCCTCTCGGCCTTCTTCCAGCCTCCTTTCCCTCCTCCCTTCCTCACCTCCCTCCCTCACCCCCACCCACCTCCCTTTACATTCTCCCTCCCCTCCCTTCCCTTCCCTTCCCCTCCCCTCCTCTCCTCCTCCTCCTCCTCCTCTCCTCTCCTCCCCCCCAGTCTAATCAGTGTGTTCCTGGAGAGCCCAGGAGGAGTGATAGTCTTCCCAGGGTGGAGGCAGCAGCGGTAGCAGCAGCAGGAGTGACGGTCAGTACAGATCACACAGCTTTATTGACTGGAGGACTAGAGCCCGGTGGCAGCTCCACAAAGCACTTCCTCCTTCCTCATCACAGGCCCGGTCAATCACCCCGATGTAACAGCCTCCCGATCCATCTACACTACTAGGAAATGAGGTCATCAAGTATTCCCCCCCCTCCCCCATCCCTCCCCCCCCCTCCCCCCATGACACTGTGAATACCACTAGAGCGTTAAATATGGAGGGGCTAACAGATGCCCTGGATGTAAAGTCCTTCAGCTCATCCATATCTCATGAAGTCCGAGGGGGAGTCGGTGACCTGGAAACACCCTATCAAAACAACACGTGTACACACCGGAGATGCTGTTTACTCCATCACACCGTGCCATTAAGGTACTAACTGATGGTGTAGGGGAAAAAAGGCACGATTTGAGAATATCACGTCAAAAAAAAAGAAAAAAAAAAAGAGGGAAATCACGTAAGGGCTAATCAGCTCCAGCTCTCGTCTGAAGCATACGGACAGATTAAATAGTGCTTTATTCATCCACCATATGGCAAAAGCACTGTAGGGCCTCAGGCGCTATGTAAAACAGAGAGGAAAAAATCAATTAAAATCTCCTGCCAGATTGTATCTACAGCCTAGTCTTAGGAGAGAGGCCTCCTTCCCTCCTCCTACTCCTCCTCCTCCTCCTTCTATCCTCCTCCTTCCCTCCTCCTCCTACTCCTCCTCCCCCGATCCTCCTCCTGCTACCCTCCTCCTCCCCCCCTTCTCCTCCTCCTGCTGCTCCCCCCCCGTCTCCTCCTGCTCCCCCCCTCCTTCCTCCCCTTCCTCCCCCTCCTCCTCCTCCTCCGTGCCAATATTAGTGCTGACCTGAGGGCGTCCGCTCCGTAGTTCTGCACCACCAGGCTGGGGTCCGGGTAGTTCTTCTTACGCTTGCTCATCTTCTGCCCATCGCTGCATATAGGAAGAAGAAGAAGAAGAAGAAGAAGAAGAAGGAAAAAATAAAAACACACCATAAAAAACAATCATTTGGTATTCAGATGAACCAAGTCATTCCAGGTCACTAGATCTTTAAAACACACAAGTTTGAACAGCGCTAGGCTCTGAGCTGGGGGGCTACATCCCATATGAGCCCCCCCAGGCTAAATGTCACAGCACACAGTAGAGGGGGAGTTAGCACTAATCACATCATGGAGAAAGAAGTGGAGAGTGGGTTACCATGACGAGGGGAGGGGAGAGAAAAGGAGGAGAGAGAAACGGAGGAGAGAGAACTGGAAGAGGAGAAAGAGAAAGTGAGGAGGAGGAAAGGAGACCAACCTGGCCAGAACCAGTCCGTTGACGATGACGTTCTTGAAGGGAGGTTTACCGAACAGGGCCGTGGACAGAACCAGCAGGGTGTAGAACCTGGAGCAGGGAACAACATGACGTTCCGGTATTAAAGGAAGCTAATTCCGGGTGGAACCAGGGGCATTGGGAATCCCTACCCTCACTGCTTCAAGTGGAAAACGCTGTCATAACGTGACCTTGTACATCACAACTGCTATGTCGATAAAACACACAGTACCAGTCAAAAGTTTGGACACACCTTCTCATTCAATGGTTTTTCTTAATTTTTTATTATTTTCTACATTGTCGATTAATATTGAAGACATCAAAACTATGAAGGAACACATATGGAATTATGTAATAAACAAAATAGTGTTCAACAAAACAGAATATGTTTTATATTTTAGATTCTTCAAAGTAGCCACCTTTTGCTTTGATGACAGCTTTGCACACTCTTGGCACGGTGTGCCCAAACTTTTGACTGTATATCCCAGTTCATTCATTTTCCATGTATTGTATCTCCAGTATGTGTTCATGCATTGATAAAGAGAGACCCACGTCCCTCCCCAGTCCTCACCATCCTCTGGTCTGGTCGATGCCCTCGGCGATGAAGTCGGCGGGGAACGTGTCCTCAAACTCCTTGCGGTTCTCGAAGGGGTAGTGCACCTGGGCGTAGGGCATGCTCCCGCTCTCAAACCAGCAGTCAAACACCTCCGCCACGCGGTGGAGCACGCCCTTCCCACAGCGCGACGGGATGGTCAGGTGGTCGATGCTAAAAAAAACAATAAAAAAAAACAAGAGACACGCACGTCAGAGACAGGACGGACTAGGCCTGGCCTACAGGACGGACTAGGCCTGGCCTACAGGACGGACTAGGCCTGGCCTACAGGACACACGTTTATTGACAACTAGAGAAACAGGCTTTGGGTTTGAATTGTCTGATTCTTCCTACAATAACACCAGCTATCTATAGAAAAAAACCCAGTTGCGATGGTCTGACGGACCATGTCTGTTCTAGTTATTCTATTTCTAGACTGCCAATCTCCTGTCTCTCTGCCCAGTCTCATCCAGTCTAGATGACTGGGATCATTCACACTCTTTATACTGTAAACACCAGTCCAACCCTGGGGTTCGTACTGTAAACACCAGTCTAACCCTGGGGTTCGTACTGTAAACACCAGTCTAACCCTGGGGTTTATACTGTAAACACCAGTCCAACCCTGGGGTTCGTACTGTAAACACCAGTCTAACTCTGGGGTTTGTACTGTAAACACCAGTCCAACCCTGGGGTTCGTACTGTAAACACCAGTCTAACCCTGGGGTTCGTACTGTAAACACCAGTCCAACCCTGGGGTTCGTACTGTAAACACCAGTCCAACCCTGTGGCTCTGGGCTTCGTGTAGCTTTCAGATGTTAACAGCTGCAGTCGTGCCATGATTCATATCATTCCTCTCAGGACGGGATCGAGGCCGACTCGTTCTAACAACAATTAATTAAAGATAATTAGACACCCCTGAAAGTGATCTGGTTGTTGTTCCGGAGCTGCCCTTTGGTTGGGTTAGCTCTCTCTCTCTCACTCACACACACACACACACACACACACACACACACACACACACACACACCTGAGTGGAACAGAGACATGTGTCCTTCGTGCTCCAATCGCAGAGACAATCAGTGACTCACCTCTCCCGATGCAGATCGGTTACTTTCACTCCTGACAGCTCCTCCAGCTCTGCAATCGACCCCACACACACCACCTGAGACACACACACACACACACACACACAGGGTTAGACACTCCACCTGACTTTCTTCTCTTGACCTCTTTTCTTCTGTTTGCAGTAGCGTGACAGAGCCAGAGAGGAGCAGCGACGCTCTCACCTACTGTCTGAAAACATCAGTGGAGGTGAAGGAGAGGAGACAGACAGGGGCCCATTCCCCCATTCCCCCGATTCTCCCACTCTCAGCATAATCACTGATCCAACATGACTGGATGGGTAAAAAATCAAGCTTTCCACTAGAGTGATTCCACCAATCAAGTCATGTCAGATCAGTGATTTCTTCAGGGAAGAGAGAAAGGAAGGAGTATTCAAACAGGGACAGGTAGGGGTGGCTGCGGCGACTGAGGTCAGGGGTCAGAGGTCAACGGAAGTGCATTAATAACTGGAGTCGTTGAAAGGCGAGCCAGATCCATTTTTGTCTGCGGCTACAGATCTTTGAGCACAATTCAACAGATGATGTCATTCACTCCGGTTCCCGCCAGCCAGCCAATCCGAGGCACAGACGCTCCGCTGCCAGACAGCCGTCCGCTAATCAGGTTCTAGTAAAAGTTTGTTAGAAAGTGTGTTTCTGCTCCTGTGAGTATTCAACTGTGCTCCTGCTCCACTTCCTGAGCAGACTCAGGTAGCTGGCCCAGATACGACCGTGAGGGAGGGGGGGGGGGGGGGGGGGGGGGGGGGGAGAGACAAAGAGAGAGGGGGGGACGACGACAAAGAGAGAGAGAGAAAGATAAGAGAGAAGAGATAGCAGAGAGAGAGAGAGAACGAGAGAACGAGAGAGATAGCAGAGAGAGGGAAGGAGAGAGAGAACGAGAGAAGAGAGAGAGAGAGAGAGAGAGAGAGCGAAGATCCACTTTCCGGCCCTGGCCAAGCAGAGGGAGGCGTGGTGGCTCCAGAGACCACCTCCTCCAAGCCGCCACCAGGCTATTTTCAGGAAGCGGGTCGCTGTCCTTGTTTTACTCAGCGCCGCTCGTCCCTTCCTTTCTCAAAGACTCAAACAACCCAATTCTGACATCTAAACCAACCTAGTCTCTGGCTGCCAGCGCTGCTAAACACATATTATATCCCCCCTTCTCTCCCTCTCTCCCTCTCTCCCTCTCTCAGCCCTGTGAAAGGCGGTGGTACAAAAGGTTGCTGCTTGGGTACCTTTGAAGTTGGATAAGGAGGAGAACTTAGGAGAGAGAAGAGGCATTCAAGGGGGGGGGGGGCAGCGTATTTGTTATTCGTTTATGTTTCATGAATTATTCATGAGTTCGAAGGCGATCTATAACTGACTTACAGTACACTCCTCGGAGGTGCTGTGCTAGACTCTGACTTGGCACCGTTGCTATTTCATAACACACAAATAACTCCCGACAGAACCTCAGCATATTAGCTGGCCGATATGGTATGTGAGTGTGAAAGTGTCGGTACGTGTGGGAGGGATGGAAAGTGCCTTATCTGTCCTTCTGAAGTCCTGAGAGCGTAACTAAGATGTCCTGACCTGAACTTTCTACCGCTGTGGGAGTGACTCTCCACAAGACGGAAAGTGGTCCACAGGGTCTTAGACAGGCAGACAGTTACCGTCAGACAGACAGACAGACACTGACCTCCTCAAAGTCATCGCTGACCCACAGACTGTCAGACAGATAGGCAGGCATGCAGGCAGACTGACACAGACAGGCAGACGGACAGACAGACAGGCAGGCAGGCAGACAGACAGACAGGCAGGCAGGCAGTCAGACAGACAGACAGGCAGTCAGACAGACAGGCAGACAGACACAGACAGGTACTGACCTCCTCATAGTCGTCGCTGACCCACAGAGGGATGGGCGTTCCCCAGTAGCGGTTCCGAGAGACCGCCCAATCACGTGCATCCCTCAGCCAGTTCCCGAAACGCTTGTCCCTCACGAACTCAGGCACCCTGGGAGGAGAGGGGTGAGTCATAGAGAGGGGGGAGGGGGGCGGGGGGGAGGGGGGCGGGGGGGGATACAAACAGAAGTTAGATTCTTGCAGATCAATGATAAAACTGAGGAGGAGACTGAAGCTGATAAGCAGCGGGAGGAACACTGGCCTGTATCCAGGAGGAGACAAGGAGAGAGGAGAGGAGAGGAGACAAGGAGAGAGGAGAGGAGAGGAGAGGAGAGGAGAAGAGAGGAGAAGAGAGGAGAGGAGACAAGGAGAGAGGAGAGGAGAGGAGAGGAGAGGAGAGGAGAGGAGAGGGCAGAAGAGGAGAGGAGAGGAGAGGAGACAAGCTGTGGAGAGGAAGGAATCTACTATTGCACTATTATTTGTACACAGAATACACAGTATTTGGCTGCTATTTACTGTCTTTACTGACTGTTCTTTTTGCACTGTTTAAATTATTTTTATTGAATGTTTTACTTTTAGTATGTCTTGTCTTATCTGTTGTGCCTGGGCACTTTATCTGTCTCACCGTGGGAGAGTGAGAAACGTCCTCTCGATTCCTTTGTATGTCTTGACATGTGAAGAATTGACAATAAAGCCACTTTGACTTTGAGGAGTGAAGGAGTTCACGACAGCTTATATCATCTCCTTTACCAGACAGACAGACAGACAGACAGACAGACAGACAGGGAAACACAGTTGATGATGATTTTGTTTGGCTTGCTTTTTGGGGGTCTATGGTTCGGTGTTAGTTCATATTGTTTTTATTGTATTTATTGTTTATATTGTTTAGTATTGTTCTTGTTGTTAAAGCAATTGTCTTTGCAAAAAGCGCTAATACAAACTGTAAATGTGATGATTCTGCTCTGGGATATGAGATGGGTGAACAACACCTGCTCTACCAACTAGAGCTCAGGGGACAGGTGTGTGTTCATCAAGGGACAGGTGTGTGTTCATCAGGGGACAGGTGTGTGTTCATCAGGGGCAGGTGTGTGTGTGACAGGTGTGTATCATGATATGACAGGTGTGTGTCATCATCAGGGGACAGATGTGTGTTATCGTCAGGGGACAGGTGTGTGTGTATGTGTGTGTGTGTGTGTGTGTGTGTGTGTGTGTGTGTCCATCTGAAGGCTGGTGGCAGACATTGAGATATCGTAAAAATGATAAAATCAAGAAAAAAACAACAATAGTTTCTAGTTGTTTTGTAAAAAAACGAAACGTCTGCATTTTCTGTGAGGAAATGGAAAATGAATAAATAAATAAGAATTCAAATGACGGTGTTTGTTTACTTTCTGCTCAAATTAGGGTTTGCACCAAACAAGCTTTTCCTAACGGGGGCTGAGCTGGTGATGCGTCGGTGTGTGTGTGTGTGTGTGTGTGTGTGGTTGTGTGTGTGTGTGTGTGTGTGTGTGTGTGTGTGTGTGTGCGTGTGTGTGCGTGTGCGTGTGTGTGTGTGTGCGTGTGTGTGGTTGTGTGTGTGCGTGTGTGTGTGTGTATGGTTGTGTGTGTGTGGTTGTGTGTGTGTGGTTGTGTGTGTGCGTGTGTGTGTGTATGGTTGTGTGTGTGCGTGTGTGTATGGTTGTGTGTGTGCGTGTGTGTGTGTATGGTTGTGTGTGTGGTTGTGTGTGTGTGGTTGTGTGTGCGTGTGTGTGTGTGTGTATGTGGTTGTGTGTGGTTGTGTGTGTGTGGTTGTGTGTGCTGAGCTGGTGATCTCATGCACTAACAAAGGGCAACAGTGGCCTGATCAAAAGAAAAACACCAACAACAAAATCTAATTACGAAAAATTACAGCAGATCTGTCCTTTCATCTGACGCATGAATATGCATGTCGTGCAGTCATACGATGCCACACGTCTTAAATATGCAGTTTGAACCACAGGAACAGAATTACACTGAATTATAATCTGAACCCTGGATGACAAGAGGAGCCGGTGCCCGGGTAGGATCACCACGCTGAACTCTGTTTGACCCACGCAGCCGACGCGGCCTACACCCCCTCACACCCCCTCACATCCCCTCACATCTCCGTAAACTCACATCTGTAGCCCTCGTTAGCGTCCTGCCCGGCCTAATCCCTCTGATTAACCAAACGGCAAGTCTCCTCAGAGAGGGAGGGAGGGAGGGAGGGAGGGAGGGAGGGAGGGGGGGAGGCAGCATGCAGCTAACACCACACACTATCCTTTTATCGAGCTGACCTCTCTCTCTCTCTCTTGCTCTTGTCTTTTTTATAAGCTCTAAAAATAAACCGTGATGCTTTCTTTATTAAGTTAAACCGCAAAAGGTTAAAACACCCCCCCAGGCATCTTCCTCCTTTTCTTTCTTTGTCTCTATTTCTCTCTCTCCTCTCTCTTTTCTCTCTCTTCTCTCTCCATTTTCTCCTTTTTTCAGGACAGGAGCGCAGCGACGCAGTGTCAGGAGAATACCTCAGTATAAACCCTCAGTCAGGTCTGCTCTCGCCCGGCAATGAGTCCATCAATTCCCATTTGTGAGAGGAATCTCTATTTAGGCATCCAATATATCAATTTAATGATTGTCTTCCTCCCTCCCTCCCTCCCTCCCTCTCTCCACCTCCACACATACTAAATGAAGAATTGAAAGTGTGCTGTCTTGTGCTCGATGTAACAGGGCTATTTAACATCCACGTGTTCCTATAATAAGCCCGAGACAAGGAGCTGAGTAGATCTGGGGAGAGATGGAGCCAGGGAGGGTGGGGGGGAGCGGGGGGAGCAGGGGGCTGAGTACTTTTAATCCTCACCCCACCGGGTCAGTTAAGGCTGAGGTAGTGTAATTAATTAGACCCCCAGTCACACTTGTGTCCAGGAAGTGACACGGCAGGACAGACAGCCTATGGCGATAGAGTGTCTGAGTGACGGATGTGTCCTGGAGCCTGACATCGGCCTGTAGCGCGGTGCGTTCACACTCACACACAGGGCTGCCTGCCGACCGTGAGACACACGCCCCGGTCATCCCAATGAAAACCTGATTGGACACTTTAACAAGTTGAACACCCTGAAAATATTATTTTTATACCACTAATCACCTCTTGACATGAATTCAAATCGAATCACGAAACTATGAAAGTTAATTTCAATCAAGAGTTTTTTTTTTTTTTTTTTTTTGAAATTCTATAATTAAGGCTTGAGTGGTAAAGGCAGAGTCGGTTTCCAGGGCAGGCTGAGCTGCAGCCCACACACACACACACACACAGAGACACACACACACAGACACACAGACACAGAGACACACACACACACACACACAGACACAGACACACACACACACACACACACACACACACAGACACACGCACGCTCATCAGGATGAGTTAAAAGCAGCTAGCGCTGGTGCTAGGCTACAGCCCCAGGATGTGATGGAACACAATAGAGTTCTGGAAGGCCAATTATTCTAATACTGTACATACGCCCCCAGGCTGGCCGGGAGGGGCTGGGACTCACACACTACTGTGTACTCCATTATCCACACTAGCACACTTCATGTTTAGCATGCATGGCCGTCTCTGCATACTGGGTAGTGTATACTAGGTGGTGTATACTAGGTAGTGTCCATGGCCATTTCTACTTCATACTCTGTGGTGTGCAGGGCCATCTCAACTTCATACTGGGTAGTGTATACTAGGTAGTGTATACTAGGTAGTGTATACTAGGTAGTGTATACTAGGTAGTGTGCATGGCCATCTCTACTTCATACTGGGTAGTGTATACTAGGTAGTGTATACTAGGTAGTGTATACTAGGTAGTGTATACTAGGTAGTGTATACTAGGTAGTGTGCATGGCCATCTCTACTTCATACTGGGTAGGGTGCATACAGCATCCATCAGTCTTAATGACGCCACCTGGAGGTCTTCCCCTGCCTCTACACATCTGGGCCGTTCCACCTCCATTCTACATGGTGCTATTATGGATGTTCAAGCACCAGGTGTGACCAGCTTCTGTCTGTACCACCATGGCCTCACATCCACACCCAGGTGTCACTAGTTTCTGCCTGTACCGTGTGTGTGTGTGTGTGTGTGTGTGTGTGTGTGTGTGTGTGTGTGTGTGTGTGTGTGTGTCTGCAGCTGAGCCTGCCCTGGAACACAGCTCTGCATTTACTTGAGGCGTAATTCTTGAATTTCACAAAAATGAAATGAAGGTTCATAGTTTGGCGGTAGCAGCTACTGCCTGGACCAGGACTGCCTCCACCACCGTGTCCTCCAACCCAGACCCAGACCTGACTAGCTAGTTGTTTCTCCATAGCATGCATAGCAATCATTTGGCGCAGGCAGCTTGGACCTCAACCTACCTACAGGCTGGCTATTCATCTCTCACTGACAGCCACATTACCACTGGGCCATGCTGCTCTGCTCTGCTGCTCTGGGAGGGGAGGGGAGGGGAGGCAGGGGAGGGGAGGCAGGGGAGGGGAGGCAGGGGAGGGAGGGGGTGCCAGGGGAGGGAGAGAGGCAGGGGAGGGGAGGGGAGGGGAGGGAGAGAGGCAGGGGAGGGGAGGCAGGGGAGGGAGGGGGAGCCAGGGGAGGGAGAGAGGCAGGGGAGGGGAGGCAGGGGAGGGAGAGAGCACTGGGAGGGGAGTGGAGGGAAGGGGAGGGAGCACACTGCACTGGGAGGGAAGTTTTTATTTTTTTTGTGTGTGTTTGATACCATTCCTCATTCCGTTCCATGCATTCCAATGAGCCCCGTCCTCCGATTCCTACCTCCACCGGCCTCCCCTGGTCTGTGTCAGACGGGTCTCTTACCAGTAACACTTGTCGTTGTTGCCGAGCAGCTTCTCGATCATGTGTTCCACCCTGATGAACCAGCTGGGCACGGCCTTGTAGATGAGGGGCGTGTCTGACCTGGGAGAGGGAGGAGCAGGCAAAGGTCAGAGGTCAGCACCACACCTCTGTGCATATGAACAAGCATTCCTGTACAGTTATATCATAACACTTCTTAGCATATATAACATACAAGCATATACTAAAACACTTCTCTGCATATAAGCAGGTATTAAACACCTGTCCATGTTCAGTGTTACAGAGTCCAAGTATGATGTTGTTAACGTCACGTCCAATCAAGGAGCTTGACCAGAAGAGGCTATATAGGCAACAGATCAGGGGAGGCTGATGGAGGTAGAAGTCGGAGGACGGGCTCATTGCAATGCACGGAATGGAATGAGGAATGGTATCAAACACGTGTGACGTCCTCCGATTTCTCCCTCCACCAGCCTCCCCCACAACAGATGTATTCAGCAACTCTTCGAGGAGTTGGACACATCTGACATCTCCAAATACGCAAACATTAAACCAGGCTGAGAATATACTGTATTATACAAGCATATGAGGAAAGCAAATATGTCCTTATTTTCAACCTTACAGTAACTGGCAAATTATCTGTGGATCTTTCTCGTGACAGTTTGAGTTCACCAGGAACCATATTTACAGACTACAGTATCACTCGCTGGGAGTTCATCCAAGCAGCCCCCATTAATTATGGATGCAATGTTTTCTTAATGTCGAGATGGATTGCCTGTATACCAGGGTCTCAGACGAGAGATTGGAGGGTAAACCGTGTCATTCCTCCAGCCCAGCGAAAACAGACCACTCATTCCTCTCCACTAATGTTTGGAAAGGGATGGATAGAGAGAAGTGTGGATGAAAAATACATGAATTTCATGAATCAATAACCTCCCTACCTCCCGGTGAGGCAGCAACAAACAAACTACAGAGAACCACCAAGATGTGGAGCCAAGGAACCAGGGTCGGGGGAGCCTGGAGATACTGGATTTCTGTCAGTTTTATTCAGTTCTGATGAGGCCCGGTCAGCGAGCTCCACTGTGAGGCCCACCCAGCGAGCTCCACCGTGAGGCCCATCGAGCATGTTTCCCATATTAACGGAGGGTTAATTAGGCCTGGGCAGGTGGCACGGCGCTACACTGCTCGGGGGGGTGGGAGGACAGGGTCCTTGAAGGCTTGGGGCTGAGGCTGAGTGGGGGTGGGGTGGGGGGGGTCCTTGAAGGCTGGGGGCTCAGGGAGGTGGGGAGGGAGGGCAGGAGGCTGAGGCTGGCTGGTGAGGGAGTCGGAGAGGGAGGGCGGGGGGGGGGGGCTGGGTTCTCTAAGGATGGGGGCTGGAGGCTGAGGCTGGTCAGGGAGGCGGAGAGGGAGGGCGGGGGGCTGGAGGCTGGCTGGTCAGGGAGTCGGAGAGGGAGGGCGGGGGGCGGGCGGCTGGGGGCTGAGGGCTGGGGGCTGGGTGCAGTGCTGCTGAGTCAACAGTGACAGTATTGACTCTCTATGCTAATGTTCCACTGGGGGCGACCAGAAAGCTGCTGTCAGCTCCTCTCCATTCCATCCTCACTGGTGTGAAGCTAGAAGCCCCTGTGGAGGTCAGCGGGAGACCCTGTACGGTGGCCCGGAGGAGTTGAGGGTGGGCGGTGGGGGGCGGGGGGAGGTGCGGGGGCATGGAGGACATGACAGATCAGGAGGAGGAGGAACCCCCCTCCCTGCTTAGAAGAGAAAGCCTTGAGTGCTGCACCACAAGAACGCACATTTTTTGTTGTTTTCCGTGTGCTAACAAAGGGATAATGAAGTATATCAAATCAATCAATCAATCAATCAATCTATCAATCAATAACGCACCTAGCTGAGCTACTCATCTCGCTCAGTGAACTATCATACACTCAACAAGCCCTTCCATAGTTCAATTAGCTCTGCTGAATCTGTTGCCGGGCAACAGTCCTCTCACGTCTGAGGCGTTAGCTAGTCACCAGTAGCCGTTAGCTAGTCAGCAGTAGCAGTTAGCTAGTCAGCAGTAGCAGTTAGCTAGTCACCAGTAGCAGTTAGCTAGTCACCAGTAGCAGTTAGCTAGTCAGCAGTAGCAGTAGCAGTTAGCTAGTCAGCAGTAGCAGTTAGCTAGTCACCAGTAGCAGTAGCAGTTAGCTAGTCACCAGTAGCAGTTAGCTAGTCACCAGTAGCAGTTAGCTAGTCAGCAGTAGCAGTTAGCTAGTCACCAGTAGCAGTAGCAGTTAGCTAGTCACCAGTAGCAGTTAGCTAGTCAGCAGTAGCAGTTAGCTAGTCACCAGTAGCAGTTAGCTAGTCAGCAGGAGCAGTTAGCTAGTCAGCAGGAGCAGTTAGCTAGTCAGCAGGAGCAGTTAGCTAGTCACCAGTAGCAGTTAGCTAGTCACCAGTAGCAGTTAGCTAGTCACCAGTAGCAGTTAGCTAGTCACCAGTAGCAGTTAGCTAGTCAGCAGGAGCAGTTAGCTAGTCACCAGTAGCAGTTAGCTAGTCACCAGTAGCAGTTAGCTAGTCAGCAGGAGCAGTTAGCTAGTCACCAGTAGCAGTTAGCTAGTCACCAGTAGCAGTTAGCTAGTCAGCAGTAGCAGTTAGCTAGTCAGCAGGAGCAGTTAGCTAGTTAGCAGTAGCAGTTAGCTAGTCACCAGTAGCAGTTAGCTAGTCACCAGTAGCAGTTAGCTAGTCAGCAGTAGCAGTTAGCTAGTCAGCAGTAGCAGTTAGCTAGTCACCAGTAGCAGTTAGCTAGTCAGCAGTAGCAGTTAGCTAGTCAGCAGTAGCAGTAGCAGTTAGCTAGTCAGCAGGAGCAGCTCTCACCTCCAGCAGAACGGGTAGCTATGCTTGAAGGAGCTGGCGTTGACCAGGCGACCCTGCTCCTTAAGCCACTTGATGATGTTCTTGTCTGCATCCTGAAACAGAAAAACAAGACTCGATCAAGCTTCATTGTTCCCAAGGGGGGCATTCCCTGGGACACACAACACTGCCGTATAAATTACGAGAATGTTATCGCACCGTTTGCATCCGTGGCCTGTGCATATGATAAATCAACTTTGATTTGATGTAACAATAAACACTTCATATTCCATACCCATCACATAGATAGTGAACACCGACTTCCATACCATGTACATGTAATGCAGGGCATGCGCCAGGGGAGGTTGGTGGAGGTAGATATCGGAGGAATGGCTCATTGTAATGCGTGGAACGGAATGGGGAATGGTATCAAACACATCAAACACGTTTTTGATACCATTCCATGCATTACAATGAGGCCTCCCCGTCACCCACATACACAGGCCTACCTGCAATATGCTCAATAGATGTTCTCACAAGAAACATAAATAAAAAAGACTACCAGTGTATATGATCGACTACAATGCCAGTGTGAGGAATTTTCTATTAATTCCACTCAATGTTTATTATGGGCAATCAAATATGCAATTAGAACTTGGGCGGGGGGGGGGGGGGGGGTACACTACTTCATTTATGTTCATGTCGACACTGTAATTCTCTGAAGTACCTCATAAATGAGGATAATATTGGCGCCTGTTGCAGCCTGAAAGTACCTTTTCTCCGACAGTCAGATTAACTCAGTTTAATGGAAACCTGTCCACTGTGTCCTTGCTGCAGTACAATTGGTTTCCTGTCTCCTCATAATTGGTTTTGGGAGCTGTTTCTTAACCTACGGTCCAACGCCACCGCGAGGAAGCAGACCACGACCCGGACCGCCGGATTTGTTAACCCCTTCCTCACCTTTCTGCCAGACGGACAGTCAGAGACTAGTAATCCGTTCTGAGTGGTTTAACTCACCAACTGCCAAAGCATTCCGGAACACTCCCCACCTAGAGTGTTCCAAGTGTTTCGTTTGGCGTTTGCCCTAGCAACAGTACTTTCATTGGCTACAATATGAAGCACCATGATTTATGCATTTTTGGTGACTAAAGTCACCCTTGATACTCGAGAAGGCTGACAGTCTGGGCGACTTTATTCACCCTCGGCACTAAATGAGTTAATAATGATGCCTATGAATAAGAGGTGTCTGAAGTGCCAAACCGCTGGGGCTGTGAATCCACTCCATCAGAGAAACAGAACAACGCCCACGTATTATAAATATTCAGCTCAAACTCTAACAATATAAAAAAAGAAAGATATTTTATGGTGAGATATCAAGGTGAGATATACAGTTGACTGTCGAGGGCCAGGCCACCTGTGACTCTGGCAGAGAGAGAGAGGGAGAGATGGAGGGAGAGAGAGATGGAGGGAGAGAGAGATGGAGGGAGAGAGAGGAAGTGAGAGAGAGGGAGGGAGAGAGAGAGAGAGAGAGAGAGAGAGTGAGGGAGAGGGAGAGAGAGATGGAGGGAGAGAAAGGGAGGGAGAGAGAGAGAGAGAGGGAGAGGGAGAGAGAGAGAGAGAGAGAGAGAGAGGGAGAGAGAGAGAGAGGGAGGGAGAGAGAGAGAGAGAGAGAGAGAGAGAGGGAGAGGGAGAGAGAGAGAGAGATAGTTAGATAGATAAAAAGAGAGTCACCAAGCACAAGAGAGAAAGAGATACCGAGTGTGAGAGAGTGAGAGAAAGATAGAGAAAAAGAGAGAGGTACAGAGAGAGATACAGAGAGAGAGTGAGAGAGAGAGAGAGAGAGAGAGAGAGAAAGTGGACCAGGGTGTGGATGTGTAACAGATTAGCTTGGCTGCAGCCAGGAGACACAGGTGGCTCTGCGCTGGCGAGAGAGATTGGTCACTGGTCTGTTCTGCAGGGCGGCTAATGAGATTTCTCCTAAGGGAGCGCAGAGCTGGACAGGGCACCGGCACGATAGGGCAGGCAGGCAGGCTGTCAGGGGGGCTTGGAGGGAGGGAGGGAGGGAGGGAGGGAGGAGGATCTCTTCTCACTCTCCCTCCCTCCCTCCCTCCCTCCCTCCCTCTCTCTGATGACTGTCTGCTCGCCTGTCTCTCTGGAACATCCCTGTTCCTAGACGACAGTCTCTAGAGACTGTAGGTGGAAGGGAAGGTAGGGAGGGGGAGGGGGGGAGGGGGAGGTGGGGAGGGGGAGGTGGGGATGGTTTGAAGGCTCCGGGGAGAGGGGAGAGGGTAAAGGGGGGCAGGGGGGCAGGGGATGTGACAGCAGACTTTCTCTCTCTCTCTCTGTCTCTCTCTTTCTCTCACCCTCTCTGTTATTATTACTAGAGCAGACCAACCTTGACGTACTGTCCCACGAAGTCAGTGACCTCAGCAGTGAAGCAGCCAGATGCGTCCACGGGGCAGATGGGAGTTGAGTCCCTCTGGATGATGTTGTAGTCCATACACACCCTGAAATCATCCTTGGGAGAGAAGACAGACAGATAGATAGAGAGAGAGATAGATAAAAAAAATACATTAACACGTTACACCTCAATATTACAATTCACATGACTTTTATACATTGGGTGCAATGAAATACAACATCCCAACGTGGCCCAGGGCGCACACACACACACACACACACGGTATTGAGGACAGTTGTGAGACAGTCCTACTGCAGTGGCAGCACTAAAACCTCAGCTCATTCCAGGAAGAAGAATCTGTCACAGCCCTCTGAATCAATTAATATACAATATGACACCTGACAGGACATTTTGACATGGTTGAAAATGTCCACAGTTTTCCTCTCCTCCTGTCATAATGAAATACCCTGACAGTTACCATCTCTCTCTATCTGCACCCTGACACAGTTACCATCTAGCCTCTCTCTCTGTCTGTCTCTCTCTCTCTTTACCCTGACACAGTCATTATAGCAGATGCTCTTCAGATACTTTATCCAAACACCACTGTCTGTCTGTCTGTCTGTCTGTCTGTCTGTCTGTCTGTCTGTCTTACACACCTCACACTGTTTACTGTCTGTCTGTCTGTCTGCTCTCCACACCTAAACACTGTTCACTGTCTGTCTGTCTGACACACCTCACACCGTTCACCTTGTTCTTATTTAAGACACTGAGACATTTTAACTTGGGACTTCCACATACAGTACCATACGCACAATTCACAATCAAATCTCTGCGTCAGAACGCTTTCTAACTGCGGCCCGGTGATACAGCAGCAGGGAGAAGCAGGGAGAAGCAGGGAGAAGCAGGGAGGAGTCTCCACAAGCCTCCAGCCTGAGGCGTCTGTCCTTGACAAAGACGTCTCCAGCTATTAACACTGACCTCTGCATTAGATA
This sequence comes from Argentina silus, assembly GCF_951799395.1. Lineage (NCBI taxonomy): Eukaryota > Metazoa > Chordata > Actinopteri > Argentiniformes > Argentinidae > Argentina > Argentina silus. The sequence continues at coordinate 23,723,478 of NC_139658.1, read as the reverse complement.
GACAGGTAGAGATGAGAGTGGCGTAGCCTCGGGCTGTTCTCACCCCCCCCCCCCCCCATCAACACCAACGCTACGCTCTCCAGGGTTCTCCCCGGGACGTTTTAACAAGGTGGCGCTGGGAAGCGTTATCAAAACCGACTTGCATTTATTCCTGTCAAAACGCGCTAAAAATACCACGTCAGGGAACATCGTACCACTTTCACTTTCGCTTTTAATAACGGTGTCGGCGGCGGCGATCAAAGACAGAGTAACTATGACGAGCATTGTTTGGGGAGAACCCTGCTGTACCCTTGTACCATCAACTAGAACGCCACAACTGGTGGGAGGTTGGAGGTAGGAGTGTCTCTGACCCTGCTGTCCTCTAATAATGTAACCTAAGCGTTGTAACCTAAGCGTTGTTAGTGCCATGCTCTACCCCACTGAGCCACAGAGGACCACGTGACATAATGATATGGGTCAAGTGCTGATGGTGAAAAGCTTTCTCGAATACGATGCGAGCCACAGCAAACAGTCAGCAAACAGTCAGCAAACAGTCCACGGGATTAACAGCTAGAAGGTTCTGGAGGTACTTGCCATAAAAACACACCCCTGTGGCGTTACGCTAACGATGCTAACGATCAAACCATCAACTAGAACATCACAACTGGTGGGAGGGTACAGATGTGTTCTGTGTTCTTGAACCTGCATTACGGCTAGCGGCTAGCGGCTAGCTCTGCCATCTATACTGCAGGCCATGAGATCAAATCTCCTCATCCTGCTGCCATCCTCTTCTCCTCATCTTCCGGTGCCCTTCCCACCGGTATCTACTGGGCCGCTGCTCGGACATTGTGTGGTGATAAAGGGTGAAACTGGTAGGCAATGGGATCAGATCCCAGGGCCGCCTCCTCCTCCTCCTCCTCCTCCTCCTCTTTCGCTCTCTTTCTGCTCCTCTTTCTCTCTCTTTCTGGGTAAACGAACAGAAACGTGTGCGGGGGGGGAGTGTGATGCAGCCGGACGGGAGGGCGGGACTCACAGCGCCAAAGTAGGGGGCTTGGTGGACCACCCCTGTACCGTCATCATCCCTGACGTAGTTGTCAGTCACTACGGTGAAGGCTCCGCTCTCCCCACACTGAGGAGAGAGAGAGAGAGAGAGGGGGAGGGGGGAGGGGAGGGGAGGGGGGGAGAGGGAGAGGGAGAGGGAAAGAGTGTTATTCTTATTAAAATACTGTCAACAACATTTCAAGGGGCCACGGGGCCACAAATCATAAAAACTAATTCTTCACACACAAATACAGTTTTTTCCCCTCACCTTGCTGAAGTAGTCAAACAGAGGCTTGTACTTCTTGCCTTTCAGTGCTTCGCCAGGGAACCTGAAGCACAAAAACAAACAACCAATCAACGTTGTGTTTAAGCACCGTTCCGCTGGGTAATTCTAAACTGCATTATTCTCGCCTCCAGTTCAAATCGAATCAAACTTTATTTATAGAGCACATTTCATACACGGATGTAACACAATGCTCCTTCCAGGTTGCCTTGCCTGTGCAGACAGACAGCCCTGCGCAGACAGACAGACAGACAGCCCTGGGAAGCCAGTTTCACTGCTGTGTGCAGAAACACCTCACTTGTGTAGCTTACACCTTCCCCTCCCTCCCTCCCTCCCTCCCTCCCTCCTTCCCTCCCTCCCTCCCTAGCCACTGAGCTGTGTAATAGTGTACGTCTCTCCCCCTTCCAGTGTCTTTCCCTCAACTCAGCCTAGAGCCAAGACTGCTGCCAATTTCACCATCGTGAGGTACAGCAGGTGTATCCCAAAGTTCCCACTCCGTGAAATGTTACTCGAACTCAAGCGAAAACTATCTGGTTCTCTTTCGGTAAAACAATTTCATACTCAAATATTGAAGTTTCACATGGGTTTTCAACCATGGTGACAAGCTTTTTTTTTTTCTCCATTTTAACACTAAATTGAAGCCACAATGTTGAAACGAGGCAATTTGGACCAATGATCCATAACATTTGTTAGCCTATTTGACTTGACAAACTGTTTGACCAACAATATTCAACTATAAACTTGTTTTCCCCACACTGCAAATGAGTATAAAGCCAAGTATTGCACCTCCTGCACGCACGCACAACGCACACACAACGCACGCACACACACACACACACACGCACAAATCCCCCTTGCCCTGACCAACAAACACCAGTGGCCCCAAGGAACAGCAATCAAACCCAGAGAGATACCAATCGATCGGCAGCCCTGGCATGCGTCCAGATCCAGAGATATCATCCCCCTGTGCTTCTCCTAATGTCAGAACCCCTATCTCCCCGCAGCAGAGGGAGCTGCCTCACACACACACACACACACACAGCTTACAGGAGATATAGACACATAAGCCATACATAGACCAATGTCCCAGCACACAATCACTATGATTAATACAGGCCGGCTGGGCGCTGGACTAGCACTTCATCTTATGGTCCTCCCTTCCACGGGAACCTAACAGGGAGCTGCCGGAGAACTGTGTGGTCGTAAAAAGGCTGCGATTCGTACGAACTTCAAAGAACACAATAAAGCAAGAGCCTGGTACCAAGTGAGGCCTAGAGCAGGGGAGGCTGGTGGAGGTAGAGATCGGAGGACGGGCTCATTCTAATGCATGGAACGGAATGAGGAATGGTATCGAACTTCCATTCCTCATTCTGTTCCATGCATTAACAATGAGCCCTTCCTCCGATTTCTGCCTCCACCAGCCTCCCCTGGCTTAGAGGTGCTTGACATAATGAATCCCAAAGTAACAAACAAGTACAATGTATAAGTTACGACATGTAATTACTAAGTAAATTCCTGGTGATTTCTATACCAGACAATCAAATGCAACAGGCTGTGGCTGTCCACTATAGGAGATGGAGCAGTGGCACCATAGAAATATGATTCCTAAGCATTCATAAGCCTGGAATAACAACAACTCAAACCTGGCCTTAGTGGGAGTGAATTTACTGAGTCAAGTGTTTGTTGTCATCTGATTTCAGCGAATCACATGGCTGCGAAGCGTAGCTCAGAATCAGAAATGTGTGGTGTGTGCAAACACTGGGAGGGGAGGGGCTGTGGGAGATGATTGACGTAGAGTACAACAGTCTTCCTATTGGCTTAATGAAGGCCAAGTTTGACACTTTGGTCCACCAGACATTTCGTGCATCTGAGAGGAAGTGTCTGGAAATGAGACTATCCTAGAAGAGACATTCCCATTCAGATCATTCCCATTCAGATCATTCCCATTCAGACCAATGCCCCAGCAGCAGCAGCAGCAGGACTTACTTGTCCAGGATGGTGTATTCACTCTCAGCCTTGAACAGGCTTACCAGTCTGGCCTCCATCATGATGTAGGTCTTTCCGGTGGCGTTGTCTGGAACACACAGAGAAATACACAAACATTACACCTCCACTGCTGTTGGGGGGCCACTATAGTTATATGAGACACTTTGGGGGGGCCACCATAGCTTTGTGAGACACTTTGGGGGTGTAGACTTTGATACTGTAATGAAACCCTGGGAATATGACTGTGAGGATGACAAGGCACAGAGCCAAGGCAGTCATCGCCAGAGTCAAGGCCAAGTCAGAGTCAAGGCCAAGTCAGAGTCAAGGCCAAGTCAGAGTCAAGGCCTAGACAGAGTCAGTCAATGTCAAGGCAGAGTCAGACTCAAAGTCAAGGCAGAGTCAGAGTCAGTCAAAGGCAGAGTCAGTCAATGTCAAGGCACAGTCAGTCAAGGCAATCAGAGTCATCGCCAAAGTCAAGGCAGAGTCAAGGCAGAGTCATCCCCAGAGCCAGAGTCATCACCAGGAGTCAGAGTTTTCAGAGTCTTCGCCAGAGGAGGAAGAGGGTAGATATGAGGTGGAGGAGAGACAGAACACCATCTGTTCAACACACTGCTGTATCCCAACACTGGGCAGTATGCCACCATGTACCTCCAGTCTAAAACTTAGCTCTGGGAGCATGTCAATGTCTCCAAAGGATACAAATATAGGCCTGATATTATCACCTACTGAAAGGACATGTTCATCCTCTATCTATCCTATGAGAATGAGTCAGGGGCAGAGAGCAGGGGAAAGAACTGTAGTAGAACACTTGTCTCCAATACAACTCTCTGATGTACAGTACACCTGTGTTAAATAATGCAGCATTTCAATATCCATTAAAAAACTTCCTCCTCCACCATTTCCCGCAGGAATATATATAGAAAGAGAGAGAGAGAGAGGGAGTAAAGAGAGGGGAAGGTAAGAGAGGTAACCACAGAACAGCTCCCTCCCAATCAGCTGTGAATAATAGGGTCCAAACGGCCTTAGCCTGGCAGGAAGAGTCTGCATCAATAAGAGATGCCACTTCCTCCCCTGACTGGGGGGCGATAAATGATTGCGCGGCCCCGGACCGGCTGCTGGCAGGCCCGGCCCAGTCCGGCCCGAGTTGATAACATCGACGCAGAACAAAACAGAACAGAGCTGGCTCCCTGGCTGGTAGAGAGAGAGAGAGAGAGATGAGAGAGGAGAGAGGGGAGAGGGGAGAGGGGAGAGGAGAGAGGGGAGAGGGGAGAGGGGGGAGAGGAGAGAGGAGAGAGGGGAGGGGGGGGAGAGAGAGAGGGGAGAGGGGAGAGGGGGGAGAGGAGAGAGGAGAGAGGGGAGGGGGGGGAGAGAGAGAGGGGAGAGGAGAGAAAGAGAGAGGGGGGGGAGAGAGAGGAGAGGAGGGGAGAGAGAGAGGAGAGAGAGGGGGGGGAGAGAGAGAGGAGATGAGGGGAGAGAGAGAGGGGGAGAGAGGAGAGAGAGGAGAGGAGAGGAGAGAAAGAGAGAGACCAGAGCACATTGGTATTCCGGGCTGCTCCTCCATGCAGCATGCCACGGTTGGTAGAGCCCTGATCATGGTGCCACAGCGCCCCCTGCTGGTGGGTGTAGGCTAGGACACGGAGGTGGGAAAGTAGGTCACCCTTTCTATCACCATCCTCTTTCACTGGGATCCAAAGCAACAGCACAAAAAAAAAAGGAAAAAAAAAAAAACTCTACTCTGGAGTATTTTTATATTTGAACAAGGACAGGTCTTTTTTAAATGACCTGATTTGAGATTGCCTTCCCTCTACCCCCCCGCCTCAGCCCTCTGAGATCTCACAGCAACAGCCAACATTACTACATAACCACTAATATATGCAGCTTTTCCACGACATGAAATGACATATGACTTCCATACATGACAGTCACAGCAAAAACAGAGCACGACTGTCAGAGGGAAACTATCAAAACCATCCGATACTGATCACAATGACACACCTACAGTACACCGTCAGATCAAGGTGTGGCATGCAGAAAATCCTGTTCTGTTACTGTTAATGGTGACCTGATGACCACCTGATGATCACCTGATGATCCCGTCACAGAGAAGAGGGAGAGAGATGGGAGGGAATGGAGGAAGGAGAGAAGAAAAGAAAGAAAGAAGGAAGAAAGGAATTCATCTGTATTGCAACGAGGCCAAACTAAGTGAAGAAGCCGTGTCTGACCTTTGGCCTTGACGTACTGGAGCTGGGCGTTGACACAGAGGGCCAGGTTACTGGGCAGGGTCCAGGGGGTGGTGGTCCACGCGATCAGACACACACCCTCATCCTCCAGCAGGGGGAAGTTCACTATCACTGACGGGTCCTGGACATCCTGGAGACACACACATACAGTCACTATCATAGATCACTATCATAGTTCACTATCATAGTTCACTACCATAGATCACTACCATAGATCACTACCATAGATCACTACCATAGATCACTACCATAGATCACTACCATAGATCACTATCATAGATCACTATCATAGATCACTACCATAGATCACTACCATAGATCACTACCATAGATCACTGTCATAGATATACTGGCACTACCATAGTTCACTATCATACACATGCTGTCACTATCATAATTCACCATCATAGTTCACTATCATAATTCACCATCATAGTTCACTATCATAATTCACCATCATAGTTCACTATCATAATTCACCATCATAGATCACTATCATAATTCACCATCATAGTTCACTATCATAATTCACCATCATAGATCACTATCATAATTCACCATCATAGATCACTATCATAATTCACCATCATAGATCACTATCATAATTCACCATCATAGTTCACTATCATAATTCACCATCATAGATCACTATCATAATTCACCATCATAGTTCACTATCATAATTCACCATCATAGTTCACTATCATAATTCACCATCATAGATCACTATCATAATTCACCATCATAGATCACTATCATAATTCACCATCATAGATCACTATCATAATTCACCATCATAGTTCACTATCATAATTCACCATCATAGATCACTATCATAATTCACCATCATAGATCACTATCATAGTTCACTATCATAGATCACTATCATAATTCACCATCATAGATCACTATCATAGTTCACTATCATACACATGCTGGCACTGTCACAATCATACTTCATCATCATAGTTCTTAGCAACATTATCACAGTTCAGTATCACTGACAGGTCCTGGGGAGAGATAACAGCCAGGGTGAGTCAGAGGGTGCTGCTCCCATCCTGTGGCTACTGGCAGCTGCGTGTTTGGGCACATTCACAGCCAGGCAGAACAAATCACACCATCTAACTAACCCTTACATAAGACGCCACGGCTCCTACGCGTTTTCCATTTCACATTTCCAGACCTACATTTCCAGACTGCTCAGTAGATTTGTGGGTTTATGTTGTCGTGTCAGAAATGTGTGTGTGTGTGGCGTTTTCTGCGTCCTAACCTCTGTCAAACATCAAAAAGGCTCCAGCTACATAAAACAGCCACGTAGACCTGGGTAAATTATCTGGCTCTAAAGAAATATTTAAATAAATTATTCTGGTTACGAAGCTGAGAATGATGAGGTGGCCATGATGGTAGCTTGTAAGAGCCAGACTGGGAATTGAGCCAGGAGACCAGTGGTACCAGTATGATGGCATTCCTTACCAGGAGGTTAGGAACTCTGCACCCATCCTGTGGCATCCAACCGCTGTGTGTTTGTGTGTGTTTGTGTGTGTTTGTGTGTGCACATTCCCACCACAGCCATGCAGAGTAACACTGGTGGCATGAAGCACGTCCAGAACAACCCACAAAGCTCTGACATTGGGATTGGGTAATCAATAAAGTTGATTTATGAAACTATTAGCGGAATCATCATCACTGAAATGGTCCTAAATGATGAGTGTGGTCGTGATGATGGTATCACATTCATCCCAAAGCTCTGACAACAGAGTCATCAATGAAAGACAGATCAGGAAAATAGTCATGATAATCAACATGTTTCATTCCTAATGACCGTTCCAGGGTTCTTCCAGGGTTCTTCCAGGGTTCTCCCCGGGACGTTTGTACAGCGTGGTGCTGGATTGCATTATCAAAAAACCCGACTCCGGTTTATTCACGTCAAAATGCTCCTAAAAATACCTGCTAAAACGCTGAATTCACTGAGGAACATCATCACGCTTTCACTTTCGTTTTCTTTTTTAACAACAATGTCTTTGGTGATCAAAGACAGTTACTCTATCGTTACTAAATCTATAGTGTAATTTGCCTTGTGATGTTTACATGGTGGCACCGCCAAGTTCACAGCGTGGCACAGAAACCCTGTGTTCCATTCCTAAAACCAAACAATGCCTCTGAATGACTGTTCCATTCTGAATGACTGTTCCATTCCCAATGACCAAACAATGCCTCTGAATGACTGTTCCATTCCGAATGACCAAACAATGCCTCCACATGCCCCTGTGGTATTCTGAGTAGTACCTTGTAGTTCTGGTTGGACTCGAAGTTGGACAGAGGAGTGCTACAGGCCGTAGAGTAGGGCATCACCTTCACACCTCGGTACACCATACCCTTGTCATACAGCTGCTTGAACACCCACCTGGGACAGAGAATGACACACACACACACACACACACACACACACACACACACACACACACACACACACACACACGTTCATCAGGAAGGAATAACACCTTTTAATGCGTCAATCACCTGAGAGCAATAGCTCACTCAAGTTCCTTACACAAAAACAGCCAATAATTGTTTCTAGAAGTTTATGAGCAAAAATGGGGCAAAAAGGGGGCAAAAAGATGTATAAAACACCACTATACTTCTGTAAGTATCAGACATCAGACTATTATTTAACAAACAATACATTTTGTATTGTGTTTGCTTACCAGACAGTCTCCATGAACCAGGGGTAGAGAGTCTTGTAGTCATTCGTAAAATCAATCCACCTCCCCATCCGCCTGACAGAGTTCTGGGGATATCACACAAAGGAGCAAATCCTTTTTTAGATAATATGTAGACTATTATTCACCAAATAGTGCTGAGCAGAGCAAAACAAAAAACACCTTACAACTCAGAATACTCTACAACATGATTGTTCTTGTAGCTTGATTTGAACAATGGTTTTGAGAAAACTGTGGTTAGAAAAAAAAAATACATTGCATATCCTGGAAACGCGAGACGCATTAATCAAAGCTCCCATTGAATCCCATTCCGTCTATTAGAAATATTACGGTAATCATGGAAATTGGGGCCCTGTGAACCCAGACAGATCACATACTACACCTCCCATTCAGTCACTAGGACGCTGAAACGGTCTCTCTCTCCCTCACCTCCCATTCAGTCACTAGGACGCTGAAACGGTCTCTCTCTCCCTCACCTCCCATTCAGTCACTAGGACGCTGAAACGGTCTCTCTCTCCCTGACCTCCCATTCAGTCACTAGGACGCTGAAACGGTCTCTCTCTCCCTCACCTCCCATTCAGTCACTAGGACGCTGAAACGGTCTCTCTCTCCCTCACCTCCCATTCAGTCACTAGGACGCTGTAACGGTCTCTCCCTCACCTCCCATTCAGTCACTAGGACGCTGTAACGGTCTCTCTCTCCCTCACCTCCCATTCAGTCACTAGGACGCTGTAACGGTCTCTCTCTCCCTCACCTCCCATTCAGTCACTAGGACGCTGTAACGGTCTCTCCCTCACCTCCCATTCAGTCACTAGGACGCTGTAACGGTCTCTCTCTCCCTCACCTCCCATTCAGTCACTAGGACGCTGTAACGGTCTCTCTCTCCCTCACCTCCCATTCAGTCACTAGGACGCTGAAACGGTCTCTCTCTCCCTCACCTCCCATTCGGCGGAGTATCTCATCACGATGCTCCTGCACTGCTTGTTGTACTCAGCGATCCCCATCTTGGCCACGTCGTCCGGTCCCTTGATCCCCAGGGTCTTATCAATCTCATACTCCTGTGAAGACAGGACACACAAAGACGTCAGAGGCGTTACAAGTCACTGTAGGTAAGGTTTCACTTAAAATCATAACTACAGTAGAAATAGAAAGTTTACTTGTAAAAAAAAAAAAATTAAGCCGATTGGTTTAAAGGTGGATTCGGAATATTGTATTTTCACAACATGTAGAGCAGAATAGAAAGACTTGGGGAACTTCAAGTGTGGCAGTCAGCCAGACAGTAATATAGAATAAATACATAACAGTGACACACAGTACAAACACAACGTACAATATACTCTGCTGCTTGTCTGGCCTCACAACACAATACAGCTGTGATATATTCACAATATACCTACTGCCTCTCCTGCATTATTGCTTTATACAACATGAATATTATATGAATTATTATAATTAAAATAACATCAATGATTTATTGCAAAAAAATATTTGTTGTATCAATGAGTTTCTTACCACGGGCAGGCCATGACAATCCCAGCCGAACCTCCTCTCCACGTGGAACCCGCTCTGGTGAGCAAACCTGGTGACGATGTCTTTGATGGTCCCGGCCAAGATGTGGCCGTAGTGGGGCAGGCCGGTGGCGAAGGGAGGTCCGTCGTAGAAGGTGAACCTGAGGTACAGATGGACATCATGAGGTACAGATGGACGTCATGAGGTACAGATGGACATGATGAGGTACAGATGGACGTCATGAGGTACAGATGGACGTCATGAGGTACAGATGGACGTCATGAGGTACAGATGGACGTCATGAGGTACAGATGGACGTCATGAGGTACAGATGGACATCATGAGGTACAGATGGACGTCATGAGGTACAGATGGACGTCATGAGGTACAGATGGACGTCATGAGTTACAGATGGACGTCATGAGGTACAGATGGACAGCAACACTCATTCATCCTTGTGTTACATCTGCATGTTTCATAGTCATTATGCTGTCTGTCACACATGAGAGCTAGGCTTCGGTGATGTCATTTGAAGCTCTGCAATAACACACATGCCAGTGTGTAAAGGGTTACACTGAAAGTAGCAGACTCCAGTTAGACTTGGCAGGATAAATCCACAAGCTGTTTAATATTTGACGTCTGAGTGAAACACACAACAATAATTATCCACGGATGTGGCCACTGTTACTGTTTGACAGGTGTGATAAAATCCAAAGAGTTGGTAGATTTACCAAACTCTCTGATCATACTGAACTGTTTGTTATTCAAATTGAATATGTCAGAGATAAATTAAAGCATGGTGTACATGTGAATAAACACAACTGACAACCTAAGACAACTTTGAATCTTAGGTCAACAGGTATGAGACAAATAATACCCTGAACTTGAATGAAATCAGGTCAGGTTTTCCCCAACAGCCATCTTGACATGGTCCTTACTTTGGCCGGTTTTTAGACTGCCTCAGGCACTCCTGGAAGCAGTCCTGGTCCTTCCAGAACTGCAGGATACGCTCCTCCTCATTGGGAAAGTTGATGGAATCAGGAACTGGCTCCACCATGCTGACACTGAGGACCACAGAGAGAACAGACAGACTTCAGCTCAGGTTTCACTGTGGAATCAAATGTATTTTTGATCGCATGGATAGTCAGTCCTTGCATCCATCCTGATTCCTGATGAAAATCTTATAAATGCCCTATGAGCTTAGTTCAACTGTCTTCCTTCATCAGAACCCCAAATAAAAGCTTTTCTCTCAACCCCAAACACTGTATAGCCTCAAAACATGATTAAAACTCTGTTTTTCATTTCATGGATAGTCAGTCCTTGCATCCAGAACTCAGTCAATGAATTTCTTGCAGTTGCATTTCTCCAGCCCCATCCCTCTGCTGTTCCCCCAACAAAGTGGCGGGGAGACCGCTTTGTTGTTGTGGTCTGAACACCAGATTGCCCCTTTAGTAAAGTGACTCGTCAGCTCCACAGCTCAGCTCTGAAGTTACGAAGCTGTCAATGCTGTTTGTTTACAGCAAACTTGAGTATCACTTTGATTCACAGTGCAGCAAACCTAGCAGCCCCAGAAGTAGCTCTCCTTCCAGTAGTGGAAGAGCAGTTAACGACCGCAGTTGCAGACATGTTTATTAATAACGATCACTGCATGTTGGGGCTTCTCTGCGTCCAGCAGCTACAGTAGGAATGACGTATCATTGTTGTGTGACTGTGAAACGAGCTAGCATGCTACATAGTAGCTAGCTGGCTACAGTACTTCCGACAAGCATTCATGGCTGAGTAACCATAGTATAGACAGCGTTTATATGGACACGTATCGCGCCAGCATTAAATGAGTATTGTATCATTGTAACAACAGTGTAACATTGCAGTATCTCCGGCACATTGTAGCCACTCACATGTGTTCTTCTCCCCGGCGCCGACAGAGGGTGACGGGGGAAATGATGCAACTGGCAGACAGCGTGAGCGGAACCGGAAATGTGTAATTAGTGCTTTATTACAGTTTATTGAATATTTAAAAAGCACATTACGAAGTTGTGACGGTGTTCTACATCGTTGTGAAACGGTGGTCTTTTGGGTAATGTTTCGAAAGACACCGCTCAAATAGTTGCTGCTGAAAGCTGAATGCCGCTGGCCGTCTTCGGCATCGCATGGACCGTTTGGAGAACATGGCCATCAGGGGTCAGTCGTGTGTCATGAACCACTGGGATCCAGACATCAGGGGTCAGTCGTGGCCATCAGGGGTCAGTCGTGTGTCATGAACCACTGGGATCCAGACATCAGGGGTCAGTCGTGTGTCATGAACCACTGGGATCCAGACATCAGGGGTCAGTCGTGGCCATCAGGGGTCAGTCGTGTGTCATGAACCACTGGGATCCAGACATCAGGGGTCAGTCGTGTGTCATGAACCACTGGGATCCAGACATCAGGGGTCAGTCGTGGCCATCAGGGGTCAGTCGTGTGTCATGAACCACTGGGATCCAGACATCAGGGGTCAGTCGTGGCCATCAGGGGTCAGTCGTGTGTCATGAACCACTGGGATCCAGAGACTTTCCCAGACACCGTCATTGATAACAATAAAAATGGGGGGGTCAGAAATGTAATTCAAAAATGTGGGGGGGGTCATGTCACCCCCTGTCTCCAGTGAAACCGACATGGAATGTGTGTTTGTACTGTAGATGCTGACATTTACTCTTTTTTTTCAGACACAAAATGTACAAATAAACCAACAATTAACAGTTTATTACAATTTACAAATGCTTTACCTTGATGAATATCACCAGGGTGTGTCTTTGCTGACCAACAACAACAATATCAAACCTATCAATGGTGACTTCCCCGAGCGCTAAACAAATGCACTAAACCAGAGCATCTTAATGGTCAGCGATGTAAAAGCCATGCTGAGAGATCTCCTGGTAGACTCTGATGTACGTGGAGGTGGTCTTGACGCGGGGGAGGACGTGTTGCGCTGTGAAAAGATCCCTGCTCAGAGAGTCTCTGGCCGCTGTTCTCCTCATGTGGTTTATGAAGGCCAGAGCAAAGCCATAGCAGCAGGAGCCAAACTCTCTCTCCTCATGGAACCTGTTAAAACACACACACACACGCGCACACACACACACACACACACACACACACACACACACACACACACACACAGCTGCATTAGTGTGTTTCAAACACATGATGTATGGTTGAGTTGTTTTGATGCACAGTAACATTGGGCCTACACTAATTCATAAAAAAACATAACATGAATTTAATTCATTAATTAATTCATGTATTCATTCATTTATTCATTCACTCATTCATTCATTCACTCATTCATTCATTCATTCATTCATGTATTCATTCATTATATTCAGCTGTGTTGACTACAGTCGGCCCGTTAAGGATGTATGAGCAGAAACCTGTGTGGGGACCATGTGGGATCTAATGACAACTGTTCAAGCTGGCTGTCCCACAGCTCCCCGGAGCCCGTCTCAGGTGCAACCAGTGGCACCTTCATACACTGTTCCCATCCGTGGTCGTCTCTCTGGATACCTGACAAGGTGTAACTGTAGACCACACCTGCAGGAAGAACAGGATTGGTCATTGTGAGGACACTAGTGTAAGGCTATCCAATCAGAGACAGTGTTTGTCTTGGTAGTGTTAAGATGAGCGCCATTTGAGTCTATAGTCCTTTACATAAAATGCATCAATGTGTAGATGTTGACTGTGGGGTAAAACCTCAGAAGCACCTTTTGAGTTTGTGATTCCAACATGCAGTTCTGTGTCATGCCCTTCACTGTGACAGAGGAGACAATGACATAAAAAGCACATATAAAGGGACACTGCACAGATAATGGGACGCTGTTTCAGGTTAGACATAGTAACAGAACAGGTCTTGCCATTCAACTTACAAGTGAAAACAGAACAGAATAGAACAGAATAGAATATATTAGAATAGAATAGAATAGAATAGAATAGAATAGAATAGAAGTATTAGTGAAAACTGTACCTGAGAAACGCTGGTCCTTGTACGGACCCTACCAGGAAGGCGCGTGGAGCTTCGTGCCCGTTGCTGAAGGGGCTCGGGACAATGACAGGTGCCTCGAGGAGGCTAAACCTCATTAGCTCCTGACAAACTGGGCATCGTTTTGGCTCTGAACGGACATTGTTTGTCTTATTTTCGTTATCAAAACTGAAGATTATTCTGCCGCAGTGGTTAAACTTTAGGACAGTGTTGTCCATCTGAGAGCTCAAAGGGGAAGTGACAGGTGACAGGTGACAGGTGTTTGAGGGCGGGGCCTACCGGTGCGGTCGGAGGCGCAAAGGCTGCTCAACATTCATACGATCATGTGAACGTATTTCTATAACTCTCTAACACGCATTATATATTGTACAATGGACGTATAGTGTGCATTATTCATGTTCGGACCTAGCTGTTTTAAAAACTCCACTGACACTCACTCAGTGGAGTTGTGACAATAGAGTTTAGGGAGGTGGGTGCACTGCCTAACTGTGGAATTATCACCACCCGGAACCTTCCGTCAGTCGAACCCGGGGGTTCTTAGGTGGTATTTCTGGTTGCACACAAACGTGACAACTGTGTGACAACAAGAACAACTAAACACAGTTGCGCCAATGTTATTGAGGCATAAAAATGACCACGAAGCAAGTGACCTGCAGGTAAAACTTAAGCATTGTGTTACGTTCCATACTGATTGTTTTTTTTGCTGTTGCTTGAACGGATTTCGCCTCGACCAGCTGTTTGTATGTGTTTTCTTTATTGTATTAGCCGCTGTTAGCATGCAAGCTAACTAATTTAGCTAGCGCTAACTAATTTGCATTATCTAACGTCAGCTAGCATAAGGCATGATCAGCCGTCTAGTTTCGGATAACCATTTGACAGGATGTTCTCATTAGATAGCTAGCTAGTCGTTACGATACGTTTTAAGTCATGCAGCTAGCTAGCTAGCTCGCTATGCAAACGTCAGACTATAATTTCACCGGTCCGAGTTCCAATGAATGAGAAGGGCATCCCGTGTTTGGCCTTGGATAAATGCGTTGCAGGAGTGACACGGCTGGCTTTCGACGAGGACTAATGTTGCTGTAACCTCTAGCCAGCTCTCTAATTCTCTGTCGGCTTTGGTTTTGTATTCATTGCAGGTATTTTCTTCATGGAGTATGCCGGGAAGGGAATAGGTGTATGTTCTCTCATGACTTGACCACAAGCAAACCTTCAACCATCTGCAAGTTCTACCAGAGAGGAGTTTGTGCCTATGGCGACCGTTGCAGGTAAGATTCAAACGTACACACCTGTGCAGCACTGGCCACGGTCTGTCTGCTCCATCCTCTTGTGAAGTGACATGGCATGCTGTAGCTACACCTGTTCTCTAACTCTAGTCCATGGGACGCAAAGGACTGCACAACTAGAAGTGTTAATTTTAACCCCTCTGATTGTGCCTTGGGTTCTATAAAAATGTCTCTGGGTCATGGGTCAGTCCCCAAATGGCCTCCAAACATGGTCTTGTTTCGTCTAAGCATACTCACAGGCAATGACCTTACAACAGGCTATCACCCAAAAACAGCAGATGGTTTGCACCACGGATGAAACTGTGTGTTCTGCACTGAAAAAGTTAGTTATGCCTTCCGGCTGAGTCCGAGAAAGTCCTGAATTGATTCTGTTTAACTCATTCAGTGCTGAGGGGGAACGAAGTCGCCTGGATTGTCAACATTCTAGAGCGCCACGGGTGACTTTATTCACCAAAAATGCATAAATTATGATGCTTCATTTTGTAGCCAATCAAAGTATTGTTGCTATGGTAAACACCACATAAAGCACTTGGCACTCTAGGTGGTGAGTGTTCCGGAATACTTTGGCAGTTGATGAGTTTATTAAAGTCTGCCCAACTGCCCATATTTGACTTCCTTTTTTTGGACCCCAACACACGCACTGGCCACTGTCTGTTTGGTCCGATCTCTTCTGAAATGACATGGTATGCTTTAGCTACACCTATTCTCTAACTAGTCCATTGGACTCAAGTGACAGCACAACTACAAATGCTTGGTGGGTAGTGGTCTTGTTGAATCAGGTGTGTTTGGTAAGGGCAACAGCAAATAAGTTTAGTCCTGTGGGTCCTTAACTGGAGTCACTTACTTAAACAAATGTATTTGTTATAAGTCGCTTTCGACAAAGGCGTCTGCTAAATGCCGTACATGTAATGTAAATGTAACTGGAGTTCAGACACTGAGCTGTTTGGAATTTACCTGAATTTCTCAACATACAAGATTTAGAGGAAATGTAGAAATTCACACTGAATCTATGCACTGTCTAAGCACAGAAGAACACTGACCTTTCCTGTACGCGTGCATTTGATTGTCTTTGTAGGTATGACCACATTAAGCCTGCCGCGGGTCGAGGTGGAGGTATCCCAATGGATCAGCCCATCAGAGGCCCCAACGTTGGAGCCTTTGTCCCAGGACCCGGGCCCTCAGTGGGGCCAAGCAGGCACGGCAAGAAGCCCCTGGTCCTCAGAGACAGAGGTACGGTATAGGCTGGAAGGCTGCTGTCTCACCAACAGTCTTTAGCTCATCAAAGCGGTTGTTTATTCTGTTTGCGTTGGGGAGAGGCAACAAAATCTCATGGGATGAGAATGTAATTTATTCCAAGTTGCAGTGAACCAAGAATGATTGGTAGTTATGTAGTTCGCCACCAGGAGGTGTTTTTGTGACGGAGATGTATCATAATGAATTGTGAATCCAGTGTTTAAGCTTTTCTCTTGACTCGTCTTCTCCTATCCTCCATCGTTTGGTTCTGTCTTAGCCCTAGGCTGTGACAGCCGTCTGCTACCCTATGGCAGCGAAGGCCCAGAGATGGTGCCCGGCCCGGAGCAGGAGTGCTGGGACTACCAAGACCCCAACAGCGCCCAGGCCAAGCCTCACTCCTACCTGGAGGCCATCAGGACCGGGCTGGAGTGCTCGGCCACCGCCGGCCCCTACCCAGGTCCTGTCCCCGGCCACGGGCCTGTCCCTGGGCACGGACCGGGTCACGACATGCCCCCCCAGCCCCAGTTGTGCCCCTACGCTGCAGCAGGGCAGTGCCACTACGGTAGCAGCTGTCCCTACCTGCACGGGGACATGTGTGACATCTGCAGCCTCCAGGTGCTCCACCCCCACGACCAGGAGCAGAGGAGAGCCCATGAGAAGGTAGGGAGGCCAGGTCTGTCCTCCATACATGCAAAACTTTCTATCACTTCTCTGTCTGAAGTTTACTTGTCTGTCTTTATGTGCCAAATGGAGAGGAAGTGTATTATAAATGGAGTCAATGTACTCAGTGTGTAATCACAAATATAATTCTATCAGATATTATATTTACACAAATATAGGTGATAACCTCCCAATATACAATGTATGTACAGTACTTTGTATCGTGAACATTATGTAAGCACTGCATGCAGACAGATCTAGCAAGGAACCGTGTGTGAAGCCTCTTTTCATTCAGTGTCACCCTCTCCTCCCCCCCCCCCCTCCTATCTTCCCCTCCCTCTCCTCCCTTCTCCCCTCTTCATCTCCCCCCCCTTCTCTCTCCCCTCCTCTCCTCCCCATCTCCTTTCTACCTCCCCTCCTCTCCTCCCCTCCCTCTCCCCTCCTCCTTTCTACCTCCCCTCTCTTCCCCTCCTCTCCCCTCCCTCCTCCTTTCTACCTTGCCTCCTCTCTTCCCCTCCCTCTTCTCTCCTCTCTTCCCCTCCTCCTTTCTACCTCCACCTCCCTCCCTCAGATGTGCATGCTGGCGTTTGAGAGCGACATGGAGAAGGCGTTTGCGGCGCAGCACAGCCAGGACAAGGTGTGCAGCATCTGCATGGAGGTGGTGTACGAGAAGGCAGCGCCCTCGGAGCGGCGCTTCGGCATCCTGTCCAGCTGCTGCCACACCTACTGCCTCAGCTGCATCCGCCAGTGGCGCTGCGCCAAGCAGTTTGAGAACAAGATCATCAAGTGAGGAGACCTTAGAGGAGACCTTAGTAGAGTAGAGGAGACCTTAGTAGAGTATAGGAGACCTTAGAGGAGACCTGAGTAGAGTATAGGAGACCTTAGAGGAGACCTGAGTAGAGTATAGGAGACCTTAGAGGAGACCTGAGTAGAGTATAGGAGACCTTAGTAGAGTATAGGAGACCTTAGAGGAGACCTGAGTAGAGTATAGGAGACCTTAGTAGAGTATAGGAGACCTTAGAGGAGACCTGAGTAGAGTATAGGAGACCTTAGAGGAGACCTGAGTAGAGTAGAGTAGATCTTAGTAGAGTAGAGGAGACCTTAGTAGAGTAGAGGAGACCTTAGTAGAGTAGAGGAGACCTTAGTAGACCTTAGTGAGTAGAGGAGACCTTAGTAGACCTTAGTGAGGTGAGGAGACCTTAGTGAGGTGAGGAGAGTAGTAGAGTGGATACTCAATGGGAGGGGAGGTTGGGTGAGTGGATACTCAATGGGAGGGGAGGTTGGGTGAGTGGATACTCAGTGGGAGGGGAGGTTGGGTGAGTGGATACTCAGTGGGAGGGGAGGGGAGGTTGGGTGAGTGGGTACTCAGTGGGAGGGGAGGTTGGGTGAGTGGGTACTCAGTGGGGGCTAGAGGCTACAGTGAGAGAGATATTCACATTTTTAGCTGAATTAACATCTATCCGCTACTCTATTGGAACTGCTGTGCCAACCCATGAGAGAGGAAGGAGACATAGAACTGACTTTAGTTCCTCTGTGTGTGTGTCCGTGTCCGTTCAGGTCGTGTCCGGAATGCAGAGTGGTATCGGAGTTTGTCATCCCCAGTGTGTACTGGGTAGAGGACCAGGATGAGAAGAACAGACTCATCGACGAGTTCAAGTCCGGAGTCAGGTCAGCAACTTTACCTTTCATCACAACCCCTTTTGATTCAGCCACAGTCTCCATTGTTTCACTGCAGAGAAGTTCCATACGATTTATTGCTGTGTGGGTGTATGATATTGTTTGTGTCAGCCACAATGGTCAGTCTATCAGTGAGGTGATCTACTAAGGAACACAGTCCTGATGAAGGGTTCGGCCTGAAGCCCACCGACCTCAATCATACTGAGCCTTAATGAATGTTGGCCACTTTGTTGAATGTTGACACCTATCCAATCCTCTCAGATGTACAGCCTTTATGTTCCAAAGGATTAGGAGGTAGGGACTAGGGGTTAGGAGGTATTGTAGGGACTAGGGGGTAGGAACTAGAATTTAGGAGCTAAGGGTTAGGAGGTAGGGGCTAATGGTTAGGTGGTAGGGACTAGGGGTTAGGAGGTATTGTAGGGACTAGGGGGTAGGAACTAGGAGGTAGGGGCTAAGGGTTAGGAGGTAGGGCTTAGGAGGTAGGAGCTAAGGGTTAGGCGGGAGGGACTAGGGGTTAGGTGGTAGGGACTAGGGTGGAGTGTGTGGAAGGTGGGTGGAGGACTGTCTGGGACCCAACATAAATAGAAAGAGAAAGGTCAGCAGCTGGCCTCCTCTGCTTCAGTACTGACAGAGGAGATAAAAGAGAGAGGGAGGGAGGGAGGGGGTTAACCCCACAGCATGGCCTTTGAGGAGGCTTTGATTGACTTGATGCACCAGTCAGACACACCCCTCTATGTGGTGCTGTGGTGTTCCATTAGAACACGGAGGTCAGGCTTCATTAGAGGTTCCGTCACTGTATTCCATATTTATGACCTCATCCATATGTAATGGCAGATAGACCAGGGGTCGGTTTCCCGAAAGCTTCGTAGCGTTAAGTAGTGCTTTATCTCTTTTGTGGATCCAAGCCCACGCCTCTCCTCGACCAGCAAAGTGCTTCGTTTAATGAATTTCGTTCTTTCAGGCACAGCGGATTGACCTGCAAACATTGATTTTATAATTGTTATTCTCTTACGGTCTTGCGGGCTGGGTTGTTGGGAGAAATTAAGTGCTATTTTAGCTACGAGGCTTTCAGGAAACTGACCCCTGTTAAATTTTGGGTGATCTATCTGGTGAATGCAAAGTCTCTGCTCTTCCGTGTGTCAGTTTAAAAAGAAAAACATCCATAATAATTAACATTAGAATCGATGTTTGGATTGTTGATTGGAGACATTCAGTAATTCCACCGCTCTACTGCAGCAGGACGCCGTGTAAATCGGCCAGGGACGAGAAACCTGCCTGTGCACACCACACCTTTTTGATACCATTCCTTATTCCGTTCCATGCATTACAACAACCCCTTCCTCCGATTTCTACCTCCACCAGCCTCCCCTGGTTCTGACCTACCCCCCGCCTCTCTCTCTCTCTCTCTCTCTCTCTCTCTCTCTCTCTCTCTCTCTCTCTCTCTCTCTCTCTCTCTCTTCCAGTAAGAAGCCATGTAAATACTTTGACCAGGGACGAGGCACCTGTCCATTTGGAGGGAAGTGTTTCTACATGCACGCCTACCCAGACGGCACGCGGGCTGAACCTGACAAACCTCGCAAGCAGCTGGGTCCTGAGGGGAACGTCAGGGTAAGACCCGGCTGGCGCTGCTCAGCCACGCTGCCCAGAGGGCTGTCCAGCTCAATATCCACTATACCAGTCACCTGTCTTTAACTCACTCAACTGCCAAAGAATTCCGGAACACTCACCGCCTTGAGTGCCAAGTGTTTTATGCGGTACTTACCGAGTAACAACACTTTGATTGGCTCCAAAATGAAGCATTGTAATTGATGCATTTCTGGTGAATAAAGTCACCCTTGGCGCTCGAATGTTGAAGATTTGGGTGACTTTATTCACCCCCGGCACTAAATGTGTGTTTGTGTGTGTTTGTGTGTGTTTGTGTGTGTTTGTGTGTGTGTGTGTGTTCATTATTTGGAGAGTTAGCTGGCTTAACTCATTGATCCAGTAGTTGTTTTAGCAGCTCATATAAGGACACCAAGTAAGTGAACTCCTTGTGTTTTTGTTTGTAGTTCCTGAACAACGTGCGTCTGTGGGACTTCATCGAGGAGCGTGAGCACCGCGGGCTGCCCCACCACGATGACGAGGTGTCAGAGCTGAGGGAACTCTTCATGCAGATGTCAGCCCCTGGGGAGGAGAGCCCCGGGGTCGCTCCTGCCCCGCACTGAAGCCGGCCCCCCCAGGCCCCCCCAGGCCTGGAGAGGAGGGTGGGGGGTGGGGGGTCACTCCTGAAGCTGCCCTGATCTGGCCTGCCTACCACTCTCCTCTGCCCTTCCCTGTCCAGTCCATCCCAGCCTAGCTCTCTCCCTTCTCAGACCTGCCAACCACTTCTCCAGCCCAGCCCAGCCCAGCCCAGCCCAGCCCAGCCAGTCTTGGCCTGGCCTTTGCTCTGACCAATGTCTCCTACCATACTGCAACTGCATACAACACTGGACAATAAAAGAAATGTACTCACTTGTAAGCCTTTTCATGTCGGTGGTTGTGAGGCTTTTTTAAAATGATATTTTTAACTTGTGGTACATTTTTGTGCGGGGGAAGAGGAGAAGAAAACAATACATCTGTACATAGGTATTATCTACAATGGTTCTGTTTAGAGAAAGCTGCTATATATTTTCCTGATATGCTTTAGATAATTTACATCGGAGTGGAAGGCTTTTGTAATGAGTCCGGTAGGTCAAAGGGAGAGCAGGAAGACCTTCTTCAGCTGTGGCACAACATGAATGCACTAATGCAGTGGTGTGAAAGGTCATATGTACATTCAAAAAAAAAAAAAAAAAAACTGTCAAAAACTAAAAATAATTACTATGAAATCAATGCACCCAAATCTATTTCAGACAAGTTTAATTTCCTTGAAACATGAGACTGAAAAATTCTGCAGTGTTTTATTTAGAAAAAAGTTACATTTTTATTTTGTAACTAGTTCCTTACATATTAAATGTCCAGTATACGTGTTTACTATTATGGCTGCTCATGTCTGAGATTTAGTGACACAGTGAATTTATCCTATCATGGTATAATAAAAATAATGTTGACCTTAATATCCCACATCTTATGTAAGAAAAAAAAAGGGTATTTGAGAGCATAGGTCAAAGAATGAGTTACCAGTAGTATCATATTATCTAAACTGTCTTGTTGAGTGACACTGGGGAGACTGTAGACAATAGAAATGAGTATGGTGTCTAGATATAATACGCTAAAGTGTTTCCAATAATGTATATTCATAAATGTTAAATCAATCATGATGAGAATGTTGGTTTATATTTCCACACTTTCCTCTCTGTATGTATGAAACTTTCCTTGTTTATTCGATAGGAAAATGAGTCCGTTCATTAAATAAATAAAAACATTTGACAACACCACGTGGGCTCTATTTTCAGCCGGTGTAAAACGGACGCAAGTCCAAACGCAGTTGCATTGACGATTTGTGTCGGTGGGACAGGTGACAGGTGGAACAGGTGACAGGTGGGACAGGTGACAGGTGGAACAGGTGAAACATGACAGGTGAGACGACCTCTGTCGCCTGCGCCCCGCTGGGTGGAGTAGCGGTAATAGAGGCGTGTTCATGACAATGACACCTCATATCTACAGGAGAGTAAGGGCCAGAGGTGGTCCATGGACAGGGCCTTTGTTTATTTTGTGACATTTGTCTATGTGAACAAAAATGCTCTTTTACGATGGTGAATACAAATAGAATAAGGTACAATGTTAAAACCCCATTTTGTATAATGGAGTTTTTTTTATTTTTTTATTTTATCTTTATTTCACCAGGGGGACCCATTGAGACCAAAGTCTCATTTTCAAATGGTGCCCTGGTTACAAAGCATTTTTGAAACAATACAAAAACATCACACATCAGTACAAATTCAATACAAAAACATAATACATTCACACATTAAAACTGATAAACATTATGGCAACATCCTCTAAAAACATGCACAGACCTCGACCTCAAATTCACTTCATATTATTGCTGAACTTGCCCAAAGAGACTAAGGCATCCAATTTGATGGTCTCTTTACACTCATTCCAAGCTCCAGGGGCACAGTAACTAAAATCAGTTTTTCCCAGCTCAGTTCTGACTCAGGAACCAACCTATCCTGAGATCCTGTTTGGTGATGACCTCAGGAACTAACCTATCCTGAGATCTTGTTTGGTGATGACCTCAGGAACTAACCTATCCTGAGATCTTGTTTGGTGATGACCTCAGGAACCAACCCATCCTGAGATCTTGTTTGGTGATGACCTCAGGAACTAACCTATCCTGAGATCTTGTTTGGTGATGACCTCAGGAACTAACCTATCCTGAGATCTTGTTTGGTGATGACTAGAACGCCGTGATGAGGGATGTCAGGTAGCTTTTGTAAGATTGCTTTATAAACATACAGGAGCCAACGCTGCGTTTCCTAGCGGCCAGGGATGGCCAGCCCACTGCCTGATATAGATTACAATGATGCGTTGTAAAATGATCACCAGTAATAAAAACGAAGTGGTGAATGATAAACAGTGTCAAGCTGTTTCAAGGTGGTAGAGGCAGCGGGCGTGTAGATAACGTCGCCATAGTCAAGTACACAAGTGACAGGAAAGTAGACTGTACCAAAAGCTTCCTGTCATCACGCGAAAAACAAGATTTATTTCTATAAAAGAACCCAAGTTTCACCCTGAACGTTTTAGTCAGCTCATTAACATGCAATTTGAAGGACAGCTTTTCATCAATAAAAATCCCAAGGTACTTGTAAGAGGGTACTCTCTCAATTACAGAACTATCCAAAGTGCAAACATTGAAATCAGTTTCCTTCAAAGAGCGAGATCTAGAGAATTGCATATATTTTGTTTTTGCTCCATTTAGAACAAGTTTAAGCTCTAAAAGTGAGCGCTGGATTCAAAGGCTGTCTGCAAAATAGATAACGCTCCTCCCAATGTAGGATGAATAAATGAATAAATTACTGTATCATCAGCATAAAAGTGCACATTACAGCCATTTTTAAAAGAGACAGTGTTATTAATATCCAAGGTGAAGAGTAAATGGCCTAGGTTTGAACCTGCGGTACACCTTTAGTGACCTCCATAAAAGTGGATTGAATAAAGTCAGCACATTGGGTTCTATTCGCGAGATAGCTTGTAAACCATTGGCAGGCGTTCTAATCTAGGCCAACAGAGACTAGTCTGTCTATTAAAATTGAATGGTCAACTGTATCAAATGCTTTGGACAGGTCAATGAACTGAGCAGCACAGTGCTGCTTATTGTCAAGAGCGCATACAATGTCATTTAGAACAAGAAATGCAGCTGATACAGTACTGTGACCTGATCTAAAACCAGACTGAAAAATATTTAAAATGCAGTTTTTACTGAGGAACAAATGAAGCTGACAGTTAACTAAAGATTTAAGAGTCTTGGCTAAGCAAGATAGCTTGGAAACTGGGCGGTAATTATTAAGGTCTCTACAGTCACCACCCTTGTGAAGTGGAAGCACATGAGCAGTCTTCCAAATCTTTGGAACAATCCCCAAGCTAAGAGAAAGATTAAAAATGTGTGTTAAGAGCCAAACTATAACCGAAGCAGCTAACCTCAAAACACCAGCGTCCAGAAGGTCAGAAGGTCAGAAGGTCAGCCCCAGTAGACTTTTTTGAGTCTATCCTCAAAAGAGCGTCACCCACTTCCACAGTGAGTGACCTAAAAGAGAACCGACAAGGATTCCTATCCTTTGAGAGCTCTGGACCTGATTGGCTGGTCTCATTTTGATTATGCTGACCCACCCAACTGGCGATATCTATTGGATTTATTTGATCAAAAATATGTCCTGCATTAATAAAATTATCATTAAAGTTATACCAGTTGAGCATCCATCAATGAATTCAGCCAAAACGGGAGTGTTTGTCTTTATTTTATTAAAATACAATGAATAAACAATCTCAGATTTTATAGTGCTTATTCAAGTATAATCACCCTAGAAGGCAAGCAATAGAATACCAAAATATATGAAAACCCCAAGTCATTGTACAGACAAAAGTCATGTCTTCTGTACTCACATCTTTACCCAGATTGTACAGCCTTCCACAGACAGACACATCTTTACTTCATAACAACCTTTAAGCAAAACCATGAACCAATACCCTGTTCAAGGACAACTCAATTGAAAATCAACAATTGCTCATGGACTTGTGAACACAGGTAACAATTAACAAAAACACCAAGGCAGCGGTCCAATTCTCTACTATTGTCCAACAAAAGTGCACTCTTTCATTCCCCCCCCCTCTTCAAGGATTTAAGAGGATTGCCTTGGTGTCAGTACAGCCATGAACGGGGGAGTTTCCTTCCTTCATATTTCTTACACCGGTCTATTCCTTTTATATCCATGGGGGGCAGGAGCGAGCACACACATCGGGGGAGAAGGGTTGAGGACAGGACTGCAGCCTTGATCGGTACTGGCCGTTCTAAATGTTTAGACTGAGGTTCTACCTCTATGGTAGGCACGTTGGAGAGAGGGCAGGCTTCAGTGGAAACGGTACTGCTTATGCTGTCAACATCCAGTTTTGAGGGGGTACGTTATGTCACATACAAGTTCTCCTGATACAATTAAAAAAAAAAAACTGGGTTGCAAATGAACATATTTAAATCAAGAGGAGATGGATGTCGAACAGTCAGCAAATGTGAGAGAAGCTTCACTTCTATGTAACCGATTGCTCCGGAAAGTGTGGCCACATTTCCATCCAATAAATTAGCATAAATTACCCCAGGAAAAAAAAACAATAAAGCACTACACTTCTTCATACAGAATATAGAACAAGCTCCTCTTCTCCTCCGTACTCGTCCTTGTAACATGTTCTGAATGTGCTTGGGCTAACAGTTCCCTGCTGTGCGACAGGCAGGCTTGAGATTAGGTGCGTTGGATTCGGCTCTCCTTGCAAACCGGGTGGGAGGGGTTTGGGTTTCCCGCTTTAGAAAAACCAATGGCATGGCTGAAAAAAAAAGACCCAACAACCCACCCACCCGCCACCCGGCGCAGCGGGCGAGCGGAACAACGTGTCTCCGGGGAGACAGGCAGAGTGGCAGGCAGGTTAGAAGACAGGCAGTCTGGAGGAGGTCAGCGTGCAGCAGTTGATGTCCTCTGTGTGTGTGGCTCTGTGGAGGGACGGCTCTGACGTGCTACGGTTGATCTTGGGGAGAGCGTGCTGCAGGAGCTCGATGGAGGACAGGATCTACAGACAGGGCCAGGAGAGGTCACGGTTTAGCTAACGCTCTCTGGCCGTTAATGCACGCACAGACACACACACAGACACACGCACACGCACACACACACACACACACACACACACTCCATTTCATGCATTACAATGAGCCTGTCCTCCCATTTCTACCTCCTCTGACGTGAGGTTTGATCAGGACCTACCTGAGGGAAGAGAGGCCTGTCGTCTTTGGACTTCTTGATGCAGTCGGCCACCAGCCTCTTCATGGCCTTGGGGCAGCTCTTGTACAGCTTGCTGAGGTCAGGAGACAGATACCCCCGGCCCACCATGAAGATGATCTGGAGGAGAGAGAGAGACAGAGAGAGAGGGACAGAGAGAGAGACAGAGAGAGAGACAGAGAGACGGGTTACGTGCTGTACGCTCGAATATGGTGGTGGAGAGTTTAGGGTGGAGGGTAATGTATGTTAGCCTGCTGTAAGGTGGAGGGTGGTTTAGGGTGGAGGGTAGTGTAGGGTACTGTAGGCTAGGGTGAATAGGGTGGAGGGTAGTGTAGGGTACTGTAGGCTAGGGTGAATAGGGTGGAGGGTAGGGTAGGGTGAGAGGGTGCTGTGGGGTGGAGGTAGTGTGTAGTGGAGGGTAATGTATGTTACGGAGCTGTAGGAGGGTGGAGGGTAGGATGCAGTGGAGGGTAATGTATGTTAGGGTTCTGTAGCAGGGTGGAGGGTAGGATGCAGTGGAGGGTAATGTATGTTAGGGTTCTGTAGCAGGGTGGAGGGTAATGTATGTTAGGTTGTAGTGGAGGCCATGAGGGTGTGATGCTGTGGACTCTGGGGCCTATATTTAGTGCTCTGTCTCCTGGGTGACCGCCCTAACCACACTGTGGACCAGCGCCAGAACCACGGACCTGGTTCAGAACTGTGGACGAGCGCCAGACTGAGGGCCACGGGCGGTTCTGAACGCCCTGCAGACTGCTGACAGGCCTCGCCGCAAGGCCGAAAACAACCCCACCACAGGGACAGACCAAACACAACACGAGACTATCCCAGGGTTGTTGTTGAACCCAATAAAGAAAATGTTCTCTCTCTCTCTCTCTCTCTCTCTCTCTCTCTCTCTCTCTCTCTCTCTCTCTCTCTCTCTCTCTCTCTCTCTCTCTCTCTCTCTCTCTCTCTCTCTCTCTCTCTCTCTCTCTCTCTCTCTCTCTCTCAAATATTTTGCTAGCTCTGACATAATGAGAATGAACCCAATACTCCCTCTGCGTGAAGTAGCTAAAGTCAGAACTCTTCCCATTAGGCTACACGTCACCTCCACAGGGGAGGAGGTCCACACTGAAGTTATTTATGAAAATAAATCTGTTTACTACATTTGAGTCGGTCCCGAATTGTACAGTTTAATTTCAAATCTAAGCGTGCTGCAGACATCCTACTCCTTTATTACTGACTCAGGTTTGCATACTATACCTATGCTGGTTTACATACTATACCTATGCAGGTTTACATACTATACCTATGCTGGTTTGCATACTATACCTATGCTGGTTTGCATACTATACCTATGCTGGTTTGCATACTATACCTATGCTGGTTTACATACTATACCTATGCTGGTTTACATACTATACCTATGCTGGTTTACATACTATACCTATGCAGGTTTACATATGATCGTGTTACCTGGTCTCTGTTGGCGATCATGGAGTAAATACTACCTATTCAGGTGGGGGAGGTGGGTTCCTGGCCGTGTTACCTGGTCTCTGTTGGCGATCATGGAGTAAATACTACCTATTCAGGTGGGGGAGGTGGGTTCCTGGTCGTGTTACCTGGTCTCTGTTGGCGATCATGGAGTAGGGCAGCTCTCCGGTCATGAGCTCGTAGAGGACGACCCCGTAGGAGTACACGTCTGACTGGAAACTGTAGGGGTTGTTGTCCTGCATCCGGATCACTTCTGGAGCCTGGGGAAACAACTTTGACTTAGAGTGTGTGTGTGTGTGTGTGTGTGTGTGTGTGTGTGTGTGTGTGTGTGTCTGTGTCTGTGTGTATGCATGCATGTCTGTGTGTGTGTGTCTGTGTGTCTGTGTCTGTGTGTGTGTCAGTGTGTATGCATGCATGTGTGTGTGTGTGTGTTGTTGTTGTTACCATCCACAGTATGGATCCAGACGGCTGCTCCACCTGATGAGAGCCGCTCCACCTGGCCTTGACTGTCGCCAGGCCGAAGTCCCCGACCTTCACTGTCAGGTTCTCATGGAGGAAGATGTCTGTGGCCTCGTCAAGGACAAGATCAACTCACATGGTGGCTCACTGACATGGTCTCTCCCCACTGGATCTCAGGGGTCAACAGCAGATCTACGTCCAACACTGGGAAATCTGAATCATCATCATCAGTGTCTAGTGTCTTACTAATAATAAAATCAAAGTTTATCTATCATATGTACATGATACAGCTGTAAACGTACAATGAAGTGCTTAGTACGAGCTACACCTCAACAGTGCAGTGAAATACAAGGATAGGAATGTAATAAAATAGAGTATTAACAATATAATATAATACACAATATACAAATCAACAGTCAAACAATAAAACAATAAGTGTTACTTTGGTGAAATATATAGAGATAATGTATCCAGATAATAATATATAAAGATAATGGTAAAAGTATCTCATGGAAGGATACTGTTGGACTTCATGTCCCGGTGGATAATGTTCTTGGCATGTAAATAACTGCAAAGAAGAGAGAAAGAAAAGAGAAACATCCAAAATATGATTAGTATGGTTAATATGAAATGTTTTACATTGTTATAATGTTATATAACATGGGATTGGGTCAGGGGAGGCTGGTGGAGGCAGAAATCAGGAGGACGAGGCTCGTTGTGATGCATGGAACGGAATAAGGAACGGTATCGGAATGGTGTTTGATATCGTTCCTCACTCCGTTCCATGCATCACAACGAGCCCGTCCTCTGATATTTCTACCTCCACCAGCCTCCCGTGGATGAGACAGTCCAATTCTTTCCCCCCCCATGTATGTGTACTCACTCCATGCCCTGGGCGGTCTGCCTGGCGATGTCAATGAGCTGGAACATCTGCAGGTTGGTCTCCTGGACGTGGAGGTGCTTGTACAGGCTGCTGCCGTCACACCACTGAGTCACGATGGCCAGGTTGTCTTTGGTCATGTAGCCCATGAACAGCAGGATGTTGACGTGCCTCGTCTTCCTGTGGGGCAACATGTGGGGGAGGACAATAGGGGAGGGGGCAATAGGTGAGGGCTGAATTCCAGTTCTCGTATTGTTTTTGGGAGGCTGGTGGAAGTAGGAATCGGAGGACGGGGCTCATGGTAATGCAAGGAACGGAATGAGGAATGCATTACAATGAGCCCGTCCTCCGATTTCTACCTCCACCAGCCTCCACTGAACCCTACATCAATGTGGAGGACTGCACAAGTGCAGAGTCCAGCAGAAGGTTGGAGGTCTGGGCAGCCTCACCCCTGTCCACCAACGGTTGTATTCGTCTGTGGTCTTTCGTTTGTGTCTATTTTGCTGTAAGGTTTGTAAACTGGGCTGTTTTTAATAGGATTTTTTGTTTTTGTCTTGTTGTGTTTTCCAATGAGGTCCACAGTAGAAATAAGTGTTTCACGCTGTCTTGTGTTATCCTCTGGGAGCTCTGTGTGAATCTGTGTTTCCCAAAATCAATCCGCATCCTTCAGCTGATGTTTATTTACCTGAGAACGGCCACCTCGTTGCGGAAGGCCTGGAACTGTTCAGGAGTGGGATCTATGACCTTCAGGATCTTCACAGCTACGTCACCTGACGGAGCAACACAATGACGTCAGGATGCAGAACAAGCCCAGGGAACAGGACGCAAACACACACACACACACACACACACACACACACACACACACACACACACACACACACACACACACACACACACACGAATACACAGTATCAAACTATGAGCCTCTGAATGTCAACATGCATGTGTGACCGCCCAACTCAGTTCTAACCGGGGATTGTCTGTGTGCCACAAGACGGTGTAGGTCAGGGGAGGCTGGTGGAGGTAGAAATCAGAGGACGGGCTCATTGTAATCCTTGGAACGGAATGAGGAACGGTATCATCTACCTGTGGGGGCCCGTCCTCCGATTTCTACCTCCACTAGCCTCCCCTGGTGTAGGCCTCCTGAGCTAAAGTTTCAACATGAGTTAGGGGAGCTGAGGTCTCAGGCAGGGTTAAACTAAAGAAGCAGTGCACAAATTTGTTGGAAATCTGGCACTCCGGTCACTGGACCAAAACAGTGATTTCAAGGGATCTCGTTCCCTGATCGCTACCGATGAAACATAGTCGTTACAACCATTAGGAAAGCTTTTAGAACACACCTCACTACACATACTGGACCTGTAACTCATTCAGTGCCGAGGGTGAATAAAGTCGCCCAAATTGTCAACATTCTAGAGTGCCAAAGGTGACTTTATCACAAAAAAATACATCAATTATGATGCTTCATTTTGCAGCCAATCAAAGCGTTGTTGCTAGGTAAACACCACATAAAACACTTGGCACTCTAGGTTGGGGAGTGTTCCGGAACTCTTTGGCAGTTGGTGAGTTAAAGTCCACTGAAACTCTTCCATCACAGATGCCTCTGGAGGCCCGTGTGGTTGGGTCAGAACCACTCACTCACCGTGCCACTTCCCTTTGTAGACCGTCCCAAAGGAGCCCGACCCGATCCTGGAGTGCAGAAGAACCTCGCTGGCCTCGATCTCCCAGTAGTAACTAGAGTCACGCTTGTCTCGCGGACGCTGAGGGGGGAGGAGGGGAGAGGGGGGGGGGGGGGGGGGGGGGATGGAGAGAGAAAGGGAGAGAAGACAGAGTTACTAGGAGCTGTTATCCTTGTGCCATTCATTTAAGCAGCTGACAGGAAATGATGCCAATATAGCTGTATGGGAAGGATTTATTAGGGATTCATGTCATGTTTGTGATGTTGGTGCTTGTATCAAATGTGGAGGACATTATTGTTTGTGACCAGGCAGTGCCTTGTTAATTGCCCCTGTGGGGGATGACAAATACAATTGTGTTGAATTCGATTGGATTGCTAAAACACAAACACACCAAACAGTGAAAGAAGTGAAACCTGAGGTGTCTTACTATTCTGTGTTTGTCCTGAGTGTTGGAGGAGACGGCTCTCTCCCTGGTCTGGGGGGCGGGGGCTTTGGCCTGGGGCCAATCTGTAGGACTCAGGTTGGGGGGGCTCTCTGTACAGCAGGAGAGGGGGAGAGAGAGAGAAAGAGAGGGGGAGGATTCAAATGTTTAAATTCACAAAATGTAAATCACTAATTAAATTCTTCATTGAATACACACACAAATATGAAACTAAAAATATGTAAACTAATACTATGGAATTAAAAAACGCATAAAATGGCATATATTAAAGGGAATGTGCAAACAAGCAAAAGTATGATCTTACCAGATTCATGACTTCTTAAGGCATCCTGAGAAAAAAGTGGAGAGGTGAGAGAGATTAGTCTTATTTGCCATAAGAGCTTTCAGATGATTACATTGTTGACTAGTATGTGTTCCATGGTTGGAGAGTAGGGTTGTAAAGGCTTGTCACAGTGTCACACAGACTGGCCTGAATTCTGATTCCCTGCCCCTCATCCCCAAGTGTGCACTTGTTCACTACCCCAGAAGCAACATACTGGTATAGGCCAGGGGAGGCTGGTGGAGGTAGAAATCGGAGGACGGGCTCATTGTAATGCATGGAGTGGAATGAAGAACGCCATTGGTGCATTCAACACCGTTCCTCATTCCGTTCCATGCATTACAATGAGCCCGTCCTCCGATTTCTACCTCCACCAGCCTCCCCTGATGAAGGCATAGGCTCAAGGTAGTTCCCAGTCCCCACCATCTACTGTTTCCACCAATCAGTGACTTATTGAATCCATGAAGGGAATAAATCAGTGCACACGTCAGGAGTAGGGAGAGAATAAGTGTAGAACGAAGTGTAGAACAGATCTGAGTGTTCCAAGTCAGCCTCACCACAGAACAGGTGGAGGCGGCCATCTTTAAAATCTCAGCCCATGGTGACAGCCTCAAACCCAGCCCTCTGATAGGCTCGGAGTCCCTCTCTCTTAGTAACACGTACATTATATAAACCCTGGCTCCCAGCCAATCAGAAGTAGCTACAACCTATCAGTCCAGGTGTCGTATTACAGCCATGCAGCCTCAGGGGTTAGGGTTCTCCTGAGTCACAGAGAGATTGTTCACTCCTCCTAACCTTTTCAAGAAGTTCTCTGGTGGCGTCAGTTAAGGGACCGGAGAAACGAACAGTACCTACTTTCCTCTTCAGGGCAAACCTCCGGGACAAGGAGCTAGCCGGGGTAGCTAGGCTATCTAGCTACACCCCCACGGTGCCATGGCAGAACAGGGGGAAGGAGGAGGAGGAGAGGGGGTGGAGGAGAGGGGGTGGAGGGAGAGGAGGTGAAGGAAGGGGGAGGAGAGGGACAGAATGAAGAGTGAAAAGGCAGGGAAAAGGGAATCGGCCACCTGGGTGTCTCGTGAAAGAATCCAATGACCTTGTGTTGATTTCCTTTAACTTTAAATCAAGGTTTTATGTTTTTGGACAGACACCAAGGTGGCTAAAACTCCCCCCAACGAAGAAGGAAAAAAAAAACACACAACCACTTAAAAAGAAAAGGAGTCACTCAAGATAGAACACAAGTAAGGTGGTGAAAATGCCAAACACAGGGCCGTGCCAAGAGGCTGGACGCTCCTATCAGGGCTAATGTGTTTACACAGCCCGGCTCTGCAGCACCGAGGTAACGTCTCACACGCCGGGATTCATGCCGTGTATAAATAGTCGTATCCGCTTTCATCTTAATGCTATTTTAAGGCCGCGTATGACAAGAGAGCCACAGAACGACACAGGTTGCGTTCCAGGTCCTCCACGCGGCCGTCAGGCGGAGCAGCAGACAGGAGATATGCAGTGTGTCGTGTTGATGGGATGTTGTTGGGTCAACCTGATCTTAGCTGTGCAGCGGCTGACGGCAATGCGAGCAGACCTGGAACACAGCCACAGCGGACGGGGCGGGAGGCGGTTCTGGATGGGTCAGTGTGGTGTGTGTGTGTGTGTGTGTGGGGGGGGGGGGGGGTGGCGGACCAGTTGTTACCTCGAAGGCGCTGGTGTCCAGGGGCAGGACGGTGCTGACCATGTGGACGTTGGGGGTGGAGGTGGACCTCTGCCTGTGGGACAGGGCTCCGTCTGGGGGGGGGCAGGGGGCGATGTAGTTGAAGGCGTGGGGCGTCGAGTGTCTGTGGTGGGAGCTGGAGGGAAACCATTCCAATAAATCACTCCGTGAAGCTGTCATCTACACCTCGTTATTGCAGAGCAGCCATTCATTTGACAAAGCCATAGCCATAACATATATATTTATATGGATTCAGACATGGCTTTGAGTCTAGACAAGGCCATTCATTACAGCCACGGCTAACGCAGCAAGAGAGGAGCTGCCTGTAAACATGGCCTCCTCAACAGGGAGAGAGGAAAGCTCCTTTCCTCTCTCCCTCTCTTTTCTCTCTCTCTCTCTCTTCCTTCCCTCCCCTCTCTCCCCCTCTCTCTCTCCCTCCCCTCTCTCTCCCCCCCTCTCTCTCTCTCCCCCTCTCCCCCCTCCATCTCTCCTCTCCCCTCTCCCCTCTCGCCTCCCTCCCCTCCCTCCCTGCCTCCCTGGGCCAGTGTGTTGTTTAATGGACACAGGCCTGAGAAATACTGCATGTCTGTGCTGTAGGAGGGCTCTCTGGCTGGCCCGTGTGACTGGCTGGCTGGGTACACTGTTGCTGTGTCCATGGGCTGAATCTGCCCACAGGGAGAAGCCGCAGGAGGGAGCAGCTCCCCGGTTAACCCTCTCAGAGCAAGATGTTTTCTAGTCAACAACAATTTCTGTTGAGTCGTTTATGGAGTTGTTGACATGATGGGCATGATGGAGAGGGTGTGGCTACCTGGCAGGGAATCTGGAGAGGGAGTCACGCATACGTCGTGATGTCAGAGGGGGGAGAGATGGGCCTCCACTTTCACCAGGGGTGGGGAAGAGGCTGGGGAGGGAAGAGATGGGGTGGGGGGGGTGGATGGATTAGATCCAGTTATATTCACAACACACTCTGTTTACCATTCGGCGTCATTCTAGGATCTGCAGAACATTCTAGCCATTAGATGTAATTCTAGAACGTTCAGAAGATTCTAGCCATTATATTTCATTCCAGAATGTTCAGAAGATTCTAACCCTTAGATGTCATTGTAAAATGTACAGAAGATTCTAGACATCACAGGTCCCAGCTCTGTAGCCATAGGATCTCATCTAACATGTGTAAAACAGAAGCGGCTATCTATTCAAATGTCACAAAGATTTGAATCCTGCAGTGCGTTCCGGAGGGTGCATCATTACAGAACGTTCAGATAGGAATGTGCTGTTTGTTTGTTTGGTTATCAGGATCTCCTTTAGCTGCAGCACATGCACTACTCTTCCTGGGGTCCACATAGAACATCAAACACAGGACCTGACTACAGAACAGTTACAGACAGAACAGCTACAGACAGAACAGCGACAGACAGAACAGCAACAGACAGAACAGCTACAGACAGGACAGCTATAGACAGAACAGCTATAGACAGTTATAGAACAGCTACAGGCAGAACAGTTCTTGACAGAACAGCTACAGTATAGACAGAACAGCTATAGACAGTTATAGAACAGCTATAGACAGAACAGCTACAGACAGAACAGCTGTATACAAAAACAACACAAATAGAAATATAACATAACAATAAATAATACAAATAAAAGTTGTGTAGAACAGATGTCAGAGTCCCTGTCCAGTAGATGTGGTAGTCAGTCATGTCAGCTCTATTACATGTCTGCCTGCAACACTGTAAACATTTCACTTCACCAAATACACCCCAGTAGTACAGGGCTAGCAGGGGAGGCTGGTGGAGGTAGAAATCGGAGGACGGGCTCCTTGTACACGCAGCCACTACTCTCCTCGCTCCGTTCCACGCATTACAACGAGCCCATCCTACGATTTCTACCTCCGCCAGCCTCGCCTGAGGGCTAGCCTAGTCAACATCAACATCTGATTTGCGAGCGAGAAGTCCTTCACCGTGCCTTACTAATAAACATCAAATGAATGGGTCTTTGTCCGGTGGCCTCAGCTTATTTTCATTGATAGCCATCAGTAAAGCAAACACTGAGATGAGAGAGGCTGCATGCAAAACCACCCTCCACTGCTACACCTCGTCCAGATACCGAACAGGTGCAAATGTCAAGAGCAGCTCTGTTTGTTAACGACCTTTCATCTCTGCCAGATCACAAGACCTCGCTGTGTCCTTTTTCACCCTGAAAAATGTCATTGTGTTGTTTTTGTTTGGCTACCATCATTAAATAAAATGGTGTATTTGCATAGAGTGTATGCTTACAGGAGTCTACACACACTACGGGAGAGGGAGAGATAAAAAAGGTAGCGAGAGACAGACAGAAAGACAGAGAGAGAGAGAGACAGACAGACAGACAGACAGTAGCTGTCTGATGTTGCTCCAGTCGACACACATCGATATTGAGATAGAGAGATAGAGACAGAGATAGAGAAAGAGAGAGATAGAGAGAGAGAGATACAGAGATGGAGATAGAGAGAGAGAGACAGACAGACTTACAGTAGCTGTCTGATGTTGCTCCAGTCGACACACATGGTCGGGACCTTGGTGCTGCAGTGCTCGTGGAACTTGTAGCCACACGTCTGGCAACGGAAACCATTGAGGAGGAACTTCTGACAGATATCACAGAACGCCAACTTCAGAAACGTCTTCCTGACCTGCGAGGAACCAGGAAGACATCGCTCTGTTATAGAATCTGTTAGTTCTGATTTCAGACATCGGGGAGAGAGAGTTTAGCGGTAAAAAAACCCAGCAGTGGGGCGCTTAGTGGCGTAGCACACTAATGCGCACACCTCGTAATCGCAAGGTTCCTGGTTCGATTCCGACCCTCGACCTTCGCCTTGCATGTCATCCCTCCTCTCTCTCTCTCATCCTTCCTGTCAATCTCTACTGTCTCTCTCAATAAAGCAGAAATGCCCTAAATACATAACAAACAGCAGTGTGTAGAGAAGAGGAGGACTCACAAAGTTATGTGTGGTCAGAGGGACATGGTCCAGCACCTCCACCAGCAGTTCCTCTCCAATGACTGAGGCAGCGTCTGTGTTCCAGTCCATTCTGGATTTCCTACTGCGGACGAGGAGACGGATGGAGAGAATAGAGAGGGTACAATTATGTTGTAGTTACTGTTCGGGGACACACATCACGCACACACACAATTCCTGTTTTTGTTGTTATTTTATTTTTATATTTTTTCATTGTTTTAGCCTGGTTCCAGATCTGTATGTGCTTGTTAGCCAACGCAACAATTCACTATCGTTGTCATGCCATTGGAGTTATGCTAAGGCATAAAAGCACTTAGCCTACAGAGCTGGGACCAGGCTATTAACCTTTTGTTTACCTTCTCTGTCCAGGATGTAGCCTGAAGACGGCACAGCACTCAGGCTGGAGGCCGCGCACCTTCAGGGCTTTGATAAGGCAGTTGTGTAGGGTCATACCTGGCCGGGCATTCACCTGTGGAACAAACAGCACCACTGCTTTACACCACTGAGGACACCCCTTTCAGTCTAAAGTTCCTCAGTCCGTCTCCAGAGACACTTTTCAGAGACAAAATTACATCAACAAGCACTGGACAACTACTGTAGTTTAGGGTCAAATCCATTTGACGTAATTTCATTGATTGAAAACCCCTTAAAGAGAATTACAGACTCAAATCATTTGTTGACTCAATTGAAATGAAATCCTAACAGGTCTTACCACAGTGCGTTGCTTGTTGGGCAGGTAGACTCGGACAGTGCTGCTGGTCTTGGATGAGTCCGGGATCTTTCCGTCGTCTGATGAGCGTCTCTGGTAGGGGAAGCCCTTCATGATGGTGGGGGACATACAGGGGTCCTCAAACACAGAGTCCTTCAGGCCGAAGCCGTTACTGAGAGTCCTCCAGGCACCCTGGATGTGCTCCATCGCTAAGCTACAGACTTCTGTGGCAGGCTTCAATGGTCTGGTGGTGGGAAAGACAAGGCAGAGAAATTATTATCACTGATCAGAATGGTGAATCTGAAACCTACAAACGCTGTCTAGCAAAAGAGAGCTTTATTACCAAGATGAATCTGTGATGTTTTAAACTCATTATTGATGTACTATGTAGGGCATGCCAAGATACAGCGGGCTAATACAGTCATGTGGTGCACAGGATTCGAACCCAGTAGGTCACAGACGATGCTTTGTGCTCAGACACAGGGCCCTGAACCTGGAGTGTGTGTCTGGCTTCAGCTCAGCAGGCTAACACATGCACAGGAGATCCGGATTCAAACCCAGCAGGTCCCAGCTATAACAGAAGACGCCTTGTGCTCAGACCGGGCCCTGAACCAGGAGTGTGGACTCTGGCTGAAGGCCAGACCAAGACCCCCCATCTCTCCCTCTCCCCCCCTCTCTCCCCCTCTCCTGCTCACACAGACCCGCTGGACTCACAGCCATAGGCCCTGGGCCTGGACAAGATGGCAGCTGAAGTCTCTGTGAACCCCAAGATCCTCACACTCAGCCAACCCACCTCCTCTCACACTCTCTACCTCAGGATCCGCCATGTTGGGAGCTTATTCCCTCTGTCCCATTTCACTCGCCCGGTGAAATAAGAATAGAACAGAAAAATAAACCCCCAGAAGGGCAGTCAGTCAGGCCAGGAACACCCAGCACCGGCAGACACTTATGAAGCCTGTAAAACCTGGGAGTCAGTGCTATTGTTAAACAGCTACAAAGACAGGCATTTTCAATGCAGAGTGGTTGGGCACCTGGTTTGAATTGGGAAGGTGCTTTTTTTTTTTTAATGGGTTGGATCTAGGGGGCGGTTTAATGGGTTGGATCTAGGGGGCGGTTTAATGGGTTGGATCTGGGGGGGGGGGGGGTTTCAGAGCAAGGCCAAAATGGCTCTGTGGGTAAAAAAAAAAGAAAAAAAGAGAGAAAAAAGTAGTCCTTAATGTGCTTACACCTCACACGTTCTCTCTCCAGGGGTCAGATGTTAAAACTCAAGAGGCTGAATGTGTTAAATGAGTAAACAGTGTGTGTGTGTGTGTGTGCGTGTGCGTGCATGTGTGTGTATGTGTATGTGTATGTGTGTGTGTGCGTGTTTGTGTGGGGGTGTGTGTATGCGTGCGTGCGTGCATGCGCATGTGTGTGTATGTGCGTGTGCGTGCATGTGTGTGTGGCCTTTCCCTCTTAGTGAGACCACTGCTGTTTATGACTGTGGAAAAAGGGCCTCACAGGAAGCTTATAAGCAATTTAAATATTCACAACGAGGAGAAAACCCACTAACACAACCTGCACAGAATAGAGTCCTGACGAGCCCACGTACACACAGCAGTGATGCATCAGTATCGTCAGGGTTACTGGGAGTGCAAAAGGGCCCTCTACCTTTGTAACAGTACCCTATACTGGGCCTCTATCAGATAGGTTAGCATAGCTGCGTAGCATAGTCAAATAGCTGTTGTAGCTGTATATCAGTCTAGCCAGCTAAAGATAGCAGTGAATGTCCCACTCTCTTGCTTCTGTCATAGGCCTACTACGTATCCATTGCCGAGGGCCTGTTTATATCTGTAAACATCGTATAGCCTCCGTCTAACCTCTTAGTTCACAAGCGGTCATAGCATTTCAAGTAGCCTCCACAGCAGGGGGGGGCTGGTGGTGGCAGAAATCGGAGGACCGGCTCATTGTAATGCGTGGAACGGAATCAGGAATGGTATCAAACACACGTGTTTGATATGTGTTTGATACCATTCCCCATTCCTTTCCGTGCATTACAATGAGCCGGTCCTCCGATTTCTACCTCCACCAGCCTCCCCTGAGCTGCGTGTACAGTTGCTTCAAACATGACCTTCTATCATGAACGCTACCTATCGCTTCTGCTTTCAACAACTAGCATGACAGTGATTACAACCTTGCTTCAGCTGCTCTGTGAGCTATGCCAGTTAAATCCTTATACAGCTGATATCAAAGCACCCTCTTATCTGGCAAGATAAACACTTAGCCAAACTGCAAAAGGTGACTTCACAGAGCAGGAGCGAGAAAGTCAAAAGTATTGCAACTCTCTGCGCACGTTCATCAATCACCATGGTCTGCGGTGCAATGCGAGCACAGACCAACTGCGACCAGTCACGGTGTCAAGCGCGGTGGACGTGAGGCAGCTCAGAAACCTGCTGATCTGGTCTGCACACTCATCTAGACTGTAACCATAGAAACCTGCTGATCTGGTCTGTACACTCATCAAGCCTGTAACCATAGAGACATGACGGTGTCTATATGACTGTAACAACACAGACCAATCACACTGATCATCATTCCAATACTGACTTGCAGAAAAAGAGTGAGGAAGTAGCCAGCTCCATGAATACAGGACATTCCTGTGATCATATCGTTGTCAGCCTGCCTGGGAGTAGAGCTATGCCTCCACTGAACAATGGTGACACAGTAGTAACATAGTAATAGTAGTAGTATAGTAACGTTGTAGTAAGTAGTAACATAGTAATAGTAGTAGTATAGTAACGTTGTAGTAAGTAGTAACATTGTAATAGTATAGAATCGTTGTAATAGTAGTAGTATAGTAACGTTGTAGTAAGTAGTAACATTGTAATAGTAGTAAAATAGTAACGTTGTAGTAAGTAGTAACATAGTAATAGTATAGTAACATTGTAGTAGGTAGTAACATTGTAATAGTATAGTAACGTTGTAGTAAGTAATAACATAGTAATAGT
Source organism: Argentina silus (assembly GCF_951799395.1). NCBI lineage: Eukaryota > Metazoa > Chordata > Actinopteri > Argentiniformes > Argentinidae > Argentina > Argentina silus. The sequence continues at coordinate 23,683,768 of NC_139658.1, read as the reverse complement.
AGTAGTATAGTAACATTGTAATCATAGTAGTATAGTAAGGTACAAAACATTCACCCATGTGAAAAACAAGTAATTTGACAACGTCATGCTTCGACTTCTGTGGTGACAGTAACCATGCCTTGATTCCTGAATAAAATATCATCGTGACTCAGAGTCACAGGTTCAGCTGTACACATTCTGAGCCCCCTTGACAGGCAGAAAACCAGCTAGGCAACTCTTCTCCAGCAGGACATGTTTATAATTGTCAGTCAGACGACACAGACAGCAGGCAGGGGGCCAAGGACTCCTCTGTCCTCTCACGTCTTCGTTTGTTGCTAAACTCCCCACTAGTCAACGTGGACAACAAGGCCTAATGCATGCAACATGGTAATATCACGAGCATCGATATCAATTAGGCCTAAGTCTGGATTAACTCAATGGAATCCTGAAGCCACACCTACCTGTCAATGACTAACGATGAGTAACGTCAGTTATAATTGTTGACAAACCATCCCATCATTTCTTACAACCCATCCCAAGGTCATGTGGTGCTCAGCTGTACCTAAATCATTGTTTATAGTTGCTACAGTCATTATGGAATGTTTGAACAATTGTATCTTGAACCCAACAGACCTGACAGTCTCCAGAATTGTGTGGTATATATTAGTTTGCGTTAGTGGGGAAGGCATCACGCTGTCGCAAACCGTACTGCTTCCCCGTGCTCCGAGCTCACACGAGTCTCGAACCAGCGTCCTCTGTATTGTCAACACTAATGACCGTGGGGGCATTTCAACTTCAGGAGTGGTCCTCTGTGGCTCAGTTGGTAGAGCTAACAACACTTAGGTTGTGGGTTTGATTCCTGCTGGGACCATATATACTGAAATGTATGCACTCACTGCAATGTAAGTCGCTTTGGATAAAAGCGTCAGCTACATGGCATACAGTACATTAGGTTACCATCTCAACCCAGTTACCCCTCTAAAGACCCCACAGCGACCACAGCCACTGCAGATCCGAGTCACGGCACCAATGTAACAGGAATCTTTCTGCCGCCAACAGTTTTGATGCAAGTCTTGAAACTTGCATCTTCCGTATTGCCTACATACGTGGCCGTCACCGAAATACCTGACTAACCAGGTACGCCACCGAAATGTTAGAAATTTGGTGGCGCAGGTGTGGATATTTCAACTTGAGGAGCGAGTTTACCATCTCAACCCGGTTACACCAGCTTACAGAGTAAACACCCACATCTGTGTGTAACACACACAAACATAGCCTTGGCTAATTCTCTGAATGTCAACTCTCAAGTACAAACTGCTGACCTAACTAACCTTTTTTCTGTTACAGTCAACACAGCGCTGGGGTAGACGTACTCTTTTAATGTCACACAAAGACAGATAAATAAAAATGTCAGCCAACAAAACAAAGGACAAATTCCAATGTGTTTGGGACCATAGACAAACAAGAGGATCAGTTATCATGGGTTCCTTTATACCTAACAGCAATAAAGTGGAATGACCGAGACAGACTATGCCTGGAGATGCTTCCAACAGGGAGTTGAATAGCAGCGGCTAACGCTAATGGCCACTGGACCCAGAGCCATCCACATATGCATAATGTATATCTATGGCCCTCTAACCGAGTGGTTTCTTGTCTACGGTTACTGTTACTCAGTAAAAGAGACATCATACAACGTGATCAAGTGCTGGAAAACAATTAAACGTTAGCAAATCACAAAGAAACGTTGCAACCTAAACTAAGCTAAAATAAAGCAGTGTAACCTCAAGATCTCTTAACGTTGTTTACAAATTAATTAACGAACAATTTACCATTGTGTGGTTTGTAATGTAGTCCTAGGCTACGTTAGACCTCTCATGTTTACAAACAGTTCGCTTGCGACAAGGATACATTGTTGCAAGATTGTAACCCTTGAGCACAGAGCCTTTGTAGCGATAGAAACTCAAAGGACAAAGCACCAGTGAGCTGAATTCAACAAAGATCCTACACACTCCAAAATATCCTTAGTTCAAATCCACAGGCCATACCTTGCAACAACCGAAACAGGAAATGTTGGATTAAACACCATCGGCATAGGAAAACTACTCACCAAAGAAAGTTGGGAGATTGTAACTCCGCCATGACTATGATCGCTTGGTGTAGAAGTAGCCACTTGGTGACATCATCATATTTGCGAATACACACACACCAGAGAGAGGCAATAGCGTCCAGCTCCCGTTGTCAGGGGAATGTCACGATGTGAAGCTGTACGCCCAGTGCAACCAATATTTGTCATCACAATGGATTGACCACAATATAGACGCTAGGACAGGACGGCCTTTCTTTCCTATTCACTGTCCATCAGAATGCTCTGTTGTCCAAAATGTCAACCTTAACTGCATGACGAAGCATTGGCTGACGAGTCTGAATCAGCATGCATCTATTCTGCCCAGGCACCAAAATGAATGCGTTGTTGGTCTGCTCAGATGGAAGATCAGTGAGCCTGCATGACGACAGCAATTGACATTTGATCTGGGAGTTTTGACAAGCAATAATTGCCCGCATATCCTTTACATCGCATAGGGGTGGTTGGGAAAATTGGACACGTAGAGCTCTGACCCTGATTACGTGTTGGCCTGATTCTGTGTACACCAGCCAGGGTCTGCATATGGTATCATGATCATAATACTTGATTATAAGCATTTACCACCTGGCCAACTTAGAGAACTACTCTATTGAGATATGACCACATTAGGGGTAGCCTATAATGGCTTGTGGCAACAGTTAATTTCCAACATGTGTCATATTGGTTCATATTAATGCTATTAATCTGAAAAATCTGCTTTGGAGGGCAGAAACTGTAGCCTACGCTTCCCTGTTCTCCTTAGGTTGACTTTCTGCTTGCTGTATTTCTGTTCCGTTTAGAATCATCGTACCCTGACAGGACTAACACTGACAGTACTGCCACCCTATGGTAGAGAGTGATGTGTAGTCAGTGACAGTGTGCTGAACACAAGGTAAAGCTGGGCTGGAGAATTGAACTAAATAGCTTCACATACAAGCCTGGAAGAGAACTTAGATGGTCACTTTTCACTAAAAAATAACATGTATCACAGAATATTGCCCTCACTCAAAGACCAGGGGCAGTGTTGAAGTAACATACTCAGGGGCAGTTCTGTGGGAAAGGACGCATGAAGACCAACATGTGAAATTCATCAGAGCATATGGAATTGGGTGTCAAATGAAAGCTAAGAGTCTATGTTTTTGGGAAATTAAGTAAAAAAATACATTTCTCAACCATCTTCCATCATTAGAATAGGGATAAGGAAGGGCTTTGACTTCAGGTCAAACATATGGAAAAGCGCCTAAGAAAACATCTTACCAGAAAAAGTATTTAAAGGTGTTTAATGTTCAAGTATAGACCCCGGTCAACTAAAATCAAACACGTGTTTATTTTTAGGAAACAGTTTGGCTTATGTAACTTTAGGAATCATTGCCCAGTCTCCGGGTCATTCTGTTACAAAAAACCCACATACTGTATGTGTAAGATATTTTTACATTTTTCTGCCTCATGAGAAGTGAGGATAATGAAAGTAAGAAGTATAGGTAGACGTAGTGTTTTTACTGATATCAATTTAGTTAATTAAAAAGTGATTAAAACTGGTCCTTCTGTTACCAAATCAGTAACATAATGACCATAATCAAATCGGTAACAGAATTACTGCAATTGAATTGGCTACATTAACTTATTGTGCAGGTTGTACAGAACCTAAAGAAAAAGGTTCTTTGGCTGTCCCTGTGGGAGAACCCTTTAAGGATCCCATTTGGGTTCCATGTAGAATGCTTTTCGATTCCATGTAGAACCCCTTTGGATTCCATGTAGAACCCATTTCCCAGAGGGTTCTAACTGGAAACTAAAAGTGTTCTACATGAAGCTTAAAAGGGTTCCAAGACAGCCGAAAACTGTGGGAAATCATACAGTGGTAGTTACAAAACACCGCATCAACATCCTCATCTCACGCTCCAATAAACTGAGATTTCATTGTTGTTGAGACAGTGGGGAGAGCAAAGCCAGCAAATCACACAAATATCTAGCTCAAGTAACATCCATTGAGAATGATGATATATAAATGTTGTACACTGCTACCAAAAGGACACCAAGGGATTTGTCTTCATCATCAAGAGTGCACTGACAATAAAAAACATTTTAATTTTGCAGAGGCAATCTGAGGCAAACTAGGACCAGATTGGTTGTCTGCACATAACTTAGGCCTACTTGTGTTTTAATTTTAACATCACATTTTTGGTGCCAAAAGTGTAGGCTATTTTCTTTTGGTATAATGAAGAAAAATACACTGAAAACCACAAATGTTGTTCATTTAAATCACATTAAATGAAAAGTTTCAAAGGCAGATTTATGTTTCTTGTGTTTTGTGAGTTTTTATCAATTTCCCTTTTCAATGTTATATACAAGCTGATAAAATAATACATTATTACCTTAATAAGAGTGTCTATTGTATATTTATATATGCCTTTGTTTCCTTATGATAGATGCATCATTTACAGAATTTATGCATTTCTTACCATCATTCTGTTGCCGGATGTAAATCCACTTCACTGACTGCAGCTCAACAACCAAATTAGATATTTGCAAACTCAAGATATCATATGATATCTAACGGCCCATTCTTTCCGCAGACATAGTTTAATCTCATTTTGGAGTTTTTGGGGAAGCATCGTTACATAAAAAACCCAGGGAGATTTTAGGGTAATTCCGTTACCGAACTTTGATTCTGCACAGTTCTAAAAGTAAATGTGTTTTTGTTTTTTTTCATTTTCACTGGGAAATGTTAGGAGTAGTCTGTGTGCATAGAGCTGTATGGTTTGTTACACTTTGCTAACCAGGGTTTTTGTTTTGCATACATTTGAAAGTGAAAATCGAGTCCCAGCAACATTCTGCTACCAGGGAACAGCCCTCAGGTTGGTTTTGCTCCAACATTGTCAGCAAGTCTCACCTCTTTCTATGACTTGATGATGATTTACTCTGGTTTCTGGAGTGCTGAAGGCTATGAAAACCTGTTTCTGAGCACCTCAACGAGCACTTCATGCAATGTTGCTTCTGAGTATGCTAGTTTCACTCTCATCGACAATGTCAATCAAGTAGGGTCTTACCACTGTGGTGTGACACCCCTAAATTCGACTGGAGACCCCCCCCCCATACAATTTCTAATCTTCTAATAATAATCCCAGAAAATTGTCAACATGAACTGCTCCCATGGGATGAATCCCAACAGATGTACTTGGCTTCTTTCCCTTGACTCCTTCCCTTGACTCCTTCCCTTGTCTCCTTCCTTCTCCTGCTTTGATTTGGGCACTGGACAAGACCAAGCAAATCCCCATGTCCCAGTATTTCAAAAGTGTATCAGAATTATCCAGATTCCTTTTAGCTATCCAGGATCAGATCGAGCTGGCTGATTTCCCCAGTACTACTAAAAATCTGCCAGATAGATCTGATCCTGTATTGCAAAAAAAGACTCCGGATCATTCTGACCTAGATTAAAAGTTTTGAAATACTGGACTCTTGTGATAGCACTGGACAATGACCAAGCAAATCCTGATGTTGGATGTCTTCTCTTCATATCTTCTCATTTCTTCTCAGATCACTGCTGATGAGGAGAAGATGAGGAGAGGAGGTTCGTTTAGACTATTGAGATTCGCCCATGGTTAGAGATGGGCACCTGAGCAGAGAGAGCTTGAGGGACTGAGGTATTCCCCAAAGCTTGCATCATCTCATCTCACTACCACATCTGACTGTTGTTGTGAAAAACATTATTTATTTATTTTTTAAATTGGATTTGTGATTGGATGGAGCTGCACAAAGCTAATTAAAACAGATGCGAATAAAGATAAACCAAAACAAACATTGTCTATCAGTCAAGTTTTTGTCCGTACAGATTTACATTATGTCATGAACGTTTATTTTCTATTGTAAAATCACCCAAATCCACTCTAGGTTTTCAGGTTTAGGAAGAGCTATCAATTTCATAGCTACGTTATCGTTACATTGTTTGTTATTTAGCTAAACTGCTATTGTTTTCCACTGTCTGCTATATAGCCTTTACCGAGTGACGCATCTCTGCCTATTACACATGCAGACAGGGATTCCACTGTCACATATTTTCTTGGCTGAATTAATTATAACACATTCATTCATATGTTCAGCAAAGGTCTGTATAATGAATAGAATAATACTACAGCTCGCCTTATCATTACAAAATAATCGGATCATGGTCTATCAACAACATAGGCGCCTGTATGCATAGTCTACAGTTCATGATTCGATGATTTAAAAGGTGGTGTCTCCAAAAGCACATCCATAGGTTGGTAGAAACAGCGTGCCGTGTGCAGAGGGCATTCTCCACGGGGAGCAGGGGGGTGCCAACGGGCCGTGCGCAAACCGCGTGTGGCGCAGAGGAGAGAGGAGGGACCGAAAACAAACAGCGAGTCACGTAGAGGAGGTGAGTGCCCGTTATAAGGGTAAAAATGTCGAAATTTAAATGTCCGAATAGACATATAACTAACTCCGATGTATAACAAAGAGCTGCGGTTTTTTTTTTAGGAAAAAAAAAATCGAACATTTCCAGCGCCTTGTTGTGGAATTCGTTGGGAAGTAAACAAGTACATTTTTCTCACAGCGCACTTTGGCCTACTGCGTCAGGCTCGGCGCGGGAAAGTCGTTTGATTTAATTATTTAATTGCAAGATTGAGACTTTGTCCCTGCAGAAATGTGCAGGTGGGTGGTGTATAGCGGTTTGTTTAGAAGTCAACACCACCGTTGGGACCCCCAGACGGGAGCGTGGTGCGGGTGTACCGTTAGTCAGGCAGTCAAGGCCGCAGGCGTGGGTGGGCGGCGCTGTCAGACACACAGAGAGAGAGTTCCCAGGCATGGGCGTCTGAAAGTGTAGCTCGGGGACTCTTGGCGTGACATTTGGTCCACGGTCTACTGTCAATGGTGAGTTTATTTCCTAGACCTAGTTAGCCCTAGCCCAGTTTAATTGTTGCTTTCGTGACCGTGTTGAATTGTGTTCCATTTTGTCTTAGCATAAGCATTAGCCTGTGCTAGCTGTTTACTGTGTATGGCCTTGACTAGCCAGCTACAGCAAGCTAGCTGGTGATCAGGGTGAGGGCAACTATCTTAACTTGCTGTGAAATGCGACTATCTATGCCAGCATAGTTAACCAGCTATGGGGATATTTCCATGTTTTTTTCTCCATGTTTTTAATGGATACAGTGTAACAATTGTTCTTATTTTAGTTACGCGTGGATAGATAGTCGATTTCACGCAAATGAGCTCATTTAGACGAGGTGACATGATGTGTTGTTGTTGTGAGTTGGAGGAGGTGATCCAGGCATGATGGAGGACAGGCATGATGTGCTGTCTCTGTCTTATCTAACCAGACTTTCATAGTAAGCTTTTGAGTCAAAGTTGAAGGATGGGATGTTCTGTACCATCATTCCTGTCCATTCAAGCCCCTTCATGTCTCTGCTCTGTACCAGGCACTGCTTTCACATGAAGGTTAAGATTCAGTAGTCTTCATTAATATACATACTGGTTGGTGCAGTTCAGATCTACCGTTTGTCCCCTGGAGAGAATACACTTTACATTTTCACATTATTGGTACAAAAAAATAAAAATGGTGTGAGACAGTATGAGGTGTCTGTTTTTGACGTGTGGGGGGGTGTGTATGTGGGTGTGTGTGTGTGTGTGTGTGTGTGTGTGTCTTTTCCCTTCTCTCCTTCTCTCTGTCCCTCGTTCTTTCTCTCTCTCTCCCTCCCTCCCTATCTCTCTCTCCCACCCTCCCTTGTTCTCTTTCTCTCCCCCTCTCTCCCTCTGTGTTCTCTCTCCCTCCCTCCCTCTCTCCCTCCCTCCCTCTCTCCTTCTCCTAGGTTACTGCTAGTGGAGATGAGTAGCAATGAGTGTTTTGGATGCGGCCGTAGCGGCCACTGGATCAAGAACTGTCCGACCGCCGGACGGGGCCGAGGCAAAGGTCGTGGGAGAGGAAAAGGTAAGGCAGCCTCTGGAGAAAGCCTTTTTAAATTGTCTCATTCAGTGCCGAGGGTGAATAAAGTCGCCCAAATTGTCAACATTCAAGAGTGCCAAGGGTGACTTTATTCACCGAAAATGCGTAGATGATGATGATGATGCGGCAATTGAGTGAAGTCCAATGAAAATGTAAGATTGTTGCTGGTTTTAAAGGCTTTTTAAACCGTCTTCCCATAACTCACCAACTGCCAAAGAGCTCCGGAACATTCACCACCTAGAGTGCCAAGTGTTTTTCTGTGGTGTTTTTACCCTAGCAACAATACTTTGATTGGCTACAAAATGAAGCATCATCATTTATGTGTTGACGTACTGGTGAATAAAGTCACCCTTGGCACTCTAGAATGTTGACAATTTGGGCGACTTTATTCACCCTTGACACTGAATGAGTTAAATCATTCCCTTTCCTTAAATTAGGGGCAAAGCACACCTCTACACCGCCTTAGGGCAATTTTGGGGGGGGGGGTTATTATGTTCTTTAGTTGTTTTTTTAAGATGAAAAAATGCCTTTTTGACAATGTGCCAGCACTCAGCTCCACTTCTGTTCAGTGGGTTGTTACCCTCTTTATTCACCGACAACAAGGCTGCACTGAACAGCCGTGTGAAGTCAAATGAACGGTGTTTCAAACTGCTTCTGCGGTGTGAAAGTTGTCATATGTCTTGACAGTCGCAAAGGAAGTAACATTGTTTGTTTTGTTTTGTTTTCCTGTTTTTTTTCCTGTTTTTTCTGCTCCTCAGATCTTTTCTGCTATCGCTGTGGGGAGCCCGGCCACGTGGCCAGGGACTGTGAAAGAACCGAGGACGGTGAGGACATACCCCCCCGCCCCTCCCGCTACCCTCCACCCTCCACACCCCCCCCCCCATCATATCCAAACCTTGATGACACAGTAGATCTGCAACGCGATAGTCTCGTTCCCAGACACATCAATCAAATGACTTTGCTCAGTAAATTCACTCCCAGTAAAGCCAGGTTTGAGTCGTTGTTATTACAGGCTTATATGCGCTGTACGCAATAGCCTGGAGACAAGGTTACCAACACCGGCCTCTATAGGAAATGTAGCTTTTAGAAACCTATTTAACCTGCTCAGGGGAGGCTGGTGGAGGTAGAAATCGGAGGACGGGCTCATTGTAATGCATGGAACGGGTGTTTGATTCCGTCCCATGCATTACAATGAGCTTGTCCTCTGATTTCTACCTCCACCAGCCTCCCCTGAACCTGCTTTATAAACAGTATGAAGTGGCTAAAAATGAGAATATGGAGAAGATAGAAACCCTGTGTTTACTACTGGAGGCCTTTGTATTTTACTGCCGTATTAATTATTAGCAGACAAATTGATTAGTGTTTACAGCTAACATATAGTATGGTGTGGAGCAGTCTCACCAAGCCCCACGTGTGTGTGTGCGTGTGTGCGTGCATGCGTCTGACATGCAGTATATCTGACCACGCAATTCTGGAATAGTAGTGTGTGTGTGTGTGTGTGTGTGTGTGTGTGTGTGTGTGTGTGTGTGTGTGTGTGTGTGTGTGTGAGAGAGAGAGACTAGAATAGTAGCCGTGTATGTGTAGAAGAGATTGAATGACGCTCTCCCGTGCCGTCCCTCCCGCTCCAGCGTGCTATAACTGTGGTCGGGGCGGTCACATCTCCAGAGACTGCAAGGAGCCCAAGAAGGAGCGCGAGCAGGTGTGCTACACCTGTGGCAAGGCGGGCCACGTGGCGCGGGACTGCGACCACGCCAACGAGCAGAAGTGCTACTCCTGTGGAGGCTTCGGTCACATCCAGAAGGGCTGTGAAAAGGTCAAGTGCTACAGGTAGGCGTGGGGCGGAGCGGGTCTCACTTTCCTTCTTTTCTTTCTCTCTTTTGTCTTTTCTTTTCTTTCCTTCCTTCCTTTCTTTCTCGTGTATTTCCCTGTGTTCCGACCCCCCCCCCCCCGTCCCTACCCCTTAGACGTGTGTGTCGATCTGAGATGTTATGATGGGTTCAAGCAATATGGTTAAGGCTTAACCATGCCCTCTGAGAGAGCGGCCATCTTGCTTATGTCTATCCAATCCATCTTCTGTCTACAGGAGAGTCCCGGGGTAGGGGCCAGAGGCTGGTTTGGGATTCAGGGGTTCAGTTGAGCAGCATGTGTAGGCCAGTGTATATGTAAGCTGCTGGTTTTGAATCACAATCAAATAGTGGATAAAAGAGTCTGAAAAAATAGCTTAAGAGACTTGAAGGTGAAGGCTTTGAGCATGCAGGTTTGAATCAGCAGAGAGCTCCCTTTTAAATCTGAAAGTGGGTGAGAGAGTCTTTTCACAGAGTACACAGGCTTGAACATTGAGTGCTTTGAGCATGTGACAATGTTGTGACAAGGTTATTACATAGCTAACCGTGGCTCACTGATTCTCTAGGGGGGGGGGAAAAAATAAAGCAATTCTCAAATCCACCTCCCTCTTGTGTCCCTTGCTCCTCCCAGGTGTGGCGAGATCGGCCACGTGGCGGTCCAGTGCAGCAAAGCCAGCGAGGTCAACTGTTACAACTGCGGGAAGTCCGGTCACCTGGCGAAAGAATGCACCATCGAGGCCACGGCCTAATCAGTTCCCCTGGTCACACCCCTCCTTTTTCTGATTGATGGTTGTATTATTTTCTCTGAGTCCTCTTCACTGGCCCACGGTTGGCAGCTGGAGGCTAGTCCCTGGTCAGTGGGCACTGACACACAAAGGAGGAAAGGGGTGGGAAAAAAACGAATCCACTTTCTGCATTTAATACAAAAAAAATAGTTCATGTTTAGTTTGGTAGAGGTGTTATGTATAATGCTTTGATAAAGAACCCCCTTTCCATGCCTCTGGCGAACAGGGATGAGTGAGTGAGTGGATGTATCGTTGGGTGGGCCCCCCCCCCGCTAGGCTTGTGTGAGAGTGAGCCTTAGTCAGAGTGGGGGGGCTACCAAAAAAAAAAAAAAAAAAAAAAAGAAAGGTGGAAGTTTTGGATTTCCACCGGTGATAAATACTTTGTTTCTGTTTCTGTCGGAACAAAAATGAGTTGGCCTGAGAGTGAATGATCTGAGACAACAGCAGAACTCGACTTGTAGGGTCTGATCCATCCCATCCAGACCTTACTGGCAGCACGCAGAAGGCGGGAGTCAACAGTAATGAAGTAGATGATGGAGGAATTAAGCATGAGGAAAGAATTGATTATGAATTCATAAAAAGGTGCATTCTTTTTGTAAAGTGTCAAACTGTTGGGTGTTCCACAGCTCACAGTATAACCAATGTTTTGATCCCAAGATTACAAAGTAGTTAAAGGTAATTGTACCCATGGAGGAAGTTAAAACTTCCTAGAAGAATGGAAAAGAAAAAAATAATAATTTTAAGTAAGAGAAAGGCGAATGTTTTCACAAAAATCAAAATGTTATTTTTGTACAATATATCACTTAGACTACTGTAAAAAATATCATTTGCTTGTACTCAGTTTTTAAGTCGGAAGGTAAATGCAACTGAAGTCCTAGAACATAGAAATGTAATTTTAACCTACCAATAAAACAAGGAGGACGGGGAGTGAGACTTAGTTTCTTTTCTGCGTTGTCTTTGTCGTTTCACCGTATCATTTACAAACGTATGTTTTCATACAAATTGAGGTAACACTTTATATATATATATATATATATACACACACAGTACCAGTCAAAAGTTTGGACACCTTGCCAAGAGTGTGCAAAGCTGTCATCAAAGCAAAAGGTGGCTACTTTGAAGAATCTAAAATATAAAACATATTCTGGTTTGTTTAACACTTTTTTGTTTACTACATAATTCCATATGTGTTCCTTCGTAGTTTTGATGTCTTCAATATTAATCTAAAGAAAAACCATTGAATGAGAAGGTGTGTCTAAACTTTTGACCGGTACTGTATGTGCAGAAATTACCAGGCATTTCCTGAAGAGTCCATGTTTAAATGTTAACGTTACAATAATAACCGATGCATTACTCTGTTTATTTGTTTAGGATTAGTTAAAACAAGCCCCACTGTCGGCTCCTGGAGTTGAGTTCAATTCTTTGAAGTGAATAAGTACCAGAGAGCGCTGGCCTGTAATGACTAGTAATTACCAGTGGAAACAGTGCTTACAGAATAATGTGCAACTGTTTTCCATTTGGGACCACATTTTCCAGCTGGTTGGGTCCTCTCCTAAGGAGCATTGATGTTCCATTGTACAGTTATTGAGACTGCAGAAGAGGCTGGGTGTGAGTCTCCCCTCCTACCGCCCCCGCCCTCCTGCTGTGGGACTGTAAAGAGCCGTGCTATATTGGAGTCAGAGGTTTCTGTCCTTTGAATCGCAGGATCAATTTCAGCGCCAGCCCAGAGACAGGACTTTCAGATGACGTCCCTGCTGCAGATTTAGCCAGGCTATATAAAGGTCTCAGCTCTTTGATATTCCTTCACACACTACAACACATACTAATTTTTTTTTATTTTATGAAACCTTTGTTGATACAGGGTATCCCGCTGAGACCAAGGTCCCTTTTTCAAAGGAGCCCTGCTTACATTAAAATGCATTACATTAATCTTACATTGCATTACATTAGCTGACTACAAACAACACATTACTTAGCCCTACATTACAAACAATTACACACAATTTACACAATAAAATCACTTAAGACACATATCAACCATATCCAAACTACCCACAGTTCTGTATTTTACACATTGTTCACACTATTCGGGCAATAATAGCAAGAATTCCAAAACAGTATTAGCACATGTAAATCAAGGTTTTGCAAATGTGCTCCTAAAGTTGTAGTTACCTGTTAGTGATTTACAGAACTGAATACATGATTGCCTTTCATCTTGAGGAGGAGGAGAAGGCGAAGTGGTGTGTCTTACACCTGTTTATTCAAGCAAAGTTCAAGCGTTTGAGGAATAGCAACTTGCCCTCTGCACTAGTAAGGAGATAGGGCCCTGTGCCACTGTACCATCCCACAGCTGGCTCTCTGGGGCATCTCACTGATATTGTTCAGTCAGTCACGGTGTTCATTTCATCAGTGAATAATTCAATGGCTGCAGAGACAACTGCACCACCAATACAGCAAGGCATATTTCAGTTTGAAATCGTTCCGTTTTTTTAAATTTGAATTGTCACGATTGCATCAAGAAATACTGCAAATGAGAGGGATTGTGTCTTTGTTCATTGAGGTAGTTAGTCAGTAGCTGACGGTTCGACAGTAAAAGTGGGAACGACTCAATACTCCTGTGGAATGAAGGCTCGAAGGGGGACGGTTATAATTATATCCAGAGCTTTTACTGCAAGAAACAACTGCTACACTTAAGCTTAAGAGGAATGTTGTGAGTAATGGTGTATTTGTGAAGATTGACAGTTCAATAGGAGGGGTTGTTGACGTAATTGGAGCTCTCATCACCTGCTCATCAAGCACAGGGGATCTGGGCTGGGTCCCAATAGTCTTAATATGGCTTCCTCTCTTCCCTTGTCTCCTTTCCTGAATCCTCACTGATGTGATCGATCTGTGTGGGTAAATCGATCCTCGGCGGATGGCCTTCTCGTTGTCTTCACCTATCCATTGCTTTTCGCATCAGGGCAGAAGGAGGAGAGGAGATGAGGAGAGGCAGGGAAGAGAAGCAGCTTTGGAGTATTGAGATGCAGCCGGTGGATGTTCGGTTGCCATTCACTAGACAGCTTAGTGAGGGACAGTCATATGGAATTCGCTGCAGGTAAGAACCCCTCTGGGCTTCAATACAACACATCACACCAACGTATATTCGCATGTGAGAAGACACCAGTATGAACAGGAATAACAACAGTGAATCGCACCTGCATGTGTTACATTGACACCTTTTTTTCTGTACACAATGTAGGTGAACATGTGCAGAAACTATCTTTTTTTGTTTGTTTCTTTGTGTATACAGTAATTGCTGATCTGATCTGTTCATTTATCAAGCGGTATTCGTCCAGGTAGACTCCAAGACAATGTCCATCAAGACCCCCTCAGAGTCCTCTGGTCCAACTGAAGATGGTTACCAGCAACAGAGAAGAGAGGGGACAGAGAGAACCTCTCCTACTGTCCAAGACGAGACCGGAGACAGATTCAGCATCAGCTCAGTGAGCCCATGTCCAGCACAACCAGACCCCAACCTTAACCTTGACAGTACAGCTCTCTCAGACAGCAACACTGGAGATCTGACCAAGCTGCCGGACGTGCTGAGTCTCTCCCAGGACAGCCTCAGCAACCTGGGCCTCCTCTCCTCCCCGGCACCCCTGGAGTCTATCAGAGAGCTGGACGAAGGAGAGGAGGCGCCTGGGTCTGGCCAACGTAACCCTGGAGACGGGGCGGTGAGAGTGAAAGACCAGGAGGACGACCACGACAACCAGGCCAACCAGAACAACCAGGCCAACCAGGGCGACCAGGACTCTAAGGCGAGCCTCAGGAGGAGAGACTCTGAGGTGCTTGGGAATCCAGGCTCGGGTGAGGCTCTGCGAGGGCCTGTCTTTGTACAGACGGTCAAGTCTATAATGAGGTCTATCCACGACGTGAACGCGTGTGGCGGCGGTCTCACCGATCTTATAAACTCACCCAGGGACGTGTCGAACGACGGGTCACTTCAGGAGTATTACCACACAACCCAAACAGAGACGTGTGAGGGGGCGGGTCACAGCTATCCGAATACGTGCGGGGTTCTATCCAGGCTCATCGACCACAACGCAGTAGAAGGCTACGTTGATTCCACCGATGTATCAAGCCTCCGCGATCTAGAATCGTCCTACGTCTCACTGCCAAAGGCACGCGGGCTCAGAGGAGAGCATGATCATGACCGGAGGGAGGTTAACCCTGCGTGTGCTGAGCTGTGGGGCTCCAGAGGGATGGTGGGATGCCTTGGAGGTGAGCTCAGCTCAGATAAGGGGACAGGGGAGAGCCGAGGTCGCGCAGTAACAGACGTGGAGGCCGGGAGGTCGAACGGGTCTCTGTTTGATGTCCTGAATGCGTGCAGGTCGAAGGTCGAGCAGCTGGAGCAGCTTAAACAGTCGTCATATGAACTGACGTCTCAGGTGGGTTCAGTTTTCTATTCGTCCACAATATGGGTCGGTTTAACAGGCATGGGGGGAGACATTTCTTGTACAAAATTGTACTTTCGATGGAGATAGAAGAGCCTTGATTCGAGAGGCTTGATCTGAACCGGCCCTGAGCAGGACTGTCTGTTTGATTCAGGGGGGGCTGGTGGGGGTAGAAATCTGAGGATGGGTCATGGGCAGTATAGGGTACAACAAGAATAGGCCTAAATGTAAAGAAGTAGTAGACATAGTATATTGGTTAATAATATAATACATTACTATACTGTATGTGTCTCTCCCAGCTCCAGTCGGCCCAGGCCATGGCTTCCGGCCTGCAGGGCAGGGTGCAGTGGCTGGAGCGGGAGCACAGCCTGAGGCAGAGGGAGGCCCAGGACCTCCTGGAGGCGCTGGAGAAGGCCAAGGGGGAGCTGAGGGAGAAGAGCACCGAGATGGACCAGGCCGCGGCGCAGATCCAGCTGCTCCAGCTCCGTCTGGAGAAGCAGCAGAGTGGGGCGGGGTCCTCAGAGGGGCTGGCTAACGGACACACTGTGGCTCTACGGGCCTCACAGCAGCCTGGGAGGGATGGTGCTGACTCCAGGGTGTGTCGACTGTTGTGACTGCAGTGCAGACTCTAACGTAAGCGCAGAAGCACGCGTAGGATTCAGATTCATCGTCATTCGAACATGTAAGCGTAGTAGCATGAGTAGGATTTTGGAGAGAATGTTGGTGTTGTATTTTATTGTGATCGGTCTGAGGAGTTGTAAGGTTGACTGAATAAAGAACAAGAGAAATAATTCTGTATGTTTTAGTGATCATATGAATGCGGGAAAATCAAATGTTTGAAATTCCAGGAAATGTAATGGAACTTTTCTCAACTAAATTGTTATTTCCTTTTTATTGAACAGTGATACAAGCTGATGAGTGTTTTTATTTTTTTATTATTATTATTTCTGAGGGACCTATTTTAATAACCTTGTTGTGACCAGGCTTTCGCGTGAGAGCAACGTGATTTGAAGGCCTACGCGAGACGACCTAATTCTAACAAGTAAAGAATATAGACACAACATTGCTGTTGTTTTGCACTACAAGGTGCCACGTCTCTTCTGTCTCCATAGAATTTGAAAGATGATACCGTAGATTAACCTTGAGGCCGAGGCTTAATCGTCCTTGTCTAAGAGAGTGGTGTTGTAACTGGAGTCAGGCTACGCACAGGGTCCTGCACTTTTCAACACTTTCCCCGTGAGTGTGCAGTTAGGTGTAAGTAAGCACCGTATGAATGAATTATTCAACATGGTCAGGAGTTACCATGTAGGTTAAGTGTGGGGGAAGTATGTTTTGCGGTATGGGTTGAAAATACCTGTGTAGTGAGGGTGGATGTCATATTTCTCACATTGGGGATAAGAACGATCAACTATAGGCCTGTGAGAACTGTTGCCTTTTATTAATAAACACACACACACACACACACACACACACACACACACGCACACACACACACACATACACACACACACACACACACACACACACATCCACACACTCCCCCCCCCCCCCCCCCACACACACACATCCACACACATGCACACACAGACACACACACACACACACACACACACACACACACACACACACACACACACACTCCTACCTTTCATTATACTACAGAGATAGAGACAAGGAGACAACCGCTTTAACGATTTTAACCATGTTCACGGTTGCACATTTATTCAAACAATAACCAAGTGACACTTCGCTGAGAGCTGGGAAGCTGTCTGTCATCACCATGGAGATCCTCTAGAGGGAGCACATGAGAAGGAGTGAATGTGTTTTTTTTTTGTGTTTTCTTTTCAATTTATGCTCAAGAAGCAGCAACAAAATTGGAAATATCTGACATTTTATATCAGATGACTCTGCTCAAATTACTCTTAGCTTTGTTTTCGCCAGAGAAGTCAAATGTATTTTTGGGCAAATATGCTTTTTTTGTGCGTGTGCCAACTTTCAACTTTGACCTGTGAAGGAGCCCATCCACTTCCCGTTGTTGCAGCGTGTGTTCTGTTGATGAAACAGCCGACGTTCTGTCGGCGCTCCAGCTTTTAGCGGCAATATGGTAAATAATTCAAACACACTTTATTAGTTTAGTAAGATACAGTTCACATACGACATGCGTTTCCCGGCGAATTAGTTGCTTTCTTGTTTCATTCCTTGCGGTTGTGAAACAGTGCTAGCTCTTGCTAGCTAACGTAGCTAAGATGTGGCTAGGTCTCTATACGAGGGTTCCAACCTTCAGTCTCCACATGTGTGTTTGTGTTATTGATCTTATAATGTTATTTAGCTGTTAGTGAGTAACTCAGACATTTATCTATACTGTTTAACGGGTAACAGCCTAGATACCACCACCCATCAGCCTTAATGTGTCAGCTACCGAAGTTAGCCGCTGAATAGTAGACAGCAACCATCAACGCCACCATAACTAACTAAATGTGTTTTTGTTTTTGACGTAGGCACGTAATGCAGAGAAGGCCATGTAAGTATTTCTGTATTGAACACATTATTATAGAACTACCATTTGTGTAGTATCATACATTCAGTGTTATGCAATCTTTGTCCTGGAGAGCCAAAGGGGTGCACAGTTTTGTTCTAGCTCAGTACTTGCACCTGACTGAACTGATCAAAAGCCTGATGGTCAGTTAGTTGAGTAGCTGAACCAGTGCTTGGCTTCAACCAGTATGTGTGACTGCTTGGACCTCATACTGTAATATAAGTTGTGTGGTTTCTTGTGTGTATTCATTGACAATAGTCGTTAAAAAAAACAACGTACATTCTCCCACAGGACGGCCTTGGCGAGATTTCGTCAAGCTCAGCTAGAGGAGGGTAAAGTTAGGGTAAAGAACATCTGTTGTTTTTTACTCCCACATTTCCATTGATTACTACCATGTACCTGATGCCTACTGGCTTAATTGAATAGGTTGTCAGTAGCCGTTGTTGTTTCAGTGATTTGTCCTTGTTGTGTGTGGATGTCAACAGGAACGGAGACCCTTCCTGGCATCAGAGTGCAATGAGTTGCCTAAAGCAGAGAAGTGGAGGAGACAGGTAAAGAGACGCTGCTGTTGTTATTATACTGTTCCCTTGATGGGTTATGGTCTTCATGCTGTCATGTTATGGTCATTGTCATTCCATGACTGTTGTTTGATGTTCCTCAGATTCTCTCTGACCACTTGTTTGTGTAGAAAACTCAATTTGCTACTTTGATGATTTAACCCGTCACCCTTATTTTCTTCCATTTTAGATCATCAGTGAGATCTCCAAGAAAGTAGCTCAAATTCAAAATGGTAAGTGGTCACAAGTGACACAGAACAGTTATAACCTGTTATAGCCGTGACTGATGTGATGTATTTCTCTCTCTTATTCATGCCTCTCCTGTTCTGTCTCCAGCTGGCTTGGGGGAGTTCAAGATCCGAGACTTGAACGATGAGATCAACAAGTGCCTGAGAGAGAAAGGTCACTGGGAGGTCAGGATCAAGGAGCTCGGTGGTCCTGACTATGGGGTGAGGATCTGTCACTTCTAGATCACTAATGAATGTCATTGTAGAGCCCCATGGCCTGCCTGGCCGTGTCCTCTACTGTACGTGCTTCAGCCAACTCCCAGCTGTCTGCCTAGCCGCACATCAGGCGAGGCTGGTGGAGGTAGAAATCGGAGGACGGGCCCATTGTAATGCATGGAATGAGGAATGGTATCAAACGTGTGTTTGATACCATTCCTCATCCCGTTCCATGCATTACAATGAACCCGTCCTCCGATTTCTACCTCCACCAGCCTCCCCTGCCGTACATGTGGACAGACAAGGACAGGTGTTGACTAAAAAGCATGTACACCTTGGAGCCAGACAAGCAGATTTGTTTCCCTTCCTGTATCAAATTGTCAAAATCATTTCTAAAATGTGTTTTCTCGTACAGAGAGTTGGACCAAAGATGCTTGACCACGAAGGCAAGGAGGTTCCAGGAAACAGAGGATATAAATATTTCGGTGCTGCCAAAGACCTTCCTGGAGTGAGGGAGCTGTTTGAGAAAGAGCGTACGTTCACTGTCTTCTTACCAGGGGAGGCTGGCGGAGGTAGAAATCGGAGGACGGGCTCATTGTAATGCATTGGACGGAATTCGGAAGGGTATCAAACATTCGACCATTGACCATTCCTCATTCCATTCCATGCATTACAATGAGCCCGTCCTCCGATTTCTACCTCGACCAGCCTCCCCTGCTTCCTAACCTTGATGGATGAAATATTAAACTAAACAAGAAGATGAGATCTCTGTTGAATGTGAAGAAGATGAGATCTTTGTTGAATGTGAAGAAGATGAGATCTCTGAACGTGTCCCCATCTTATTCCCCGCCTCAGCAATCCCTCCGCCCAGGAAGACGCGAGCGGAGATGATGAAGGACATCGATGCGGAGTACTACGGCTACAGGGATGAAGACGACGGGGCGTTGGTGCCTCTGGAGCAGGAGTACGAGAAACAAGGTAGAGCCCTGCTGAACACACACACTCACAGAGAGCCCTGAACACACACATCCACATAGAACCCTGAACACACACACACACTCACACAGAGCCCTAGACACACACACACTCACAGAGAGCCCTGAACACACACATCCACATAGAACCCTGAACACACACACACTCACACAGAGCCCTAGACACACACACACTCACACAGAGCCCTGCTGAACACACACTCACATAGAACCCTGAACACACACACTCACAGAGCCCTGAACACACACATTCACACAGAGCCCTGTAAAAGGTGCAATACACATAATGTTTGTCCTCCTACAAAATACAAATGATTGTGTCTTATTTATCAAATCATAGAGGTTAGTTTGATTTTCTCAGGGGACCCCAATTTGAAATCAGGGGACCCGACCCCAAGTTTGAGAACTGCTGCTTTACGGCTCAAGTGGTCATCCGTTGCGTTCTAAGTGGTCTTTATTGCAGTCAGATGGTAATCTGGTGTAGACGTCTACTCCCTGTAGGTTCAGCACCTGAAGATGTTAAACACTTCCCTGTCTGCTAATGTGGGCCGCATGGCCGCAATAAGGAGGGTTCGGGACACCGTCATTGTCTGGTGCCTGGGTTACTTCCAGGACAACCAGGAAGGAATGTCTCTCATTCAGCGTCTCGTGTCTCTGAAGAAGATCAACTCTGACCACGAGACGCCACACACACCTGACTCCACCTAGGACATTAAGTTCCCCACCCCTTATACACACACACACACACATACGCCTTGTCCTGCACACGTGTGTGTGTGTGTGTATATAGAAACACACACACACAAATATACAGTATGCACACATAGGAACACACGTGTATATACACACACATACAGTACGAACACACATGTATATACACACATGTACACACACATACAGTACGAACACACACACACACTCACTTTGCTGTTCCTGATAGAGAATGGCAGCCTTTGTAAGCGTAGTGTACTGTGTGTCTGTCTCTGTGCTGGTGGCATGTGGTTCTCATTTGGCCTGGTGTATTTTAGTCTTCTACATGCAACAACGGGGCGGAGGGCTGATGCAACTCATATGAGACCTCTTTATTAAACACACCACATATTCAATCCCCTTGGTGAACGTTTCCTTCAGGGGGGGATTGACCAGGCCTTGGTTTGTTGGTTTGTTCTTGCACCAAGACCTTCTTCAGGCTGGGAACTTGCAGGAACTCAGGAACAGTATTGAGGAAGTGACCCTCTTTCACACGAGAACATGCATAACAGACACAGACTTCTGTTTATTGTTTAAGCCACTGAGTTGACAACAGCATAATTGTGTGTGTGTGTGTGTGTGTCTGTCTGGGTCTATTCTTTACATTATGGTATGCATCCCAGAGCATTATTGCGGCCATTGTGCAGTTTGACCATTAGTACCCTAAATGGTCCTAATACAACACACACAGCTGGCCCAGATAACAATGACTGAAGTGTGTGTGTGTGTGTCTCTCTGTGTCTGTGTCTGTGTGTGTGTGTGTGTGTGTCTCAGTCATAACAGAGGCTGTGGAGAAGTGGAAGGCTGAGAGAGAAGCACGCCTCGCTGGAGGAGGAGGAGAGAAGGAAGTGGAGGAGGAAGAGGAGCACATCTACGCCGTCCAGGAGGAGGAGGTAAGATGGCCTCCGAAAATCTCAGTCAAATCAATCACCCGGGGAAACGGGTCGTTACACCTTGTCCTGCACACGGGTGTGTCTCCTGAAAGCTCCTTAGTACAGCGCTAGGAGTCTTTCCTACGTTGCCTGTGATGGACTGAAGATGATCTTCTACCTGCGGAGTTTACTGGAAACCCAACCCCTGTCAAACACTGAAGTACATAAGCATCCACGTGTCTCACCCTCCAACATGTCCATGTGTCTCACCCTCCAACATGTCCACGTGTCTCACCCTCCAACATGTCCATGTGTCTCACCCTCCAACATGTCCACGTGTCTCACCCTCCAACATGTCCATGTGTCTCACCCTCCAACATGTCCATGTGTCTCACCCTCCAACATGTCCACGTGTCTCACCCTCCAACATGTCCACGTGTCTCACCCTCCAACATGTCCACGTGTCTCACCCTCCAACATGTCCACGTGTCTTTCAGCATTCTGATGAGGAGATGAGAGACCAGGCGGAGGGAGAGGATGGAATACAGACCTTTATCGCCCACGTCCCTGTGCCCTCGCAGAAAGAGGTGAGTGGAGGCACTGCTGCGTGGCCCATACGTGCAGTAAGAAGCAGACCTGGGTGAAACACCTACAGTACCAGTCAAACGTTTGGACACACCTTCTCATTCAATGGTTTTTCTTTATTTTTATTATTTTCTACATTGTAGATTAATATTGAAGACATCAAAACTATGAAGGAACACATATGGAATTATGTAGTAAACAAAAAAGTGTTAAACAAACCAGAATATGTTTTATATTTTAGATTCTGCAAAGTAGCCACCTTTTGCTTTGATGACAGCTTTGCACACTCTTGGCAAGGTGTGTCCAGACTTTTGACTGGTGCTGTATGTCAAGTACTCAGGCATGTCAGATGTGCTTGGTTTAGCTTTGACTTTGTAATCGTATCGAATGGTCCCGAAAAGTAGTCGTAAATACAACAAGCAGGGGGACTATACATAAAAAGTGTTGTCATTTCTGAATGGTGAAACAAATGTGTACACAAATACCATCAAATGAAAGCTGAGAATCTGTGCTTTAACCTCATAGTAATTGACTGATTTCAAATCCAAACTTTTGGAGCGTAGAGCAAAAACGAAGGGAAAAAAATGCTTCACTATCCCATTACTTACGCAGGGTGCTGTCTGTATTTGACCCAGATCTGTTGATAAGACCTCTCACAGCCTGCAGAAAGCCATCTTTCACGTGGTCAAAGTGGGGCAAAATATCTTGATATCAGTGGATGTAGAAATCGGAGGACGGGGCTCATTATAATGCATGGAATGGAATAAAGAATGGCATCAAAGACACGTGTTTGATATCATTCCGCATTCCATGCATTACAATGAGCCCCGTCCTCTGATTTCTACCTCCACCAGCCTCCATTGCTTGACGCAACCTCTCTCTCTCTCCCTCCCCCTCCCCTCCCTGTCCCCCTCAGATCGAGGAAGCCCTCGTCAGGAGAAAGAAGATGGAGCTGTTGCAGAAGTACGCTAGTGAAACGTTGATGGCCCAGAGTGAAGAGGCCAAGACACTCCTGGGGTTGTAGTGGCGTTTTCAATGTTTCAACAAAAAAAAAAAAAGGTTTTTTTTCAACAGTATTGAATGGTTGCTTTCTTCAAGGACGTCTACTGTACTAGAGAAGAGACCATTAGGATTTATGAAATGACATGTGACGTGAGGGTGCTGGGGTGTGTTCCATGTACAGTAACACAGCATGTGATACGATGTGAAGGCGACATGGGGCCATGATTTGTAAATAGCGTCTTTTTATATACATGTATTCTGTTTCTCTCTCGGTGGACAACTTTCTACAGAACATTTCAAACAAGGTTAAACTGCCATTTGGTGCATTCTTTTCTTTGATATGAATAAATATTTTCCCATCATCTGTTTGGATTCTACTCCCTCCCTCCCTCCCTCCCCTCCCTCCCTCCCTCCCTCCCTCCCTCAGTCATTAATGTGGTCCTCCATGCCTCTGCTTTAGACACACGTGTGTCTGATCAGAGTCACCTGGGGTCTGTTCTGGAGGGCGGCATGTTCCAGAACGTCCAGATAGAACTATGCAACGTAGAACGTATTCGTTTCTTGTGTTCTAGAATCGGGAGTCATTGTCAACTCTATTTTGTTGCATTTCTTTCTGCCATGATGTGAATATTTCACCTCGCTGAATGCACCCCTGGCCGTCTCTAATTTGAGGCTTGAATGCTGCTGATTGGGAGCAGACTGGTTCATGTGACTCCTCGTAAAGCAGAGGAGGGTGGTGGAGAAGCAGCCCCGGTAGTCACACTTCCCTCATCAAGCGCTCAATCTAATCTTATCCTTGGCAAAATGCTGCTGCTGTCCCTGTGGAACTCGGGCTGATGTTTGATATTAAGTATCATGCATTCAGCCACAGTCAGTCACGTGTTTTGACTACTGTATGTAATGATAATGACAATGACATCCTCTGCAACACACTCAGTGGCCCTTACCAAATATGACCCCACCCCCTGGTCCCCTTCTCCCTGGGCTCTGATAATAATGCATTACATTGTGTAATAATGGCACTACATTCCATGGAGAGAACAAGAATAGATAGAGAGATAGATAAATTAAGAGTGAAACAAAAGCACAGTCAGTAAAAACAGCAATAAAAATAGTTTAAAAGATTAAAAGCAAGTTGAAAAAGATGGGTTTTGAGGGATCATTTGATCATTTGAAGGAGGAGAGTGGATTCTTTGATGTGGTTTGGGAGAGTGTTCCAAATCGTGGGGGGCTGCAGTGGAGAAACCCCTAGTTAGCTCTAGAGTAGATCTGTAGGGGGTGGAAAGGTATGAACAAGCTCCAAATGGCAGTGTCTTCACCTTCAATAGTGTCTTCACCTTCGCTCCAAATGGCATTTTCACTACCTTTCTCGCCTATCCAGTCTTTACAGATCAACAGTAGGCGGGTGACCTGGGAGTAGGGGCTGCGGGTTGTTTATTACCAGGGACTAGGGGCCAGGACCATTGTTTTTCGTGGAATGCGGGAATTCGACAAATGAAGCAACATACTGTTTTAAACCTTTCAGACTCTCAGGCGCTATGCAGTAATTGACCTGAGAATCAATGGCTGAAAATACTTGCTCGTAAATCATGTATTGTTAGCAATGCTATAGGACTACTTGACCATTATAGACAGATAGCCTCTGCACAATGTCATACATATGTCTAGATACATTTTCGGATCTAAACAGATCTAATCTTTTTAGACGCTAAA
The DNA here is from genome assembly GCF_951799395.1 of Argentina silus. NCBI lineage: Eukaryota > Metazoa > Chordata > Actinopteri > Argentiniformes > Argentinidae > Argentina > Argentina silus. Next base: position 23,659,196 of record NC_139658.1, on the reverse strand, counting down.
ATATAGTAGGCTAAACTTGTTTCTGATTCCCCAATTACCAGTTAAAAAAAAGAGGAAAAATTACAATTAGCATGTGTATATTATTCTTTTCATGTTTCCACATTAATGATGTTTTCTAGGTGATTTATCAATATGCAGAGCATAGGAAGCTGTGGACAATCCTTCAGTGAGCGGTATGACAATGACACCGTGATGCTCTTCACCGACTCCTTTGTTTCGCTTTTCAGATTCTCGCTCAGTCGATAGGAACGGAATCTGATGCACCTTCCCGTGCAATGTCAAACATTGACCGATCACGAAATCTTTTAGATTTTTCGGTAACGTGAGCGAAAACGGTCGCACGAATCTCCTCTACAACCTTGTATGCCCGCGAAGACGTTGATGTTCCGAATCCGTTCCCCTTCACCCCCCCCCCCCCCCCACCGCCTCTCACCAGACCACCTCCTCTCTGTCGTCACGTTGTTTTGCCTCCAGAGATATATATGAAGGACTTGAACACGATGGAAGATTAGAGCCACATGAAGGGCGTCAGCACGATGGAAGAACATTAGAACAAGAGGCTGCATAAAGAACCGGATACTAGAACAACAGTAGCAGAAATATGAGGGGCCTGAGTGTTTTCCACCGGGCGGTGAATACTCTGAGCAGCCGGCAAGTTAACGGAGGGACGACTCTCTGGACACGGTGCGGAATGTGCGGAACTCCGACGTCTAAGAGCAAGGTAGGGAACGTCGGAGCGTTGACGTGTGAACTTTGTGTGAACACCCGTCAGGTACATTGTTGCCATTTAACGATACAAGGTCATTCTTTTGCCTAAAATCTCTTGTTTCATTGAGCTGGTCATTCATTCGAGTAGATTTGCCTTGAAGCTGAAATCTGTAGCGGTCAGGCATGTTCTACTAAAAGTAAACTCGCCTGTACTTTTGTTATGATGATGATGTATTCACGTGTTCATGTATCCATCAACATAACTTAGGATAACATTCTCATAGTCGTATAACCTACCTTTAACTGTAGACAATAGTATATAGTACCTCTAGGGAAATTGTACCACCAATGTTCGGAAACCTGAGAAGAGGTCACACACGACCAGGCATGTGATTGGAGAACGTTGTGGGCGCCGCCACGTGATGTGGACAGGCGTCTGCTTACATTCCCATACCTTTCTGTGGGGCTGTACTCACTGCCCCCCTACCCACCCCCTACCCACCCCCTCAGCTTAACCATGGTCTCACCACCCCCCTACTGCCCCTCCCCGCCCCCCTACCCACCCCCCCAGCCTAACCTGGGTCTCACTGCCCCCCTACCCACCCCCTCAGCCTAACCTGGGTCTCACCGCCCCCTACCCACCCCTGTGCTTTAGAGGTAGGTCAGCCACAGTGCCTCTATGGAACACAATAATCAACATAATTGTAGTGTACAAGGTTTTAAATATGTTCTGTATGAGTGAGGTAGGCAAACCTGATTATACCCTGCTGCTACATGTTATGTCACTACTGACTATGCATGATAAAGAAACACATTTCTCTCTCTCTCTCTCTCTCTCTCTCTCTCTCTCTGTCTCTCTCTCACGATGTGAGTTGCTTGCTCATTCAACAGCAAATGGGACATCTGTGTGGTTTGTGCACAGGAGCATGAACTGGATGTTATTATGCTATCTAAAAATAGGTTTCAAACATGTGAATTTAAACACAGACGTCCCTTCACAAACATTTTATTCTCGAAGATAGCAAAGCAACCAGAGATGAGAACTGGAGGGGAATTATGTTGATGTAGAATGTGTTTGTGTGTGTCCACTGGATCTTTGCTGAGATAAGCAAGTGTTCCCTCTGGGGAAAAGCACAGATGTTAGGCCTGGTAATCCTTAAGTGCACGAGAGAGGAGACATTCTTACCAGTGACAAACAGGGACAAACCAGAGACAAGCAGCCACCAAAAGGTCACGGATGTACGTAGTGTCCCTTCTGTGCTGGTTTTGTAAGACCTAAGAGCCTTACTGTAAGCTGCCATGTCATCTATTCTCTGAATATCTGCTGTGTTTCATTTGAGTGAATATAAGGGATTATTTTGCGGTATGGCAGTTCTATCTATCTATCTATCTATCTATCTATCTATCTATCTATCTATCTATATAGCAAGCACATGTCATGGAAGAAGTGTTTTTTTTTTTTTTTTTAACTCAATTGTGAATATTGTCCAAGTTGATCAGATAAAACATGTATTTCAATTGGGTTGTAAATATGTTATTACATGTTTGTAACATGTCGATCACACATGTTATACTCTGTGTCTTTCACCACAGCCTCTCTAACCAGTGAAACCCGTCTTCTAACGTGTAGGTCCAGCCGGGCTTTGGCTTGCTGTTTGACATCGACGGGGTCCTTGTGCGCGGGAAGACTCCCATCCCGGCAGCTAAGAGGGCCTTTCAGAAGCTGGTGGACTCGCGCGGCCAGTTTGTGGTCCCCGTGGTGTTCGTGACCAACGCAGGGAACTGTCTCAGACAGAAGAAGGCTGATCAGCTGTCTCACATCCTGGGAGTTCCTGTGAGTCGCTTTCACTTGGTCTTTATTTCAAGGAAGTTCTCTTCAGTTCCCTGTTTCCTTGCTCACAGCTTTGAACGCTGCTAAACAACATTTACATGATTTACACAACATTTACAAATGCTCTTAGAAATGTGAAGATCTAGATATAATTCCCCCGTACATTAATTGCAAGTTACTTTTTCAGAAAGAATATATAATATGCAATATGGATATGGGGGGGGGGGGGGGGGGGTCTCACTTCATTATGTGTATTAATATGATTTTTGTGTGTTTCTTCTTCAGATTTCTCAAGACCAGGTGATGCTATCTCACAGCCCTCTGAGGATGTTCAGGAAGTACCACGACAAATGTGTCCTCGTGTCTGGACAAGGGCCTGTGTTGGACATCGCCAAGAAGTATCCTTCTCATTCTGTTTATATCAATGTCTTTCTACTCTCCTCCTGTCTCAGAAGACACTGTGTTATGAAAATGTACCCCCAGTCATTTTGGATTATTAATACAGTATATTGCGACTTCTATATTTCAAATACATCACTATATCACTGTATCCTAGTTTCTGTGCTGTCTTTTTTATGTACCAGAGGTGATAGTCTGGTATGCTGGCTGAAATAGCCGCCCTGCATCTGACCCATGTGATATGGTTGTGTAACCCCCCCCTCCGATTTAGCTCATCTTCTCCTGATAGATTAAACTGAAGGCTGTGTGTGTGTGTGTGTGTGTGTGTGTGTGTGTGTGTGTGTGTGTGTGATTGTGTCTGATTGTGTGTGTGATTGTGTGTGTGTGTGTGTGTGTGTCTGATTGTGTGTGTGTGTGATTGTGTGTGTGATTGTGTGTGTGATTGTGTGATTGTGTGTGTGTGTGTTTGTTTGAACTGCCAAACCTAATGAGTAGTTACGCAACACGCCATTTAAGATTTGGGTGATATTTCTGGGTGCAGGCGTCCTCCCTGAGAGACAAGGGTGCTATTAGCTTTCCTGTCAACAAGATGATCTTTTTCTCTGTTAAGCAGGCGAGGCAGAAATGTGGTACAAGTAAATCATTATTACCAGCCCTGAGGACTGTCGTGCCGTAGCAAAGTCTTCCGTGTCAAGTAATCAATGGAATGTAGCCAGGTTGGTTTGAGAAGGTACTGCAGCCTAATGCATCTAAATCAGAGGAGGCAGGCTGAGGCAGAAATCCGAGGACGGGCTCATTGTTAATGCACGGAATGGAATGAGGAGTGTGTTGGATTCCGTTCCTCATTCCGTTCCGTGCATTACAATGAGCGCCCGTCCTCCGGTTTCTACCTCCCCTGGTCTAGCCCCATCAGGGGTAGTGAATGAGTGTAGGGGGAAAGGTAGAGGTCCAGACTGCAGGTGTTGTGTATATACAGTATATACGTCATTTAGCTGACGCTTTCACTCAAAGCAACTTACATTGCAGTGAGTGCATACATTTCAGTATATATGGTCCCAGTGGGAATCAAACCCACAACCTAAGCGTTGTTAGTGCCATGCTCTACCAACTGAGCCACAGAGGTGTATGCTTCTCCTTCACCTGCTCCTCCAGCCTGGGCTTCATGAACGTCGTGAGCGTGGACATGCTGAGGGAACACTTCCCCCTGCTGGACATGGTGGATCACAACAGACGGCCCAAACTACCGGTACGCAAGCCCATGACAGTGGAGGCTGGTGGAGGTAGAAATCGGAGGATGGGCTCATTGTAATGCATGTTTGATACCATTCCTCATTCAGTTCTGTGCATTACGGTGAGCCCGTCCTCCGATTTCTACCTCCACCAGCCTCCCACTGGTCCATGATATGCTGCTCCAGCTGTCACTCAGTTCTCAGTTCAATCAATTGCAGATAAGTGCGAACCCTATTGGGGGTTGTATTGGGAGGTGTTAACTGCATTAAAACTGGGACACTTCCTAAGCTGTTCCCCTGGAAGCCATTATCAGTGGATATTGGTGCAAAGGACCTGACCTTAAAGGACTAAGACGGACTAGGACCTGACCTTAAAGGACTAAGACGGACTAGGACCTGACCTTAAAAGACCTGACCTTAAAGGACTAGGACGGACTAGGACCTGACCATAAAAGACCTGACCTTAAAGGACTAGGACCTGACCATAAAAGACCTGACCTTAAAGGACTAGGACGGACTAGGACCTGACCTTAAAAGACCTGACCTTAAAGGACTAAGACGGACTAGGACCTGACCATAAAAGACCTGACCTTAAAGGACGAGGACGGACTAGGACCCGACCTTAAAAGACCTGACCTTAAAGGACTAGGACCTGACCATAAAAGACCTGACCTTAAAGGACGAGGACGGACTAGGACCTGACCTTAAAGGACGAGGACGGACTAGGACCTGACCTTAAAGGACGAGGACGGACTAGGACCCGACCTTTAAGGACTAGGACCTGACCTTAAAGGACTGTGTTCTGTAATGTCAACATTAGTGTCTTTAGCTTTTATGTGCTATTCATTCAATCTGGGCCCGAGTATTCTCTGTTTATATGAATTTAGAAAACCATAGAGTCATGTTAGTGTTGCCATGTGACCTCTAGTTGTGTGATGTGCACAGTGTTGTCAGGGAGAGTTGTCGTCAGGGAGTCTGACAGTGTGCTCTTGTGTCTTCTCTCTCACTGCAGTCCTCACCCATCTTGAATCTCCCTAAAGTTGAAGGTAAGATGCATTATTATTGTGACATATTGTGTGTAGCTTTATTGTTATGATGAAAAGAGTAGTATTTTCAGACTCAGCTATTCTGATGGTTCTGTACTACAAACCTATAGTTTTGTTTATGATTCACTACACTACCTAGATGATACACATCTGCAATTGCTTACATCTTGTATTTAATTGTTTTTGTTTTGGTGTCTGTCTGTCTGTCTCTCTCTCTGTTTGTCTGTCTGTCTGTCTGTCTTCCTCATTGCAGCTGTCATTCTATTTGGAGAGCCAATCCGATGGGAGACAAACCTTCAGTTGATCATTGACGTGCTGTTGACCAATGGAAACCTGGCCAACGCCCACGAGAACCAACACTCCGCCCACCTGCCCCTGCTGGCCTGTAACATGGACCTCATGTGGATGGCAGAAGCGCAGTCTCCACGGTAACGCTTTATACAGCATCATCACAAGGAAACTGACAGGAGCCCAGTTCTGAAACGCAGTGTAAGGGAACAGGCTCTTCCAGTTAGTCAGTCAAACAGACATACCAGGGCAATAACTACATAACCGCTTCTCTTTGGTAATGCTAAGTCCTATGCAAATAGGGGGGCCAAAGCTGTCTACCTTCGCTGCAAGAGATGTTGCATCCGTGTATGAAATGCGCTCTGTAACCACCGTCTTATTTGACGTTTGACTTAGCGTCCTAATCTTCTCCTGCCCTGCTCCTGCCTCCAGGTTTGGCCACGGGACGTTCCTGGTGTGCCTGGAGAACATCTACAGGAAGATCACGGGCCAGGAGCTGAAGTACGAGGCCCTGATGGGGAAGCCCAGCGAGCTCACGTACCACTACGCTGAGTTCCTGGTCCGAGAGCAGGCGGAGGAGAGGGGCTGGAGGACCCCCATCAGGTCACTCTACGCCATCGGGTGAGGAAACGCTCTCTGTTCCTACTCTGCTTCTGACATGAAACGCTAATACAAAAAATATCACTTTTGCTAAATGCCTCAGATGTGAACTTAGATATCACTCTACGCCATCGGGTGAGGAACCCTCTACTCTGCTGCTCCACTGTCCTTATTCATATTCTCATTCAAACATGAAACATTAAGAAAAACAATTATTTAAAATGTTTTGCCTTTGAACACGTGTGGCGTGTTGTTCGGGGGGGTCGAATGCAGAGTAGAACACAGATGGTTTGTTTTAACAGACGGGCAAGTAAAGTTCTATTCCATTCTATTCTATTCCATTCTAATTCCACTCTAACTCTGCTGTGCCCTCTTTCCTGTCGCCAGGGACAACCTGATGACGGACATTTACGGAGCCAACCTGTACAACCGCTACCTGGAGGAGAGAGGGACCAGGCAGAGCGCCCAGGTGGTGGCCAAGGTCGCCGCGGGCACGGGCACCGGCGCCCCCAAGGCCCTGCCCCAGGACGAGGACATGGACCGGGCCTGGGAGAGCGAGCTGGCCTCCCCCTCGGCCACTTCCTGCAAGTCCATCCTGGTGTGTACGGGCGTGTACAACCCCCACACGGAGGTCCCTGTGGACGCCAACCACAGCATCAAGGAGACCGTGTTCCACGGGCACCGTGACTTCCGCTTCGACCCGGCTCTGGTGGAACCGGGAAACATTGTGCAGGACGTGGAGGACGCCGTGGAGCTCATATTCCAGAAGGAGAAGTTTGCTGCTGCTAGACCGTGACAATATGCTAAAAACCTGTGGCGATGCTCTCTCTGAGGTCACAATGAGCCTCCACCGCTTGGTCCCTGTCCTTAGGATCACTTCAGGATCTCTCCTCTGTGGACTGAAGAGGTTTAGTAGATATATTGGATGGCTTGTTTACATTTGCATTCAAAGGATCCTGAGCTTGAGCACTTATCAAAGAAGAGTAAGCCATAAGTTCAGTACTCATCTTTGAGGAGGGCTTTTTTTTAGTATGAAAATGTTAGTGTAAACCAGTACAAAAGCTTTTTTTATCCGTCCCATGCAAGTTGCTGAGGCGAAACGTTTTAAAACCATAGAAATTCAGGTAGATTTTACTGCTCATAGTCGGTAATACCTTATATTGAGGAACACCAAATAGGAAAAAACAATAGCTATCTGTATTGACTGGAGATATTTGATGTTTTAGATATTACCCATGTTATTGTTTATACAAGGTTACGTTGATGACCATCGATGTTCTGCCAACAGATTATATATCTGTGTTCTCCTCAGTTTCATTTCATTTAACAAGGAGCATGTTGAATACAGGTTGTGATGTAACTGCCAGAGAACTGCACTGAGAAGAACAGAAGCAAGGATGCACCGTCTTACTAGAGTTGTGATGTTGCCAGTGTGTTCAGAATCAGAATCAGAATTATTTTATTTGGCCAAGTATATTTGCACATTGACTTGGTGAGGTTGGTGCATGGACATAAAAAACAAATAGCAAATTTACAAAAAAGAGCAGCAGAACAATACATTTTGTAGGCTGTGTGTGTTTCCTCTCTGGGTTAGTGTTGCTCTGTCATACGAACAACTGTTCTATTCATGAAGAACGTGTTGTTACGTTTTTTAACATCGGTGCTGGAAGTGGATTGAATAAGGGGGGGTGGGGCAATATTCCATACGAGGTGCTGGTTTCGTGTCAGGATGTGTTGCCACGTCAACCATTATAGGATTTCTGTTTCAGTGACAACATGTATGACAGTTGGGTTGTCATGGATTTTGTATGATGAGTGTTTATTACCGTTGAGGTGATGGTTTCAATTGCACTACCGATAGGTCAGAAGGAAAAGTGCCGTCAGAAATGAAAGTCTAGGATGAGGATACTGCAGTTGTCTGGGGAAAACAATCCACAATGCAGGTTTGAAATGCCATCGTAAACCAACTCTGTTAATGTAGTGCCTTAACTTATAAATATACAATTTTATACTTGTACTTATACACCTAAACCTTTGTTTTTACCATGTACTATACCCATACTGTCCATATGTCATAGTATCTACAATGTAAACATTTCTATTATACGATATTATATCATTGTAAAGAAAATTATGTGACACCATTTTCCATTCATGAAAATTGCAAAGTTAACAAATGTAAGTGATTAATGTCAAGTTATTTATATTGCTTACAGGTTCTGTGGTTGTGGCACAGGAAATGTTAGTGACATCACTGTAAAGCAAAGGAGCTGCATGTATAGGCTACTGTATTTATTTTATTAACAATTCAAGAGCAACAGTGTTGAAAAGACTTTTAAAAATGTTTTTATGTATAATGTGCTGTTGATGATAAAGGACTAAACCTGATTGATTTCTGCTCATTCGTTATCATTCTAAACTCTGTACAAACGATCCAGACAGGGTTTTTCCTCAGAAAATGACATTTAATTCAATATGAACAGATCATTTTGAGCATTACATCTCCAGATACAAAGATTACAAACAAACACAATTAACTGTCAACATCTCACCATTATAAAGATGTGGAAAAACTGCATAGTTACACTTTGATTCCATTGTCTGGTCTTTTAACACTGCGATACACACAACTCTCTTTCATATCTGCATGTACAACGACAGAAAGGGGAAGGCACTTGTCCGTACATCTTGAATGTCTGTCATCTTTATCACATCGGACGTCACCACCATCCTTCAAATACATTCATGCATTTTCACATCTCAATTGAGTGTTCATATTAACAGTATCAAAATGAACATTACATTTCACACAAATAGATATGAAATATGGCAGATAGATTCTTGAATTCTGTATTTTGTTGTTGTGCTATAAAATCGGAGATATACTTTTGATATCAATTTTTTTGAAAATGTTATTTTACCAGTGACTTGTGTGAAACTGTCAAAGTGCAAGCACTTAAAGGTAGACCGCGATAGGACAGACACGAAAAACGCGGGGCGACCAACCGCAAGACTATTCACTCAGCCGCCTCTTCATCACCCGGCTGTCGCGTTGCATCGACGCGACCGCTAGCGAGCTAAACGTCCTGCTCGGGTGAATCTAAAACAACTCTAAAGAAGAGTTCCAACTTCCTTTAGTCACGTCATATCGCGGAGTCTACCTTTAACTCTGCGTACGTAATAGAGTAGTTGAAGAGCACTGAAATATGTCCTGTTCAGGCCTAGCGTTCCTCCCACTAGTCTGTGACAGATACAAACAACAACAACAATGCCCATTTGCTCCCTTTCCTCACTGCAAATACATCAAATAAACAAATATATCACTGTCAGCTTCACAAGAGGGACTCACGGTACTGAACCATGGTGATATCCACGAGCCACATCCTTGTGTGCCAACGCACTGTCCTGCGTTGCACCTCTCTCAATGCCATAATCACTGCATCACGTCAGATGTCATTGGATGATCATGCTGATGAAGCACTGTGCCAATGAAAGCCTATGCTACATACTCTAACTTCTAACACAAAAACACACCACCACCACCATCATCATCATCATCATCCTCCTCACTATCCTCATACTAGCTAAAACACTGCCAGTTTGTTGGCTAGCAGATCTGGGTCAAAAAGGTAAGCTTGATTTAGCTTGCTTAGGGCTATGTATTAGAGGACTATATATTAGACCAGGGCTATGTCTTCGACCCTAGACCAGGGTTATGTTTTAGACCAAGGTCTATGTTTTAGAGCCAGGGCTATGTCTTAGACCCAGGGCTATGTATTAGACCCTGGGCTATATTTTAGACCAGGGCTATGTATTAGAGGGCTATGTTTTAGATCCTAGCCCAGAGCTATGTATTATACCCAGGGCTATATTTTAGACCAGGGCTATGTATTAGAGGGCTATGTTTTAGATCCAAGCCCAGGGCTATGTATTATACCCAGGGCTATATTTTAGACCAGGGCTATGTATTAGAGGGCTATGTTTTAGATCCTAGCCCAGGGCTATGTATTAGACCCAGGGCTGGTGGGCACTGGGCACTGTTATCCATCTCCTATATCAAAGCCACTACGTACCTCTCTACATCTGGGGTACACAGACGTTTCAATGCCAGGCAGAGCAAACTCACTGTAGCAGATCATGAGGCATATGATATTGTTTACTGCAACAATCTCAAATCAGTCCCTACCCCCAATGCACTTCTGGCGATTTGAGCGAATTTGACAGCTAGCAGGGAGCAATATGGCGACAAATTGGTGACAAATTCAAGTGCATAGGGCGTAGGGCGTTGGGGATGGGGGTTCATCAGGATAGGGGGGATAGACTTCTAGTGCTTCGTATCTACAATGGTCCACAATGCCCTTCACTAAATGTCATTCCAGTCCAGTTGAATTACCTTCAAAAGTATGCTCACATCATAAAATAAACAAATTAAAAAAAAAAGGTAGGAGGTCCAACATTGCCTTTGGAAGTCGAGAGCCAAGCCTGCCTTCCTCGCCAGGAGGGCGAGGTGGTTACTGCTCTAGGGAAGGTACAACTGTGTGTTAGTTTAGACACACTAACTATATGGATGTGTTGAGCCCAGGGGAGGCTGGTGGAGGTAGAAATCGGAGGACCGGCACATTGGATGCATGGAATGGAATGAAGAATGGTATCAAAGATATGTGTTTGATACCACTCCTCATTACGTTCCAGGCATTACAATGACTCCATCCTCTGATTTCTGCCTCCACCAGCCTCCTGCGGTTGAGCCCAACCAAACCAAATCAACAGCCGAAGAAAACAAACTATCGTTAAACATGAGGAAAATCAGCTAGAACAAGAGGCCATTTTAGATCCACAACATTCCAGTTGTTGGTTCCCTACTCTCCCTTCAGGACCGGTAGATAGTTTGACCAAACACAGCATCATCGCAGCACTGGTACAGTGTCCTGTGTTACAGGAGCTGTTTTTCAAAATAAAAATTAAAAACTAGCATATATGCTAAATAAAAGCAACAGCTACATACATTTTCCCCCAGTAGTGGCACAGGTATTGCTACAGTACATCAATAACTGTATCACCAACCGCTCCCTGAAAAGAGTAGCACAAATAGAAGTAAAGTATTTTTTTTTAAACAGCTTAACAATGATCCACCAGTTTCTCCCCACATAAAACCCCATAGAATAGAATCAATCTTCTACGGTTCAAATCGGCTAACTCTAGAACATCCGTAGAACTCTAGAACATTCCATCAACATCAACAGCCACACCCCCAGCCCTCTGTGGCCACGTCCTTGCTGTTCAGTTTGAAACTGTCTGTTACGTTTTCATTGAACATGGGCCCGCCATGCCTCAGGATCAGCTCGGCGGCCATCTTGTTGAAAGCCTCCTCGACGTTGTTGGAGTCCTTAGCGGACGTCTCGACGGCGCAGATGAACTCCAGCTGGTGGGCCATGGTCTGGGCGTCTTCGTAAGGGACCTGGCGGGTTTCAGTCAAGTCCGACTTGTTCCCTAAAAATAGACGGTTGGGAAATACAGTGATGGCATGAGTATCGGCTACACAGTGATGACATCAGCATGTATATTTAATATTTTATTATCACATCATATGACATTATCATATCACACACACACACACCAAGCAAAATTATGCCTCCATATAAACCTGCAGTGAAGACCTTTGCGTAAGAGGGAGAAAGAGATGGATGTCATTCTCTGTGGGGGCGCTTAGTGGCGTAGCACAGTAATGCGCACACCACGTAATCGCAAGGTTCCTGGTTCGATTCCGACCCTCTACCTATCTTGCATGTCATCCCTCCTCTCTCTCACCCATCCTTCCTGTCAACCTCTACTGTCTCTCTCTCAATAAAGCAGAAATGCCCTAAAAACATATTTTAAAAAGAAAAGAAAAAGAAAAGAAAAAAGGATGTCATTCTCTGGCCGAACCTCTAAAGTCTTTCCTTGATTCCTCACATCCCCTATCGTGGCCTCCTCCTCCAACCTCACTGGAGGTGAAAGTCTGACGCCACTCCTCTCAGGCCTTCTCCTCCAATACACTCTGAGAAGGAGGTGAGGGAGGACGTGAGGAATCAATAACAGACCTTTGAGATTCGCCCTATATATGGTAGTAAACAGGGGAGGCTGGTGGAGGTAGAAATCGGAGGACGGTGCTCATTGTCATGCATGGAACGGAATGAGATACGGTATCAAGGAACGGTATCAAACACAACGCGATTTCCATTTCCGTTCCGTGCATTACAATGAGCCCGTCCTCCGATGCCTACCTCCCCCGGCCTCCCCTGGTCGTGAATGAGGCTGAGCAAAGCGACCGACCAATGAGAAGAGGCACGATGTTGGAACCGCCGTATTTCTTCACGTCTTCCATCCACTTGGGCACGGACATGAAGGACTCCTTGTTGGTGATGTCGTAGGTGATGATGGCGCCGTTCGTGCTGCGGTAGTAGCTCTGTGTGATGGTGCGGAAACGCTCCTGGCCCGCCGTGTCCCAGATCTGCAGCTGAATAACAATGACAACAACAAACATCCCATGATTACCTCATTCCCTCATTCATCATCACCGGCAGGGTTCAAAGGTTACTGACGTACTGTGTGTTCTGGGACACTGGGGCAGGGTGTGATAGTACAATGGAATTCTTACTCCAAGCTGCCCCTCTTCGAAAACACAATAGAACACAGGGTGACCGAACGGTGGGAGTGGGACCCTTAGGATGACTTTACCCTTTAACCTTAATCCTAATCCTATCCTTGACCATCCTCAACCTATACCTGGAAATCGCCAGAAGGATCCCACATAGTTTCTGAGTGGTATTGGGCTCTCTGTTCAGTGGGGGAAATGGCATAGCTTGGATCTATATATAGCCCCTCCTCAAAAACACACAACTCTGACCATGCTGCAAAGGCTCCAACCTGTCAATGCTAGGCCTATGTAACTAGAATTTACGACCAAGTATTTGAGCTGTCTGTCCTAAACCAAGGCTTAGGGTGAGGGTGAGGCTTGGGTAAGGCGTATGGTTCCGGTTAGTACACTGAAATCATCATCATGTGGCTCAGTTGGTCGATCTTAGGTTGTGGGTTCGATTCCCGCCGGGACCATATATACTGAAAAAATGTATGCACTCACTGCAATGTAAGTCGCTTTGGATAAAAGCATCAGCTAAATGGCGTATATTATATTCTTCTTATTATTATTATATTATGTCAGGTGTGACGTTCTAGCACAACGTACTATCACTATCAGTGTGGAAAGAGTCACGCCATCTGTCGTAAGACAATGGCAGCTCACAGGACCGCATCAATAGAAAGTGATGATGTCTGCTGAGTAAGCTCTAGCCATATAGGGCCCATAGAGATAGAAAGGTTCTTTATCTATGTACGCTTTTATATCTATGCATAGAGCTACATGGACTTTCGTCACTACGACCCTGGAGACTAGTCACACAAGTTATATATCCTTACACTTAACATTTCATCACCCCTCTTTTGAGCACTAGATTAGATCCCGAAACATGATCACAGTTGGATCAGAGGGAACAGGTGAAATGGTGCAATAGGCCCATGACAAATAGTAAGGTTGATCACCAGAAAGGCATTCTAGTGAATAGCCTCACCAGATATTAGCTTACACTCTCACTCTGACCGCTCAGGGACACCAGTGCCTCTGTTTACATGTTTAACATGTTTAACCAGTCCCTTTGTTGACCTGTTTAACATGTTCAACCAGTCCCTTTGTTGACCTGTTTAACATGTTCAACCAGTGCCTTTGTTGACCTGTTTAACATGTTCAACCAGTCCCTTTGTTGACCTGTTTAACATGTTCAACCAGTCCCTTTGTTGACATGTTTAACATGTTCAACCAGTCCCTTTGTTGACATGTTTAACATGTTCAAGAGGTCCCTTTATTGACCTGTTTAACATGTTCAACCAGTCCCTTTGTTGACCTGTTTAACATGTTCAACCAGTCCCTTTGTTTACATGTTTAACATGTTCAACCAGTGCCTTTGTTTACATGTTTAACATGTTCAACCAGTCCCTCTGTTTACATGTTTAACATGTTCAACCAGTCCCTTTGTTGACATGTTTAACATGTTCAAGAGGTCCCTTTGTTTACATGTTTAACATGTTCAACCAGTGCCTTTGTTTACATGTTTAACATGTTCAACCAGTCCCTCTGTTTACATGTTTAACATGTTCAACCAGTGCCTTTGTTTATATGTTCAACTTGAGGGCCTTGAGGTGACAGTTGCATAACTCATCATCAACAGTTACTGTGTAGCCTATATTATAATCCCCATATTCGAAACAAATAAGAAATAGAAATGATTCCCAGGACGTGTCGCCTGGTGTGAGGTGTATCAGGTGATGAGACGGTGGCGGTGGCCTCGGCTCCTTCTGATCAGACACAGCAGGAAACACGTATGCAGGCCCGCTGCAACACAAAGCAGCGATAACAAACAGCCCGGCAGCACAATAATGACACGGCACATCTGAGCCGACGACTGCTTTACTCCACATAACACCAGAAACAACACCGACACATGACACAAGCCTACTAACCTTCACTCGCTTTCCTTGAATATCTATTGTTTTCATGGTAAAGTCCACTCCAATTGTATTTCCTTGTCTTTCGATGAATATGCCAGTCTTGAAACGCTGAACCACACATGTTTTGCCAACCCCAACATCTCCCACTAAAACTATCTTAAAAACGAAGTCATAATTATCATCTGAATCAAGTAATGACATCGTCGCTGTGACCGCGGAGACACTGTGTTTGTAGATAACAGGACAGTCAGGAGGATAGGTGTTCTCTCGCTCAGAGCCTGTTACTTATTTGTTTTGAGAGCAGAACTGACGTGGAGAAGTCGGCACTTGCGGAATTGCCAACGCGGAAGGGACTAGCAGGCAGAAGTAAAGTTTAGGTATCTTCGCGCCGCGCCTGATTATTTTTTACCATGGAATGTAATCCAGCATTTCTTCACGGCCAGGGGTCCTGATGTGGCTCGCTCCGCCAGAAGCCTACAAAACACACCGAGGGAAGAAGAACAAGCACTTCCTTGGCGGCCATGTTGGCCTATGTTGTAGTTCGTATTATTATTGTAGGCGCTCGCCAATTAAGAAGTTGATTTTATATCGTTTATTTGAAGCGACTAGGTTTGCAAAGGGGCGGAAACGTTCCGGAAACTTTCTATGGAAACTTTGGCCGAGGAATTCTGGGAATATTCCCCTATTAGAAAAGAACATGGGGCATCTCCGAGTTTCCTACAACTGCCGAACACGCCATTATAGTTTGAGATGGCAGTGATTTCTACTTAAACTTGCTGCAAGGAACTGTGATTCTCAAATTAACAAAACATAACAACTAGTCAATTTCATGTAATTTCCACCAGTTGAAAACAGAACATAATGTACATAAACACAAGTGGAAAGATTTCTATGGCGAACTGTTTTATTTCATGCACTGCATCATTTTTGGGGGGTTCACATAAAAAAATAAAGTATTTAATATTTAATAAAGTATTGTATCTGTCTGGATACACAGTGATTTGTGGTATGAACTGTGCGTTTCTCACTGTAACCTGAGAGAGGCAGTCGCGTCTAGTCTCAGTACAGCGGAAAATTAGGTTTCAAGGGAAGAAGAATTTATTGCCTAGGTAGTACGTCAAGAAGTCCTATCAAAATGTCCAAACTTCAGATGTTCAATGTTTTTCTGACAGATAGATTAAAAGCAGCGGCTGTCGAGATATTTTGGGCGGTAGAAAAAACGATAGCAGATTGCCAGGAAGAAATCGCCCGTTCAAATGAGGAGAGCGTCCGTCTGCGGAGGCTGCTGGAGGTTGCTGTCCTACCTGCTTGGATAAACACGTCACCTACAGCAGGTTTGTGGCGAAGTCATTTTTCTGTCACCGCCAGCAGAAGGTAGCAGCAGCTGGCAGCAGTCAGGGAGCGATTATTGTCAAGTCTTACGTCGCCTAGTCCGCAGACAGGCACTGCACCCAAGCGAATTTATAAATATGCCATCACTAATACATGGACATTGATGTTGAATTACCGAGTGCTGCTGGGTCTAACTCCCAGTATCAGCATATTGAAAAATTAAAGAAACTCTATCCCTAGTAACCAAATCCACTGAGTTTGGTCAAAAGCAGATTCATACGAATCTGAAGGTCTGGAAGGTCTAATCCCGTCCATATGGGTCATTGTGCAGTTTGAACCACAACGCACCCTTATTGGGCTATAGCCAACTGTGGCGTGTGTCTCAATGAAAGTGGGGTGGAAAACACTCAGGACCGTCCATCGTAACGAAATCCGAAGTTTTGTTCAAAAATAGATGAGTCATACAGGTTTCTGCTGGGTCTAACTCCCGACCACAAAGGTACCGTTACAGCAGTGGTTCTCAAACTTTTTCTGTCAGGCCCCCCTTTGGGGGAAATATTTTTTGGGGGCCCCCCCCTCGCCCCAACAAAAGAGTCATGAAATGGGTCTCATAAAATTTATTGAAATCTTGAGACTATTTTTCAAAAACAAATAAAAATAAAAATACAATCACTTCGCCTGAACAGTAATAATTAAAGTTCGCTAGATTACTACACGAGTCTATGTGCTATTTCTCAAAAGTACTTCAATAACTCAATAACTATTCTCCATTAGTCATAAAAAGGTGCTTTATAAAATATCAAGTGCAGCCTCTTAACATGCTATATTTGTCAATAAAAATGATGTACTTCAATAACTCAATAACTATTCTCCATTAGTCTTTATAGAAAAATTAAGAAAAAAGTGCTTTATAAAATAAAATGTGCAGCCCCAACATCTGTCAATAACAATGCTCTGTAAGTCTGTGTTTCAAAAATAGAGGGAAATAATGAAACAGTCTTTGCTAGCTAGAACAATAAAATACAATCCAATTCAACAGACTGCTGTCAGACAGTGATTTGTCAAACATAAAAACATTTTTTTTAAATGTGTGCAATCACTTTGCCAGTTTGCAATCTTGAGAAAAAATGAGAATAAGAAAATGCAGGTATTTGGCAAAATAGATGAACAAGTCAAAATGTGTGAGTCTTTCACAGCGGCCTAGTGGCTGCAGTGGGTTTGCTTTACAGGCACATGTTTTCCCAGCGGGGTTGCAGGCTTGGTACCGCCACTCAGGTCATGCTCAATGTGGAGCTTCGACCTGTGCTTTGTTCTTAGTGAGGCTACAGCTGGAAAACCAATCTCACAGAGACAGGAGGTGGCGAAAGGGAGAAGGATGCCCACTGCCCTCTGCCCTCTGCCCTACGAGGGGATGCTCCTTCTCCACACCAAGCCAGAATTCACTCAGCCTCAGGGTGGAGTCCGATGTCAGCTCAATGAACTGGTCCTCTTCAGCAGAGCAGGAAATAAACAAACAGTCTTTATTAGTGGCTTCTTGACGTGACTGGGGTGTAATGTCTCTAATGTCTCTGTGTGTTTGGTTTCATACTGTCGGCTGCGAGAGCTTTCAGACATAAGACCCACAGGCGTCTCTCCTCACCTCCCACCACAGTCGATGTGAAGCCAAGAGCAAGATAAGCGTCGTCATATTTTCTTGCCTTGTTTTTTTGAATAACGGTGCCCTCACACCTGTTTGTGTCATTATCAGTTATTTTTCTTTTCACCCCTGTCAAATACTTCTCCATTTTTCCGCTCGGAAAGCGCCACAGTTTGCCGGCTCGCTTGACAGCACTTTAAAGAGCCCGCCTCGCAACAGTAACTAAGAGAGGCGGAACTACAAATAGCGTCCGGTTCCACAAAACAATAGTTCCGCTCGCTGGTTCCGCTTGCCTTGTTTTTTTCTCTCTCGCGGTCGTGGTCGTGGTCGTGGTCGCTCGCGCCCCCCGTCACACTGCACGGCTGGAGGCTCTGAAGTGCGTCTCAACGAAAGTTGGGTGGAAAACACCAAGACACTTTACTGACACTCCAATCCAACTCATATCATGACAGAGTCCCTCTCTGAAGACTGTGTCTGCATTATTTTCCTGAAAGTCAACATGTTACGTTGTAATGTACTTTGGCACTTTCGTTGTCATGGTAACACAGTGCTAAAGTGGATTAAAGCGTAGTGAAGTGACTTTTCAACTGTTGCAACGTGTGTCTTACTTTATCTGTTGATATTTAGTGATACATCTGATGTTTGCATTGAAAAAGTGAACAGTTAGTTCAATAAAATGTGCTTTAGAAGGCTAGCCTATTGGGTAGAAAGCATTGGTAATACATCAGGGAACCAGAGAATATGTAAATAAACAGGTTGGCCTCTTTAGAAGAAAAACAGGAGCTGGCATCTACAGCACCAGTCAAAAGTTTTATATATATATATACAGCACCAGTCAAAAGTCTGGACACAAACTTGCCAAGAGGGTGCAAAGCTGTCATCAAAGCAAAAGGTGGCTACTTTGAAGAATCTAAAATATAAAACATATTCTGGTTTGTTTAACACTTTTTTATTTACTACACAATTCCATATGTGTTCCTTCATAGTTTTCATGTCTTCAATATGAATCTACAATGTAGAAAATAATAAAAAATAAAGAAAAACCATTGAATGAGAAGGTGTGTCCAAACTTTTGACTGGTACTGTATGTAGTGCCGATGTGTAACCAATGATGGCTGGAGATAGTTACGTGATGCACTTCTCCTCATGTATTACTGACAGAGGCCCTCTTAGAAAAAGATTCTAAGAGAAAAATATGTATTTTTATGGGAAATCTCTTTTCTCCCCTCCAGACCACCTCTCTCTCCCTGTCTATGGAAAAGAGTTGCCCCTGAGAGTTCCCCCTGATCAGCAGCACTGTGAACAGAATTGGACCTACTGTGTGCAGGAGGACCCAGAGCCCACCAGAAGCCCCAGTCTGGGGCAGGAGGACCCAGAGCCCACCAGAAGCCCCAGTCTGGAGCAGGAGGACCCAGAACCCACCTGGAGCCCCAGTCTGGGGCAGGAGGACCCAGAGCCCACCAGAAGCCCCAGTCTGGGGCAGGAGGACCCAGAACCCACCTGGAGCCCCAGTCTGGGGCAGGAGGACCCAGAGCCCACCAGAAGCCCCAGTCTGGGGCAGGAGGACCCAGAACCCACCTGGAGCCCCAGTCTAAAGCAGGAGGATTCTGAACCCACCAGTAGCACCCGTGTAAAGCAGGAGGACTCAGAGCCCACACAGATTAAAGAGGAACAGGAGTTCAGGACTAAGCAGGAGGAAGAGCAGCTTCAAGGGCTGGAGTCTGACACCAAAGACTGGACCCTCACTCCTCCCTGTGTGATAAGTGACTGTTATCCTGACCCTCCTCGGCCCTCACATCTTCACCAAACCCAAACCGCAGCTGAGTACCAGGGAGACATATCCTGTCCAAAGAAGAAGAGGAGCAGTCAAGAATTCAGGAAACTGAATCTTTGTATTCCTGAGATAAAACTTCATAGAATAGGTTTGTAGTTTTTTTTCAGTCTGCTGTTACTGCTGTCTGTTGTCATGTCAGTTAAATTTCGAAGGCACAGGAAAGAGTGTGTTTAGAATGGGATTTTACACATCTTGGGTTGATTTACTTATTTATTTCCCTCTCCTTCCCTCCAGACCACCTGCAGCTCTCTCTCCTGGTCTCTGAAGAGGAGGTTCCCCCTGAGCAGCAGCACTGTGAGCAGGAGTGGCACCCCAGTCTGGGGCAAGAGGAGCCAGAGCCAACCTGGGGTGTTGGTCTGGGGCAGGAGGAGCCAGAGCCCTCTACGAGCCCCAGTGTGAGCCCCTGTCTTGGGCAAGAGGTCCCAGAGCCCTTCACGAGCCCCAGTGTGAGCCCCAGTCTGGGGGAAGAATCCCCAGAGCCCACCAGGAGCCCCAGTGTGAGCCCCAGTCTGGGGCAAGAGGACCCAGAGCCTTTTACGAGCCCCAGTGTGAGCTCCAATCTGGGGCAAGAGGACACAGAGCCCACCAGGAGCCCCAGTGTGAGCTCCAGTCTGGGGCAAGAGGACCCAGAGCCCTTCACGAGCCCCAGTGTGAGCCCCAGTCTGGGCCAGGGGGACCCAGAGCCTGACCAGTCTGCAGCTCAGAGTGAGAACAGTGAAGATGACAGTAGAGTGGAGAATGGAGGACCACCATCAGAGCTGGATGTGAGAGTGCATTTGAAGACTCATTCAACAGGGAGGACTTTTCAGTGTCATGAATGTAGCCAGTGCTTCCAAAGAAAGGGAAACCTGAACAGGCATATGATGATTCACACGGCGGGCACACAGTTGAAGTGCAGACAATGTGGCAAGTGCTTTGGATCTATTGAAAACCTTCGTTATCACATGAAGGTTCACACAGAGGAGAGGCCGTTTAAGTGTCCTATGTGCTCAAAAACCTTTACCAGAGTGTTTCAATTAAAGAGACATGAAAAACATCATACTGGAGTAAGAGAGTACGGCTGTCAGGTTTGCAAAAAGTTCTATCTGCACAAGGCAGACCTGAAGGTCCATATGATGATTCACACGGGAGAGAGACCATACAAGTGCGCAGAATGTGGCAAATGTTTTCCCCGTAAGGAAACCCTGAACCAACATCAGAGTGTACACACGGGGGAGAGACCGTATAAGTGTGCTGTGTGCTCAAGAGGCTTTACCAGATTGTTCCAGTTAAGGAGACATGAAAAACATCACACTGGGAAAAGAGATCATGACTGTAAAGTTTGCAACAAGTTGTTTCTACACAAGGCAGACCTGAAGGTCCATATGATGACTCACACAGGGGAGAGACCATACAAGTGCGCAGAATGTGGCAAATGCTTTAGCAGAGCATATTTTGTAAAACGGCACGCGCAAACTCACAGAGGGAAAAAACACAACTCTTCAGTGAAAGCAGCCAGCGCTTCATCAGGTAAAAGGGAGATGCCAGCGACTCCTAAACTGTAGGCAACAAAAACATCATGACATGTTGACCTACATTACATTTACATTTCAGTCATTTAGCAGATGCTTTTATCCAAAGCGACTTACAATAAGTACATTTGCCTAAAGTAAGTGAATCAACAGTAAATCTCAGTCATCGTAAGTAAAAACCTATGATAAAAACAAGTGCCCCTGGCAGTCACAGTCCTAGAAAAAGGAAGAAAACAAGTTGTTAGGGGCGTTTTTTAATTGTATTTTTTTAATTGATTTGTTATGCAAAAGTTCAGGTAATGAATAATAGGGTGTTAGGGGGTGTCTCCCGGTAAATTGACCCTGTACAGGAGTCCCGGACCAGCCCTCCGTCCAACGGGTCAGATCCTCAGCCGAAAGGTTTATCCTCAGCCTAAAGGGTTAGGTTTCCAAAGATGTACTTAGGCTGGTGTCGAATAACCGTCCACTTCCCCCAGCTGTTAACCGTCCACTTCCCCCAGCTGTTAACCGTCCACTTCCCCCAGCTGTTAACCGTCCACTTCCCCCAGTTTCCCCTGCTGCAGCTCACTGCTGTAGTCTGTAAGAGACCTACAAATCAGAGCTTAGCATAAAAAAGCCCCAGTGGCTAACGACAGCTCTGTTCTTATAGGAGTGCCAGTTGGTGCGGTTGCAGGAATTTAAATTATAGACGAGGACAATTCATCAAAAGGGGATATTTCAATAAAGTGTCTAGAATAACCATTCAGATCCTATGATGTAACATGCGCAGTGAAATCTAACTTTTTATAATTAACAAGGAGGATAACACATCATCTTGGGTGACAATTACAATACTAAGTATACATCTAATAAAACCTTTCCTTTGTGCAGGGTTGTTCTTTGTTCAAGCATCAAGCGTTACAGCATGGCAACTCAAGGTAGCAATACAGTATTTTAAAACATAAAATAAATTAAAGTAAATAAAAAGAGTAAAAAGATATTAAAGTAAATAACAGGAGTGAAGAAGTAAACTAAATTAAAGTAAATAAAAGGAATAAAATATATTAAAGTAATTAAAGTAAATACAAGGAATAAAATAAATTATATCTTACCCTATCAGCATGACAAATCTACTCATGAACCAGACAACATTTATTAAATGGTCAAATCAATAATTCAGGGTTGTTCTTTATTCGCGCAATAAGCGTTAAAATCAATAATTCTATACGAAAGGAAGATAAAATAAATGATAACCTCTTACCCTCAGCTTTCCCTACTCCGTCTAACTTGGTATGAATTCAGACAGGCTCCATCCAGCATGACGCATGCATCCACGGATCCCTCTCCTGAAGCTCGGAGTGGCGTACTCAGGTGGCGATGCAGGTCGGGGGAGGGCCAGATTTCCGACAGGGGTGGAGATGTCTGGGGAGGAGGAGCCCAGGTGTAGCCTAAAGAGATGGGTCTTATAATATAATATATGCCATTTAGCTGACACTTTACATTGCGTCTTAAGCGACTTACATTGCAGTGAGTGCATACATTTCAGTATATATGGTCCCAGTGGGAATCAAACCCACAACCTAAGCGTTGTTAGCGCCATGCTCTACCGACTGAGCCACAGAGGAACATAAGGGGTACCTACAGTGTATGGGGTATACTGGTCAGCCAGAATAACATTTAAAGGGGTACAGAGTTCTCTCGTGGGACATTCCTCACAGTTGTTTCTCAGTTGAATAAAGCATGAATTATGAGCATGAGTTAATGATATGAACTGAGAGAACTCTGTACACGAACACTGCTACAACAGGCCCTGGGACAGAGTAATGTCCTGTCCAGGAGATGCACTTGTACATCAATCTGCCTCACGCTACAGAAGCACCAGATCCTGCCTCATTGGCTGTTCTCACTCTCACAAGGCGTACTGTGTATAGCATAGCAATGAATTTACATTTTAATTCTTAAAAAACTTGATTTATGTTTAATTATTTATTATTTATTTGATTTATGATTTATATTTTTGTCACATTTCACACACAGATGCAATAAAAAAAAAAAAAATGAAAACAGAAAATGAAAACAGGATGATCTCCTGTCAATAAAATATTTTTTTAATGTAATGTTTTGTATTTATTCATAATGGTGCAAATCTATTCCTATGTTATAATAAAGTTTTTCCTAACATATCACTCTGAAAGACTCTGATGTGGTTACTATTATGGTTTGAATTGGGTAGGACTAGACTGGAGTTTATTATATTTGGTTGTACAGTATAGTATGGTGCATATCGAATATTACATAGACAGGAGATATCGGTTGTTAGCCACACCACCGGTTACCTGACACTACTGTGTTACCTGATACTACCCCTCACGTTTCTCTTGAGTCTGATGAAAAACAACTTTTATAATAATAATAAACCCCAAAGAACCATATGGGTAGCCACAGAACACTATGGGGCTATTGCGCTGGCAGCTAGCTTAGAATAATCATGCCGTCGAAACCCATCTAAGACTCGCGTCCATCATTGAGACTCGATGGTAACTTATCCCCAATGCACTGTGCGCCCGGCACCACCTCACAGTCTCCACCAGGTGTCAGTCGAACTCCGTTTGACATAGGAAGGAGTCGGAGGCGTTTTCTTCGTATTAATGGACGATAATGGTATCGCTGTTTGGCAAATCCGACACCTATCTTGTATACAGAGTTAAGGTGATAGGCAAAGTGATCGCCTATAACATAAGTCATATATTTATCGTTACTCTCAGGATTGAATGTTTTGTTAATCAAATATTTATTTAGTCGTCACAATTACAAATGTAAACATTCTAAACATAAAACATTGATATATTTTCTATTCTGGCCCAAATCCTAGAATGATCAGGAATAGATCAGTGCATAGAGACCCAGAGCCCCCTCTAACCTCTGCCAGTCCAGGGTAGAGGTCTGAATCTATTGTCCCAAAGGGGGTCTGTGAGTGAGTTTTCCTTGGTTTCCCACACTCTGTCCATTCACTGCTTTCAAAGGAGGAACAATAGAAGTGTGTCTGATTGCACATCACATTAGCTATGGAGGTGATGTCATTGTTGAGGAGGGACAGAAGCCTTAAACTGTTCGATGACATTCAGCAGTTTCTGACCAACATCTGGAATAACAAATGTACCATTAGCAGACAAAAAGTGGAAAAAAGTATTTAAATAGGTATACTCATGCATACAAATATATTTATTTAAAACAGATGCATCAATGAAAACAATACAGACTTCCCTCTATGGAGTTCAAATTCATTGATCATCATAATTCTGTAGGTGACAATATTTCTTTTTTCACTTCTTTCAAATGTGCAGCATTAAAAGGAATGTCATGAACTCTGATATCATTACATAATTACAGTAAAATATGTATCAAACAAAGCTGTGTAACATTCAACAAGTTTGCTTACTTCAAAATACTACTAGTTTGTGATATTGTGATATCTCATATTCTGGATTTCTTTGTTGCTTAGTGGCAACACGTGAGCCTCATCAATAGTCATGTGCAAACATTGCTTGATTTACTGATTCAAGTTGATTCAATCAATTCATTTGAATCGTCTCCCCTCTTAGTTCTTAGTGTATTTGACTTCAGGCATAATTCTCATTCACTCATATTCATCATGCAATTGTGTTGAACATGTATGGAAGTAAAGGGATGGTTGGAAGTAAAGATCAAGACAACATGATTTCAGTTGATTGTTTTTTCAATTTATTTCACTTGACTCAATGAGTCACATTGTAGACTTGAACACCTTAATTTAAGGTGAATGATTCAAGGCAAATACAGTGATGAAACATCACAACCAGAACTTGGACACATCTCCAAGACATATGATACTCTAACTGAGTACAGGATAAACATTTACTGTCTTTACAAAAGACACATAGAGATGTTTAAGATAAACATTTGAGATTTAACATTGAGAAATAGCAGTTTTCTCCCTTCCTCAGAATACATTGTATTCAAATAAAGTGAAACATGTTTTCACACAAAAACTAGCATCAAAATGAACAGTTTTGATCCTGAAACAGATCAGTTGATAGTTCATCACAGAGTGATGATAACAGGATTTACCCAGTATGGGCAGATAGTCCTCATGGAGGAACACCTTCACAATAAAGGTCAAGTTGATCAATATTCTCCTACATGTATCATAAAAGATACTTGATATAATATGTCAATATGACTTAATCACTCAACAATGTAGTACTAATGATCTACTCTCTTATAAATGTTGACCTTAACAGATCAGTCATAGAACACCTCAGAGAGATTTGAAGATATGATACCCATTTTGGGTAATAAAAGCTCAATAAAGCCATCGATCACATTGATCAATAATAAACACATCATTAAAACATGTTTCACAATTATCTCAAACACCTGTTGCCATAATAACACTTAAAAAGTGTAGTGTTGATAAATATGATCATTTTCGTAGAAAATGTATCTGAACTGAGACTTCAAGACAACTGAAGTCTCATTCAAAATGGGACAATAAGAGGCTCCTGCAGAAGCAGAAGTGGAGGAAGAATTCTTCCTCATTAATGTCTCTGACTTTAGTAGACCAACATGGTCAATTGTGTTTGTCTGAATGGATCTCCTGTCTGTAGGACTCTACCAGGGCCTCCAGAGGGCGCTGTTGACTGGACTCTTCTCTTTACTGCTGTGCTGGGCTGGGGAGCTCGGCTCAGGCAGGTCACTCTCCCTCCTGTTCTTATCAGAGGACGGCTGCAGGCTCTGGAAGTGGCTCAGAAGTCTTCTCTGGGACTGTGTGTTCACCTCATCCTTGGACAGGAAGTGCACCATCTCTTGGAAACACCTGGAGTAACCCTGATTGGCAGCTTCTGAACAGGAGGAGGAGCTCACTGGCTGGTATTGCTGCTGTCGTCTCAGGAAGCAAACTGTCATCTCCAGGATGTCGGCTTTCTCCAGCTTGGAGTCAGACTGCTGGTTGAGGATCTCTGGACCCAGGAGAGACTTGAGCTGCTCAATGCTGCTGTTGATACGATCTCTCCGTAACTTTTCCACCACTGGCTTTCTTAGCTGCAGAAAGAAAAGAGGGATCATTAATAACACATTCTGAAAGATTGCATAAACAAAGCAAAGTGATAGTAAATCTTATTGCATGAACTTTCAGCAATTTGAAACTTCAATTTACCTTGTGGGACAGAGTCAGGTGCTCCTTAGGGTAGGTCATTGCTGAAGTGATTGTAGGTGCCATGGCTGGATCTCTGTGCTGTATAGGTTTCTGTGTCGAGAGAATCTGATCTTCTACTGCCTTCATCCCTCCTATATATAGTCCTGAATCTGCATATGAATGTGTGGGTCTTGGTCTTGTTGGAGTTTCTCACAGTCTGTAACCAATGGGTGAGCTTGGGGGGGACAATGAGGAATGTGGAGCTGCCACATGCCCAATGCTCTTACTGCTGGGGGACAATGGCCATGTCTCAGGGGAGCAGGTGGAGGGGTGGGGGGTGATGGGGAGAGACCCACAGAGCGCTGTGTGGATCTGGGAAAGTGGTGACCCTGTAAAGAGAGCAGATCTGCTGCCTGATGTTGGGATCAATGACACTGACAGAGCACACGCTCATCATCACACGTGTGAGGCTGACACAGATTATATCAAAATGTACAGTGTGATTTAATCCCCAGATAATATTCTGCATGTATAGTGGAGCCTCCCTTTATGATTAATTTATTATTATGTCACATTTTATACCTTCATGGTGCGTTTGACCTCTGACAATGATGAATAACTCTGCAATGTATTTTTACATCTCCCCAAGTATTCATGATTTATAGTCATACTTCGTTTCACATTAGATTTTTTTATTTATTGATTATAACCCAACCCAAACTCATCTTCAGCATATCTGTCCAACATAATAGGTGGGTGGAATGTGAGGATAGTGAGCCGTACGGTTCGATAATACATGGACATTCAGAGGTTAGTCAACATCAAGTGTCAGGAGTCTCTGAATTCGCTGGGACATGTTTGGACATGCAGTGACGTAACATACAGATGCAGCAGATGCAGCAGATGTGGTCTCTGTCTGCTGGCTGGTCGTCAGTGTGAGTAGAGAGCTGATCTGAGTTTCCCACACTGAGTCCTGTGTGCTGTGATCAATGCACCACAAAAGCCCCTCAAGACCCTGAATGGACCATTAGTGACGGCTACAGGCTCTCTGACCATCTGGAGGGAAAGATCAGCAAGATCAGCAATTGGCTGGTTTTCCCTCTCTTTTTTCGCCTCCAATTCTATCACGAAAGACTACGGAAAGATAAATACACATTTACACTCACAAGACACATTAATATATGTTGTAAGTGTTTATTTAATTGCATCTAAAATGGCCAAATGGCCCTCAAAATGGTTAACTTAAAACATTTTGACAGTCTGGACACTGAAAATTGCCTGAAGAAAACTCTTACCATAACAGATTAGGGAAGAGAGAAAATGCCTTCTAATCACATGGGTAAACCGTAGTCCCTTTATTTAATAGTGATTGTATCCCCTTCCCAAAGTGTGCCCATTCCTAATTGACAGTCAGGCGCTGGTGGGATTGAAGATGCTAATGGAACTGAACTGTGACTCTGCTCTCCAGAGCTTTCCCACACTTTTCCCATTGAGGGAGCTTCCACTAAACAATAGAAGTGTGCCTTTTGATATGCTAATTCATCTCCACACAAGCAGTTCCCAATTCAAGATTCAAGATTCAAGATTCAAGATGGTTTTATTGTCATATGCACAACAGTTACAGAGCAATCGCTGGCAATGAAATTCTTAAGTCTTGGGCTCCTCCAACAGTGCAATAAGAAGTGTAAATAATAAAAATAAAAATAAAGAAACAACAACAATAACAATATTTACCTAAATACAAAACTAAATAAATGTAAATGTAAAAAGTGAAATGTAAACAGACGTTTTTATCCAGATGTCGACTGGTATAAAGTGGCATTTTATAGTGGCATGTTATAAAGTGGCATAGTTTAAAGTGTCATTGTGGTGAGCTAAGTAGCTCAGGAGTTCAACAGTCTTATAGCCTGTGGGATGAAACTGTCCCTGAGTCTGGTGGTGCGAGACCGGATGCTGCGGTAGCGTCTGCCAGACGGGAGCAGCCGAAACAGTTTGTTGCTGGGGTGATGAGGGTCTTTAATAATCCGGTTAGTCTTCTTCCTGCAGCGCTGAGTGTAGAGGTCCTCCATGGATGGCAGCTCCGTCCTGGTAATGTGCTGGGCAGCTTTCACCACCCTCTGTAATGTCTTACGGTTGAGGGCGGAGCAACTGCCGTACCAGGCGGTGATGCAGCCAGTCAGGATACTCTCTATGGTGCACCTGTAGAAGTTGCAGAGTATCCTGGAGTCCATGTTGAACCTCCGCAGCCTGCGGAGGAAGAAGAGCCGCTGTCTTGCCGTCTTTGTGATGGCGTCGGTGTGGTGAGTCCAGGTCAGGTCCTCGCAGATGTGGACCCCGAGGAACTTGAATCTGCTGACTCTCTCTACTGCCGTCCCGTTGATGGTGATAGGGGCGTGCCCGGCTCCCTGCCGCTTCCTGTAGTCCACGATCAGCTCCTTAGTTTTGCTGAGGTTGAGCTGGAGGTTGTTGTCCTGGCACCAAGATGTCAGGACTCTCACCTCCTCTCTGTACGCCGTCTCGTCGCCGTACAAGCCCCTGAGGGGTAAAGATCATTACTTAAATATTTCTGTTTAGAAACAAGTATAGACTCACTATTAGAGTGAATGAGTTCAGCCTGTAAGTGTGTTTGTGTACTCAAACTGAGACTAAGACTCATTTTTTTTAAATTATTGTTGAGAGCAAAATAGTGTTGAGGGTGATTTAAGATTTCCATGTTGCGAATGCAGGAATTTTTTTTTCTTTGAAATACATAGTATTTGATCTATGCTGACTGCTGAAGGTATCCAGCTTACAGGTGTATCAATGTTCTTTATAGGAGGCAAATCATGTTGACTGAGATATATACTGTGATGTACTGTACATCCAATGATATTCAATCGTAGACGTTGATGATTAAAACCTCACTTCTGAGACAGCAGGTTTTATTCCAGACAAGTTGCAAATCTGGTCGCTGCACAGAATTAATGTAATATGAGGCTCGGAGTGTTATAGATAATCAAAGATTTGACTTAAACCTACAATTGATGTTATGGAAGGAAGAGAGAGTGGGAAATTAACATAACGTTAGAAATGAAAATATGCATTAACTTGGTTTTAAAATATAACTTTGTGGACTTGAACAAAAAAACAGATCAAAATGTTAGTATAAATACAACTAGAAGCTGTCTCGTTTTAGAGACCCAGATCCCCCCCCCCCCCCCCTCCCCTTCTGACGGTCCAGGGTAGAGGTCTGAATCTATTGTCCCAAAGGGGGTCTGTGAGTGAGTTTTCCTTGGTTTCCCACACTCTGTCCATTCACTGCTTTCAAAGGAGGAACAATAGAAGTGTGTCTGATTACACATCACATTAGCTATGGAGGTGATGTCATTGTTGAGGAGGGACACAGAAGCCCTAAACTGTTAGATGACATTCAGCAGTTTCTGACCAACATCTGGAATAACAAATGTACCATTAGCAGACAAAAAGTGGAAACATTTATTTAAATAGGTATACTCATGCATACAAATATATCTGGATTTCTGGAATCACATAATTTCTAAGTGATTTTATAAGTTTAGGTGATTTTATACATTTAAGGGATTTTATAAGTTTAAACATGTATAAGATGCAACTGTAGAACTGTATTATGAAAGGCGGTACTGAAAATAAATGTATTTTAAACAGATTTATCACTGATGTCTGCTGGGAAATCAAATCTCAAATGTATGATAAATAATCGCTCTGCATTTAGTTTTGCAAATAAAGACATAAATAAAACACATCATCACTTGTCGAAATACATTGTATTTCTGAATCAAACAGGTGTGATATGAATGAAATATTTCAAACAAGTGTGAGCAACTGGAAATGTGTTTTTCCTTCATCTTACAAATTTTGAGTCAATTACTCAGAGGTACTGTAGACCTATATACTGTACCTTCTCTGTGCATTCAGCTGTTATTTTGCATTCATAAACTAATAATTAAATATTATTGAGGCGGAAGTGAAGTGAACAGTGAAGACAATAATAAAGTAAAACACAAGAAGGTATTTTCATTTGATTGTTTTTGTATTTATTCAAACTGACTCAATGAGTCATATGTTTTTGCACCTTAATTCAAGGCAGATATAGGGATAAGACATCACAACCACAACTTGGACATTTATCTCAAATACAGTGTATAACACTCTCACTGATGTTAGGATATACATATAACAACTGTCTTTATAAAAGACACACAGAATCTGTCTAAAATAAACAAGAGTTTCACATTGAGAGAAAACAGTTCTCTCCCTTCTGCAATGTACGCTTGATACAAATATTTTGCATGATGTTTTCACAGAAAAATCATGAAGCTAATTGCAGAAATGGTTAACATTTTGATCTTAAAACAGATCACTTAAAAGGTCATCACAGAGTGATGAGAACAGGTATAATACCCAGTATGGGTAGATAATCCTCATGGAGGAACAGCGATGTTAGAACAAACATTGATCAATATTTAAAGCATAACTCATACAAACTTCACAGAAGATGCACAATATGATATAAACATGGCCTTATCACTACAAAAATGTAGTGTTAACAAATTAAGCATGTTATCAAATTGATCTTAAAACAGATCAGTTATAGAGAATCTTAGACAGATTTAAGAAGGTATGATACCCATTATGGGCAAATGTCCTCATAGAAGAGAATTCAAGCTGTTGATCTTATTGCTCATTATTAAACAAAACATGGGATCACGTTTTGCCCACATGGAACAATTTCTGTCTTGATCATTTTCTTAGAAAATGAATGTCCACTTATTCATTAGTTGCCAATGTCACATTGACTTTAAAAAAAAAACCTTCTGTTCATACAGAAGAACTCTTTCTTCACTTTTGAATATTACTGTCCATGACGTTATAGTACTTGTAGACCAATATGGTCAAGTCTGTTTTGTCTGAGTGGAGTTCCAGTCTGTAGGACTCTACCAGGGCCTCCAGAGGGCGCTGTTGACTGGACTCTTTTCTTTACTGATGCTGTGCTGGGCTGGGGAGCTCAGCTGAGGCAGGTCACTCTCCCTCCTGTTCTTCACCTCATCCTTGGACAGGGAGTGCACCATCTCTCTCAGGTAGCAAACTGTCATCTCCAGGATGTCGGCTTTCTCCAGCTTGGAGTCAGACTGCTGGTTGAGGATCTCTGGACCCAGGAGAGACTTGAGCTGCTCAATGCTGCTGTTGATGCGATCTCTGCGTAACTTCTCCACCACTGGCTTTCTTAGCTGCAAACAGAAAAGGGGAGTCATTAATAACATATTCCATATTCTTGAGTGTGCTAAGAATAAAGCAAATGAATAATCACATCAGTTGTCACAGATTTGAATCTTCAATTTACCTTGTGGGACAGAGTCAGGTGCTCCTTAGGGTAGGTCATTGCTGAAGTGATTGTAGGTGCCATGGCTGGATCTTTGTGCTGTATAGGTTTCTGTGTCGAGAGAATCTGATCTTCTACTGTCTTCATCTCTCCTATATATAGTCCTGAATCTGCATATGAATGTGTGGGTCTTGGTCTTGTTGGAGTTTCTCACAGTCTGTAACCAATGGGTGAGCTTGGGGGGGACAATGAGGAATGTGGAGCTGCCACATGCCCAATGCTCTTACTGCTGGGGGACAATGGCCATGTCTCAGGGGAGCAGGTGGAGGGGTGGGGGGTGATGGGGAGAGACCCACAGAGCGCTGTGTGGATCTGGGAAAGTGGTGACCCTGTAAAGAGAGCAGATCTGCTGCCTGATGTTGGGATCAATGACACTGACAGAGCACACGCTCATCACCACAGCATACACGTGTGAGACGATCACAAATCATCTGCATTAATCAAATCAAATCACATCAAAGTTTATTTATCACGGGGACAGGATACAGCAGTAAACAGTACAATGAAATGTTGTTAACGAGCTACCTCTCAACAGTGCAGTGAAATACAAGGATAGGAATACAATATAAGAGTAGTAACAATACAATACCCAACATACAATCAATAGTGCTAACAGTGAGACTTAGTGATGCATAATTCCATTTGCATTACTATTTGGATTTTCAAATTATTCACAAAGTCAAGTCAAGTCAAATTTTATTGACCATATGCACAGGATACACTACTACATTTACGATGTAAATTGTACAATGAAATGCTTACTTTGCAAGCTTCCTCTCAACAGTGCAAATATCAGGACGTAAGTATACAATAGGCAATACGTGTGAATAAAGTGTAAATTGACATTAATTCTGGAGGAGAACCCTGCAATAGTGTTCCATTGTCTACTTTATTACTTTATCAAGATATTGGAGAGGATTCCTCAACAGTGTTCAAGTCCAGGTGAAGCAGATGTGGTCTCTGTCTGCTGGCAGGTCGTCAGTGTGAGTAGAGAGCTGATCTGAGTTTCCCACACTGAGTCCTGTGTGCTGTGATCAATGCACCACAAAAGCCCCTCAGGACCCTGAATGGACCATTAGTGACGGCTACAGGCCCTCTGACCATCTGGAGGGAAAGAGCCACGTGAGGCTGATTTTCCCTCTCTTTTTTAGCACCTCCAATTCTATCACTTTTTCCACCATTTTTTTTTTTTTTTAAATTTTCACAAAACTACACTACAACATTTTATTGATTGACTATGGAGACACCGAGATAGTTTGCGCTTACATTTATGCTAGTTTATGCTAACCCTTTATGCTAATGGCGGCCTATGAGAACGGACTGTGACTCTGCTCTCCAGAGCTTTCCCACACTTCCTACCCATTGAGAGAAATACCTCTGAACAATAGACGTGTGCCTTTTAAGATGCTAATGTTGTCTCTTTACAAACCCTGTCCCCCCAGGGGGGCCTGGTGAGATGCTTGCTTTATTCCATTTAAACATGGCTGCCTGATAAGTGTGCATCAATATTGGAGCAACCATTATAAACAATGTCATAATGAAGCGGCAAGTTGAACATTAGTTATTTGGATATTCTTATGCCATCCCTTTAGTGTGTGTAGGTGTTATTGGGATATGTTGTGGTATGCTGTAACGTTGTTGTTGTTGTTGTTGTTGTTGTTGTTGTTGTTGTTGTTGTCGACCCTATGTGCCCAAAGTAATTGCAATGACGTTCTTTGAATTTAATTGAATTAAGTTTGGCATGAGCCACAACAGAATATGTTCAATTCAGTACATTGTTGAATTAAATACTGTATAAGCAAAAGCCTAAATATAAATATTCTATTGCCATGGCTACATACTGTATGTGCCCTACATAATAAGTTTTCCAGAGCTATACACCTTGAACTTTCTCCTATGAGTTTCTTCATATGAGTCTTTCTGGGCTGAAAGCCATGACCGGCCTGACAGAAAGGTTGTGTTCCAGACAAGGCTGAAGCTTTGATGGGAAACTATTTCCTACACTCTTACGTATAGCTATCCTTCCAACCAACGCATGTCCCCGAATCGGTAGACAGAGTTGGGTGGTAATGGAAAACTAAGCGTATCAGGTCATGTATTTAATTAATAATTAAATGGAAAAATGGTAATTGCACATTTATAACCTAATAATTACTTTGTTTATTTGTGAAGCATTAGAACAAACATGAATAGCATCAGTTGGTAGTGTCTAAGGGAGGGACGGGAATGTTTGCTGATTGAGGTTCAAATACACAACAATAGGACAAGAAGGATTTCATAGTAAAATATTTATTCAGTTTTTGAATTAAACATTTAAGGCAAGTTGGTATACACGTGACACCATTAATCATTCAGAAAAATCTAAACAAAATACTTTGATAAACAAAATTATAACATTTACCCTTTAAATAAAGGACATGCAGGGTTCAAACAGTACATTGCCTCTTGCCCTAAAAAAGTGGGCTGAAACAATGTCAATATCTTCAATAATTTCGAGGGTGCAGTGATGACCCCTTGTGTGAGTGGCCAGCACTCTGTCATTAAAACTCTGAGGACAGGGGTGTCCAGGCAGAGCAACCTGCTCTGGTTTTTCAGGCAGCATTAACATACATTGTGCCATCTCAGCACAAAATCCTCATGTGACTTTCTCAGAGAAAGAAAGAATAAAGCAGTATAACTGCTTATAACAATGCATGCTATGCATTCCCATGTTCAAGGTTTAACATTTCAATAATATTAGCAATTATACACAAGTTGGCTTCATCTGAAAGACCTCAAAGGACCTTTTCACACGTTAGAAAACCAACCACATTTGTATCTTCATAAGTCCCTCAGTCAGTTCCAGTGCAGTGTCCTCAGTGTGACAGAAGAGAATACAATGTGGCCAGAGTCGGTCTCAGCAGGTCCTGTCACCTCTGACCTCCGACCTCTGAGTCTCAGCATCTTTTCCAGTTCATTGTTGGAGGCAGAGTGGCGCTAGGTCCTCCTCTGAAGCGGGGAACAGACGCAGGATGTCCCTGGAACATTTAGAGTAGCCGTTGTGTGACAGCAAGGCCTTCCTCAGTGTGAAAAAGGACACAGCCTTCTCCAGGAGGTCCGCAGTAGGGATCCCGTTGTGGAGATGTTCTCCGATCACAGTCTTCAGCTTCTCCACGCCACTGCAGCACTTCCTCTCCAGCATGTTGAGTTTACACCTGAGAGGAAAACAAGGACACACCGTTAACATCTCTCCCTCTCACAGACGTGACTGCCTATCACTGTAACCCTGACAACAGTTACTATACATCCAGGTCTGGAGTATTTCACAACAATGTTCCGTGAGCTTACCTAAACTGCTGCTCCTTGATGCTGTCCTGAAGAGCAAGGTCCAAGTAGGCTGACATTTTCAGATTTTGGTCTTGAGGTTTGCAGCTTGTCCTGAAAAAAGTTGAGTTCTTTGATCTTGGATCTTTTGCGTCGCTGGAGGTGGAGATTTTGTGTTGATTGCTCCTCCTGTGCTGCTGCAGGTCTCGGGGTGTGTTCAGAGTGTCGTTTCTGGTAAGCTCTGAATCAACACTCTCTATTTATTCATCTCCTCGTGCGCTGTCTCACGGCCTGGAGCCAATCAGAGGGCTCCCAGCTTGGGACAATAGTCGGGGGAATATATTAGCCGGCTCCACACAGGACAGGTGGGATGTTGTTCTTTATGCCAATGAGGTTGGGACAAGTCAGTCCCTGGGAACGTGTCTGCGCCCGTGTGGAAGAATCACGTTCCCATCGTCAAGTTGAGGCACAGACAGTGAAGTTTGCTCTGGCACATCTGCTCGAATGGAAAGTATCTATTTCAAGTATAGATGTAGCTTCTACTACAGTACATATGACTGAAATAGATAATAACATTTATCACATAAATAATGAATAACTAACATAAATAAATAACATATACTGCTAAATAATATGATATTATATAACTTTGAATGATCTGTTAGGATCACCTGTCTGAAGACATCTGTAGACAGCCAATTGCATAAAGAAAAAAAGTAAATAACAAATAACAGTCTAATATGTTTAGTCATGCTTTGATTTAGCTAACATTATATTAGACATTTGCAATACCCCAATAATTGTAAACAATATCGAATTCAGCCTTGAAAATGACCTTTACATTCATTCAGATTTTTCTTGTTGTTGTCAGAAAGCAGAAAATAAACTTTTAAGAAATTAGGATATTTAATTGAGTTGGTTCTTTCCCCAAGTATCTCTCCCTGAAGTGAGTTATCACTGGCCCAGATGGTTAGCCTGTGGGTGCTAATGTTACACTGGCCCATAAACCAGCCTCTCTCCCTGCATGGGAACAGTCTGAGGGGCTTTGTGGGAGCAGACACACTTCTATTGTGTGAGGGGCTGAGCAGGCTGCAGACAGGAGTGTGGGAAGCCATGTGTCCCTGTGGCTCCCAGCTCCAGAGAGAGGAGGGGGGGGGGGGTTATGTGTCCCTGTGGCTCCCAGCTCCAGAGAAAGAGAGAGGGGGGGGGATTATGTGTCCCTGTGGCTCCCAGCTCCAGAGAGAGGGGGCGTGTGACTGGGGCATGGTCTGCGTTGGGCAGGGAGGGAGCCAGGCAGCTGTGGGAGCTCAGAGGAGAGAAGTGTGCTGCTGCTGCTGCTGCTGCTGCTGCTGCTGCTGCTGCTGGGGGTCTGGGAAACATGACACTTTAGACGGATAGACAGTCAGACAATCAGACAGACAGACAGACAGACAGACAGACAGGCAGGCAGGCATACAGTCAGACAGACAGACAGACAGACAGACAGACAGGCAGGCAGGCAGGCAGCACACAGGCAGACAGAGGGGCAGACAGGGTGGCAGACAGGGAGGCAGGCAGATAGACGGACAGACAGACAGACAGGCAGAGAGACAGACAGACAGGCAAAGGGACAGACAGACAGACAAGCAAAGGGACAGACAGACAGACATACAGATAGACAGACAGACAGACAGACAGACAGACAGACAGACAGACAGACAGACAGACAGACAGAGCTGTAAAGTCTCTACCTGGACACCAAAGACGGTATCTCCATCTCATAGGAATAAGTCTTACTAGCACTATGCTATATGGCCTGATATTGGGCTTAAGTAAAAGAGATGAAATATTGGTATTGGAGTATTGGTATAACGTGATGCTTGTCATACAATTTCAAGATGAATGTCAGCCTCACACGTGTATGCTGTGGTGATGAGCGTGTGCTCTGTCAGTGTCATTGATCCCAACATCAGGCAGCAGATCTGCTCTCTTTACAGGGTCACCACTTTCCCAGATCCACACAGCGCTCTGTGGGTCTCTCCCCATCACCCCCCCACCCCTCCACCCCTCCACCTGCTCCCCTGAGACATGGCCATTGTCCCCCAGCAGTAAGAGCATTGGGCATGTAGCAGCTCCACATTCCTCATTGTCCCCCCAAGCTCACCCATTGGCTACAGACTGTGAGAAACTCCAACAAGACCAAGACCCACACATTCATATGCAGATTCAGGACTATATATAGGAGGGATGAAGACAGTAGAAGATCAGATTCTCTCGACACAGAAACCTATACAGCACAGAGATCCAGCCATGGCACCTACAATCACTTCAGCAATGACCTACCCTAAGGAGCACCTGACTCTGTCCCACAAGGTAAATTGAAGTTTCAAATTCCTGAAAGTTCATGCAATAAGATTTACTATCACTTTGCTTTGTTTATGCAATCTTTCAGAATGTGTTATTAATGATCCCTCTTTTCTTTCTGCAGCTAAGAAAGCCAGTGGTGGAAAAGTTACGGAGAGATCGTATCAACAGCAGCATTGAGCAGCTCAAGTCTCTCCTGGGTCCAGAGATCCTCAACCAGCAGTCTGACTCCAAGCTGGAGAAAGCCGACATCCTGGAGATGACAGTTGGCTACCTGAGACGACAGCAGCAGTACAAGCCAGTGAGCTCCTCCTCCTGTTCAGAAGCTGGCAATCAGGGTTACTCCAGGTGTGTCCAAGAGATGGTTCACTTCCTGTCCAAGGATGAGGTGAACACACAGTCCCAGAGAAGACTTCTGAGCCACTTCCAGAGCCTGCAGCCATCCTCTGATGAGAACATGAGGGAGAGTGACCTGCCTGAGCCGAGCTCCCCAGCCCAGCACGGCATCAGTAAAGAGAAGAGTCCAGTCAACAGCGCCCTCTGGAGGCCCTGGTAGAGTCCTACAGACAGGAGATCCACTCAGACAAACACAATTGACCATGTTGGTCTACTAAAGTCAGAGACATTAATGAGGAAGAATTCTTCCTCCACTTCTGCTTCTGCAGGAGCCTCTTATTGTCCCATTTTGAATGAGACTTCAGTTGTCTTGAAGTCTCAGTTCAGATACATTTTCTACGAAAATGATCATATTTATCAACACTACACTTTTAAGTGTTACTATGGTAACAAGTGTTTGAGATAATTGTGAAACATGTTTTAATGATGTGTTTATTATTGATCAATGTGATCGATGGCTTTATTGAGCTTTTATTACCCAAAATAGGTATCATATCTTCAAATCTCTCTGAGGTGTTCTATGACTGATCTGTTAAGGTCAACATTTATAAGAGAGTAGATCATTAGTACTACATTGTTGAGTGATTAAGTCATATTGACATATTATATCAAGTATCTTTTATGATACATGTAGGAGAATATTGATCAACTTGACCTTTATTGTGAAGGTGTTCCTCCATGAGGACTATCTGCCCATACTGGGTAAATCCTGTTATCATCACTCTGTGATGAACTATCAACTGATCTGTTTCAGAATCAAAACTGTTCATTTTGATGCTAGTTTTTGTGTGAAAACATTTTTCACTTTATTTGAATACAATGTATTCTGAGGAAGGGAGAAAACTGCTATTTCTCAATGTTAAATCTCAAATGTTTATCTTAAACATCTCTATGTGTCTTTTGTAAAGACAGTAAATGTGTATCCTGTACTCAGTTAGAGTATCATGTCTTGGAGATGTGTCCAAGTTCTGGTTGTGATGTTTCATCACTGTATTTGCCTTGAATCATTCACCTTAAATTAAGGTGTTCAAGTCTACAATGTGACTCATTGAGTCAAGTGAAATAAATTGAAAAAACAATCAACTGAAATCATGTTGTCTTGATCTTTACTTCAAACCATCCCTTTACTTCCATACATGTTCAACACAGTTGCATGATGAATATGAGTGAATGAGAATTAATCCTTAAGTCAAATACACTAAGAACTAAGAGGGGAGACGATTCAAATGAATTGATTGAATCAACTTGAATCAGTAAATCAAGCAATGTTTCCACATGACTATTGATGAGGCTCACGTGTTGCCACTAAGCAACAAAGAAATCCAGAATATGAGATATCACAAACTAGTAGTATTTTGAAGTAAGCAAACTTGTTGAATGTTACACAGCTTTGTTTGATACATATTTTACTGTAATTATGTAATGATATCAGAGTTCATGACATTCCTTTTAATGCTGCACATTTGAAAGAAGTGAAAAAAGAAATATTTTCACCTACAGAATTATGATGATCAATGAATTTGAACTCCATAGAGGGAAGTCTGTATTGTTTTCATTGATGCATCTGTTTTAAATAAATATATTTGTATGCATGAGTATACCTATTTAAATACTTTTTTCCACTTTTTGTCTGCTAATGGTACATTTGTTATTCCAGATGTTGGTCAGAAACTGCTGAATGTCATCGAACAGTTTAAGGCTTCTGTCCCTCCTCAACAATGACATCACCTCCATAGCTAATGTGATGTGCAATAAGACACACTTCTATTGTTCCTCCTTTGAAAGCAGTGAATGGACAGAGTGTGGGAAACCAAGGAAAACTCACTCACAGACCCCCTTTGGGACAATAGATTCAGACCTCTACCCTGGACCGGCAGAGGTTAGAGGAGGGCTCTGGGTCTCTATGCACTGATCTATTCCTGATCATTCTAGGATTTGGGTCATTGAGATAGAAATAAGCAGAAAAATGTACATGTTTTATCTTTAGAATATTACAATTTTGTAAACTGACAAAGAAAATTCTGACAACAAAAGAAATATTTGATCCACAAAACATGAAATTCTGTGAGTAGCCCTACTGCAAGTATGCCTTCAGAAATCACATCTCAGATCAGAACACTCATCCCATCAAGTATCCTTTATCTGATTATTATCACACTTTACACTTGAATTGGAATGTCCCTGTCACTTAGATGTCAATCTACCTGTCCATGAATCCTAACCAAAGCTCTGTCCTAAACCTAACCCTAGCAAACACTTAGATATCAGCGGAGATGCAGTTGATGCTGTAGTTGCTGTAGTTCAGATGCTGTAGTTTGTTGACAGTTTAAACATCTATAGACCATATATAGGTGCCTATTGAAGTAAGGTGTGTCCCACTAATAATTTTAAGTGAAATCATATTAATTAATTCTTTCTCTCATACTGAAGAATGCATTGCTCAGTTGAGACATGCAATTTGTTTGAGTGATACACAAACTCACGTAAATCCGGGATGCATTCTCTCTGGTGAGTGTTTGTTTGTTTCTAAACAGAAATATTTAAGTAATGATCTTTACCCCTCAGGGGCTTGCTGGGAACTGCTTGTGTGGAGACGAATTGGCATGTCAAAAGGCACACTTCTATTGTTTTGTGGAAGCTCCCTCAATGGGAAAAGTGTGGGAAAGCTCTGGAGAGCAGAGTCACAGTTCAGTTCCATTAGCATCTTCAATCCCACCAGCGCCTGATTGTCTCAATTAGGAATGGGCACACTTTGGGAAGGGGATACAATCACTATTAAATAAAGGGTCTTCGGTTTACCCATGTGATTAGAAGGCATTTTCTCTCTTCCCTAATCTGTTATGGTGAGAGATTATTTTTTGTGGCAATTTACAAT
Organism: Argentina silus; assembly: GCF_951799395.1. Lineage (NCBI taxonomy): Eukaryota > Metazoa > Chordata > Actinopteri > Argentiniformes > Argentinidae > Argentina > Argentina silus. Next base: position 23,618,774 of record NC_139658.1, on the reverse strand, counting down.
GCCCAAACTATTAAAATGTATAAAACAGGAGAAAGCTAAATATTCTGAGAGACAATTTAGTTATTTTAAGTATAGTTCACCAACTTTTTTTTTAATCAACAATTCCATTTGTATGATGAATATTATTTCTTAAGTGTGTCTTTAAGTCTTTCCCTCCAGATGGTCAGAGAGCCTGTAGCCGTCACTAATGGTCCATTCAGGGTCTTGAGGGGCTTTTGTGGTGCATTGATCACAGCACACAGGACTCAGTGTGGGAAACTCAGATCAGCTCTCTACTCACACTGACGACCAGCCAGCAGACAGAGACCACATCTGCTTCATCTGCTGCATCTGTATGTTACGTCACTGCATGTCCAAACATGTCCCAGAGAATTCAGAGACTCCTGACACTTGATGTTGACCAACCTCTGAATGTCCATGTATTATCGAACCGTACGGCTCACTATCCTCACATTCCACCCACCTATTATTTTGGACAGATATGCTGACGATGAGTTTGGGTTGGGTTATAATCAATAAATAAAAAAATCTAATGTGAAACGAAGTATGACTATAAATCGTGAATACTTGGGGAGATGTAAAAATACATTGCAGAGTTATTCATCATTGTCAGAGGTCAAACGCACCATGAAGGTATAAAATGTGACATAATAATAAATTAATCATAAAGGGAGGCTCCACTATACATGCAGAATATTATCTGGGGATTAAATCACACTGTACATTTTGATATAATCTGTGTCAGCCTCACACGTGTGATGATGAGCGTGTGCTCTGTCAGTGTCATTGATCCCAACATCAGGCAGCAGATCTGCTCTCTTTACAGGGTCACCACTTTCCCAGATCCACACAGCGCTCTGTGGGTCTCTCCCCATCACCCCCCACCCCTCCACCTGCTCCCCTGAGACATGGCCATTGTCCCCCGGCAGTAAGAGCATTGGGCATGTGGCAGCTCCACATTCCTCATTGTTCTCTCCGAGCTCATCCATTGGCTACAGACTGTGAGAAACTCCAACAAGACCAAGACCCACACATTCATATGCAGATTCAGGACTATATATAGGAGGGATGAAGGCAGTAGAAGATCAGATTCTCTCTACACAGAGACCTATACAGCACAGAGATCCAGCCATGGCACCTACAATCACTTCAGCAATGACCTACCCTAAGGAGCACCTGACTCTGTCCCACAAGGTAAATTGAAGTTTCAAATTCCTGAAAGTTCATGCAATATGACTTACTATCACTTTGCTTTGTTTATGAAATGTTTCAGAATATGTTATTAATGATCCCTCTTTTCTTTCTGCAGCTAAGAAAGCCAGTGGTGGAAAAGTTACGGAGAGATCGTATCAACAGCAGCATTGAGCAGCTCAAGTCTCTCCTGGGTCCAGAGATCCTCAACCAGCAGTCTGACTCCAAGCTGGAGAAAGCCGACATCCTGGAGATGACAGTTTGCTACCTGAGACAACAACTTCAGTCCAAGCCAGTGAGTTCCTCCTCCTGCTCAGAAGCTGCCAATCAGGGTTACTCCAGGTGTGTCCAAGAGATGGTCCACTTCCTGTCCAAGGATGAGGTGAACACACAGTCCCAGAGAAGACTTCTGAGCCACTTCCAGAGCCTGCAGCCATCCTCTGATAAGAACAGGAGGGAGAGTGACCTGCCTCAGCTGAGCTCCCCAGCCCAGCACGGCATCAGTAAAGAGAAGAGTCCAGTCAACAGCGCCCTCTGGAGGCCCTGGTAGAGTCCTACAGACTGGAGATCCACTCTCAGACAAAAATAATTGACCATGTTGGTCTAAGATTAAGCGTCATGGACAGTAATATTGACAAGTGAAGAAAGAGCTCTTGTGTGTACAGGAGTTTTTTTTTATTACTTTAATGCCATGCATTGGCACTTGTTAGCTGTCCAGAAGAAGTGAAGATACCTTTTTCTAGGAAAATTATCATAAATTATTATGATTTATCATCAATACATTTGTTTTAAAATGTAAAGATGTTGTACAACTGATCTCTCATACCATGTTCTGTGAAGCATGTGTCGATTGATTATGTACAATGAGATCAACAGCTTCTAATGGTCATCCATGAGGATACCCATAATGGGCATTATATCTACAATCACTCTGTGATTTACAATTAATGATCTGTTTTAAGATCAATACTTGTTATTATTAAGATCACTTCTTATTGATCAATACTTATCCTCTATTAGGAACACTTCTTGTTGTTACCGCTACATTTTTTGTAGTGATATGGTCATATTGACTTTCTATTGAGCATTTTGCATGTGTTTTAACATGCATTTGATATTGACAAACTCAGACATCAGTATTATTACTGTTCTTCCATGAGTAATATTTGCCCATACTGGGTGTCTTACTTGTTATCATTACTCTGTGATGTGATGTATTTTGATGTCAACCTTCAGACTTTCTGTTTCATATTTTCTGTGAAAATAAGATTCACATTTGTTAAATAATGTGTCGGCTGTGAATGGAGAAAATAACTTTCTCTCAATGTAAAATTGTTTATCTTAAACATCTCTATGTGTCTTTTGTAAAGACAGTAAATGTGTGTTCCTGTACTCAGTTGGAGTATCAGATGTCTTGGATTTGTGTCCAAGTTCTGGTTGTGATGTTTCATCACTGAATTATTCACCTTGATTTAAGGTGTGATGTTGAATGATGTGACTCATTGAGTCTTTGAGCTGCAATAAATGAAAAAAACAATCAAATGAAATGATATGTGCTTGTTCATTATTTCACTTGTCTTTTTACATACATACTTCTCCCTTTATTTGAAACCCAATAACATCTCAGAGGTTTCACATTATGTGGCTTTAAAGAGTATTCAAGTGCAGGAAATCATGACGGATGCATAACGCTGCTATTATTATGCCACACTGAATCAATACATGTTCATCAGTATTCATTGTGAATGATTCTCTATCACATACAGGATATAGGCTCCATACCAATGTGATGGATTGATGTTGTAGGCTATTGACCCTCATATAGGACTATAGGCATAGGCCTACTTTAAGTGTCTTATCCAATTATTTTGGCCTTCACTCTTACAATTAATATAATAGTATCACGTTTTATCAACAGCGCAGTGCTTATAGATGATGAGACCGATTAAGTAAGCTTAATGCGTACTATGTCATACCAATACGTGCCTAGTCGTGCAACTAGTTGCTGGCAGCTTGGTCCATGGTGCTGAAGCACCGTACGAAATTCTACGAAAGCTACGAAATCATTCGGACTGCATTACTGACTGATCTGAAATCAACTTAATCCTCACTACATGTTCGACTGTTAGTCAGTGAAGTGCCGGTGAGAGAACGGTCAAAACAACACATAGCCAGAGGTTTTAAGAAATAATCATAGGGAATGTTTAATACATGGTCACAATAATATAAAAATAAACATGATTAGAATAATATGATATACACCACAATGAAAGCCAACTTTCCGAAATGTTCAGCCCTCCTGTCAGTGTCAGAGAAAGAGAGAGAGAGAGAGAGAGAGAAGGGGAGGGGGGGGGGAAAGTCGGCCTAACATTTGCCATACACTGTAGACAACTTCTTGGGAAGGCTTGCACATCAAAATAAAACATGTGCTAAAATATGTGCAAATATTGCACAACTAAGGAACGTCTCTAATCAAATAACATGGTAATCATGCCACGTCAAAGACAATATGCATACGTTGTTGGTTGAGCGGAACAGACCCAAGTAGAGAATACTGGGTATAGGCTAGTCCACAGTCTTGTGATAACAGTAATCACTGTCCATACTAGGCTACTACCACGGTCTCCACAAGGAGCCTTGTGACCGCGGCGAGGAGCCGGATGATGACCGCTTCACTGCAGCTGTCCGTCCGTCTAGTTCACCTGACATGCGCCGCTGGAGGGCCGTTCTCTGGAGCACGTAGAAGCGTTTGATCTCCTCCCTCTCCGCTGACTGCAGGGGGACGTGAAGGGACAGATGCCGGAGAGTCTCTTGCAGACACTGGGAGAAGCCCGCGGACTCGGAGTGGCAGGGCACAACGCTGCCAATGGTCCTCTCCCGTAGGAAACCCACTGCCATCTCCAAAATGTCGGCTTTCTCCAGTTTTGTAGAGGACTGGTCGCACCTTTTCCCTCTGTGGAGAATTGTCCTTAGCTGCTCAATGCTGGTGTTGATACGGTCTCTCCGCACCTTCTCCACGGTAAGTTTCCGCAACTGGATAAGGAAAGACAAAACATTGATTAGTTGATTGTAATCAAACAATACAGATCATGAATTTTCCAAAACTATCTGATTTGTTCTATGTAGGCTTCTAAGGTTGATCTAACTTACCTTATGGGTATATCCACATGATGAATTCACAACAGCAGTATCACTGCTTTGAGTAGAAGGAGCCATGAGAAACGAAAAGTAGTTGATGATTCTCAACCAGCTCAAGATGTGTTCGTTGTCAACGTCCAGTAACAGATCTACCTAAGAATGTCCTGAAGGCGTATTTATACACGCTGCCAATCCAAACGCGTGGGGTTTCGACACCTGAGACTTTCCCACACTCCACAGCCAACCCCAGAGACCGCAATAAAAGTTCAACAACAAACACTTGGCGACCACCTCCTCCGATCTCCCCCGTGACGAATGCACGACTCCCCTTTTCCAGCTTCCGCTGTCACGGTTGAGACAGACGCGTGACGCGGTGCCACCGAGGAGCGTGCTCCTGGTCTCACCTACCCAGGCGCCGTACCACCGTCCACGAGACCACACTTTACATTTATACATTTATAACAGTGTCAAAAAGAGGTGGCCTTTTCTTAGTGGGGACTTTGATCGTGCCCATATGCTGAGGGAGGGGGGAGGGGGGGGGGACAAAATAATATGGCACACGTTTCCATGAACATCAGAGACAAATGTACCTTTGCTTGGTGTCGGTCCAAACAGGTCATAAACTTAGATCCACGCGCTGCTCTACAGGTGGTCACCTCATATACATTTCCGGTAGGCTGTGTCGCTCGAGCCAGTTGTCAGAAGTGACAGAAGTGACAGAAGTTGTCAGAAGTGACTCAATGTATTCAGTATTCAGATCACTTTAGAATAAGTTCTCATTTGTACACAGGAGCATTCCATAAAACACAGAACGTATTTGTTCAAATAAGCATGGACACATTAAACAGATATTTCTCAACATATTTTAATAGGAATATCCTATTATCCTAAGCTTGTGAAATAAGGGTGCACTTATGCATGACAAACTGAACTGATGTCATGGCTGTAGTTCAAATGAAGTTCTAACTACTGTAGCAGTGGTTAAGAGTCATCTTTCTTTTCAGTAGCTGGTAAACAAAGTTGACATGTGAGACATAGTTTTGTCAAGTCTCTGAAAGCCAACTTTCCTACATTTTCAGCCATGCTGTCAGTGTCAGAGAGAGAGAGAGAGAGAGAGAGAGAGAGAGAGAGAGAGAGAGACTGGAAGAAGAGAGAGAGAGAGAGAGAGAGAGAGAGAGAGAGAGAGAGAGAGAGAGAGAGAGACTGGAAGAAGAGAGAGAGAGAGACAGAGAGAGAGAGAGAGGGGGGAGAAGTGTGCCTTCCCCACTGGCAGAGCAAGAGGTGTTGAAGGAGGAATATTCCGTTTTTCAGACATGTTGATATACACTGTTACTATGAATAAAATGTGTATTTACTTTTTTATTTTTCAGCATCTTTGTTATTTTTTTGTCTTTCCTATTTCCCTCTGAAGCGACCATCTGCGCTGTGTGGCTGGTCTCTACCATGTGAAGTGTGCTGCACCTTATCTTTATGCCTTTAGTGCCTTATCAAGTCCCCTGTCTCCCCCACGGCCCATCTGCAGAGGCCTGATCAGAGAGAGAGGGGATGTTCCCAGGTAATAAAAGAGTAACGACCTGCTTGTGTTCAGTCTGGGCCTCTGAGAGCTGCAGCAGCCTTCCCTCTGTGGAGGCCATGAGGCCAGTTAACCATGAGATAATTGATGCCTCTCCCATTGTTGTGTCCGCCTCGCCCACTGGCCTGGGAGTGTGGGAAAGCTAATCCTGCCTGGGACTCATGGCTTTGTAATGCTAATGTCCTCCTATAAATAGGGGAGCTGGCTCCTCTCTCAGCTCACAACTCACTCGCCTTCCTCAGAGAAGCAACACTCTCCCTACCAGAATGGCTCCTACCTGCTACACCAGAGACTCAGCCGACAACTCAATGCTCTCTACCAAAGACAAACACAAAGTAAGTTCTGTTCCCAATCGGTTTTTGTGTTGTCGATTGTTTAATGAATTGAATTATTTCCTTCACGGATTGAACTCAAAGGACATAGAACTGACAGATCTGCCTCTTTTTTCTCAACAGCTGAGGAAACCAGTTGTGGAGAAGATGCGTCGTGATCGCATCAACAGCTGCATAGAGCAGCTCAAGGCCCTTCTGGAGAGGGAGTTCCAGAAGCAGGACCCCAACGCCAAGCTGGAGAAGGCTGACATCCTGGAGATGACGGTGATGTTCATGAAGCAGCAGCTGCAGCCTCAGAGCCCCGCCTCCCCGCAGAGCCCCGCCTCCCCTCAGGGCGCCCACAGCAACGGCTACTCCCAGTGCTGGAGCCAGACCCTGCACTTCCTGTCCGCCAACTCCCTGAAGGACGTGGCGCTCCAGCACCTCCAGAGCTCCCACGGCGCCCAGAGAGCCGCCCGGGAAGTCTGCCCCGCCTCTCCCCTCTCCTCCTCCTCCCAGCACCACGGCCAGGGCCCAGTCAAGCAGGGCACCAGTGGCCCCAGACCAGTCTGGAGGCCCTGGTAGAGCCCAGACCAGTCTGGAGGCCCTGGTAGAGCCCAGACCAGTCTGGAGGCCCTGGTAGAGCCGCTGGCAAAGACTCTCTCTCTCAAACCGGATGGCTGTTAGCCATCTTTCATGATGTAGGAAGTTTCTACTTCCAGTGTTGATACAAGCGCTGTGTAGCGGCTGTTACTGTGTTGTTTCTCCTGTAAAAGAGGAGGAATATCTGTTGAAATATCTGCTTTGTAAGTAGAAGTACTGCACTCTGTTGGCCTCCTGTGGAGCCACACGACTCCCATGGAGTCGAAACTGTATGTTGATGATGAAAATACGCTTGAATGCATTTATAATGCTAAGTACTTATTGGAGAACAATTCTCGCATGTGTTTTTATGAGAAGTAAATCAGATTATGTTACCTTTTGTAAAGGAACTGACTGTACATGATGAGTTTCTGTGTGTGAATGTCAAATTTGACACAAAACATATATGCACTTGTTGAAATAAAAATGATTTTGAAATGCAAATCTTGATAATTGATTGTTTCTTTATTACTCAAGTCACATTGTGTTATAGATTGCTTAACAGCCTATAAGTTTAACCGGCTCTGTTAAAATATATATATTTTTTATTATTATTAAACCTTTATTTAGGCAGGGGGAGGTCCTACTGGTCTCTTTTCCAGAGAAGCCCTGTGTACAAACATGAAACAGATCGTAAATGTACATTCAAATTACAAACATAATTCAATTCATTAATTTCAGATCAATTCCGAAGTCAGTTTACAATCAATTACAACATGGACACTCCTCTAGTTAAAAGAGATGGAGTATAACTTTGGATTTGTAAAACAAAGTTAAGATTTACACTTCACTTAAAGCCGACAGTCAATAAGTCAGTTAAGATAACGACACCCTAATACTGATCTGGAATTATAATCAGCCATTTTGAGTCGGTTTCTAAATGAGCACATTGAAAACCATAAGATGTTAAAGGTAGATAATGAATCATTAGGGCAAGATTTGTTGAATCAGTTATTCATGATGTTATCCACTCACAGCTTGTTTGTCATGTCACCCTCATTGGGGCATAAGGGGGGGGGGGGGGGGGTAAGGGGGATAAGGGGGGGGGGGGGCGTTGTTTCTGAATATCAAATTCTGGCCATGTCGTGTGTACACACACACAGGTATGACTTCTCGTGATACACACATGTACGCCAGTGCCTGTGAGTGTGTGTGTGTGTGCGTGTGTGTAGTTTAGTATATGTACGTGTGTGTGTGTGTGTGTGTGTGTGTGTGTGTGTGTGTGAGTGTGTGAGTGTGTGTGTGTGTGTGTGTGTGTGTGTGTGTATGTGTGTGTAGTCTAGTATATGTATGTGTGAGTGTGTGTGTGTTTGTGTGTGTGTAGTTTAGTATATGTACGTGTGAGTGAGTGGGTGTGTGTGTAAGTGTGTGTGTGTGTGTGTGTGTGTGTGTGTGTGAGTGCCTGTGAGTGTGTAGTTTAGTGCATCTACGTGTAAGAGTGTGTCCAGGTCCAGCGCGCCTGTCTTGTGCTTTGTGAAGTAAGCCCCAGGCTAGCGTTGTCCAGGGGGCTCTGTCAGGTCCTGTTTCATCCACCAGCTGGTGATCGGAGGCGCTCCGCGGCTGTGCGGCTGTGCGGCAGCGCGGGGTTCATCCTGTGTGGGGCCTGCCTCTCCTCGCCTTTCCCACACTCCAGTTTCATTCTCCCCTTTCATCGCCGGGACAAAGGAAGTGTGCCGTGCTAAGTTATCCTCAGGGCATGCTGGTGAAAATCCTGACCGCCCACCACCACCACCACCCTGTACCCCTCCCTCTCCTCCCCTCCTCTCCCCCCCTCTCCTCCCCTCCCCCCCTCATCTCCCCTCCCCCCCCTCATTTCCCCTCACCTCCCCTCCTCTCCCCTCCCACCACCACCACCCTGTACCCCTCCTTCTCCTCCTCTCCCCTCCCCTCCCCCCCTCACCTCCCCTCCTCTCCCCCCTCTCCTCCCCTCCCCCCCTCATCTCCCCTCCCCTCCCCTCCCCTCCCCTGCCCTCCCCTCCCCTGCCCTCCCCTTCAAATCGGTCCCTGGAGGGAAAACCACCTAATTCATTTAATCAACATGCCGTTCTTCATTATCAAATACAATTTAATTTTTTCTTCACAAAAAGTGAATCAATCTGGGGGAGGGGTTTGGATATGTTTTTATTTACATTTATTTTTTTATTTCTATTAGAAATGATAGTAAATCTTTTCATAGACTCTATACTATTATAGACTCTATACCATTTAAATGTCACCTGATTTATTCTATAAATTCTTTTTTAGGATCTGACCGTTCATTTTGTGTGTATTTTCTTTCATCCACACTAAAAAAAGAGTGTGCCTTCATTTATATGACGAGTGAACGGATTGACTAAGTGACCCAGCATCTTAATGAGGGTTGAGCTCCTGTGAAGATCTGAGTGCTGCGGTGTATCCATGTATCCAGCGTGGGAAAGCCTGGCTCTCCGCAAGCAGGTGTCAGTCTGGGGAGCAAGTCTGCTCTCCCAGGTGATGGCTTACCGGCTTATAAACACACCTTGAGCACACACACACACGCACACACACACACACGCGCACACACACACACACACACACACACGCACACACACACGCACACACACACGCACACGCACACACACGTGCACACACATGCACACACACACCCACGCACACCCACGCACACACACACGTGCACACATACACACACGTGCACACACACACACACACACACACACACGTGAGACTCTGCACGGCACACTCCCTCTTCCAGCCTCAGCGACTGCGGATCTACCCCCCAGGCCATGCACGCCCCGGCCCCCCCCCCCTCTCTCTCTCT
>NC_139658.1:23579122-23601622 GCF_951799395.1 Argentina silus | reverse complement strand
ACGAGACCGCATTAACAACAGCATCGAACAGCTGAAAACTCTCCTCAAGCCCGAACTTCAAGAACACCAGCCCAACTCCAAACTGGAGAAAGCTGACATTCTCGAGACAGCCGTGTTCTACCTGAGAGACCACAGCAAGCACCCTGCTGCCCCGTTCAACGCAGGCGCATCTGGTCGGAGCTACTCAGAGGGATTCATCCGGTGTTTAGAAGAAACGCTCCGCTTCCTCTCAGCGCACAACCAGCCGTCAGACTCTCAGCAGAAGCTTATCAGTCACTTCCATCGTGCCCAACAGCCTGGTGACCGACCCACGCTGAGTCCAAACCGCGCCATGGTCCCTCACAACATCAACACTCCAAAAAACGTCACCGTGGGTGGCAGAGGGCCGCTTTGGAGACCGTGGTGATCGATGCGAATCATTTGGAGACGTTTAGCACTGAGACTGTCAATGTGAAAAATACCAGAGAATGATGTCGGCTTAGTACAGGCCATTGTATTCTCTTCTTGTAGGAAATTATTATTCCCTTTACAATTTTATCTTTTTGTAAAAGTTGAAATTATTGTCTATTATTCTCTTTAGAATGCCCAAGCTATTATTGTGCGAATGCGCAGTTGCGCATGTATTGTAACTTCACACGTGTGAAGGTCAGTGTTCCTTACATATTGTAAAATATTTATATCGATTCGGAGTCATTCTTATTGGGAAACAATACTTAAACCCATGCTGAATTGTAACTGTGGAATGTAGATGTATCACATTGATATGGCAGTATTCCTTGAATGAAATTATTAGCGAATAAAAAATAAATTATATTCGATGAATCTTGGATCTCTCTTGATAATGATGTATAGGAGCTCTTGGTCTCAGCACTAAACCCTTGCACTTGCAATACACATTAAACCTGCATTAGGAGGCTACATAAAATAAGAAAATAAATCTGATAAAACACACACACACACACACACACACACACACACACACACACACACAGAGGTACTGTACACCATCAATTGTGGGATCCGCACATAAGACCAGGCCTCTCTATTGCCAAGAGCGGAGAGTAGGCACATAGTCTTCCTATCGAAAACTGTTGAAGTAGGTCTTTAGACTTAGCCACCATCTACAGACCCTAAACGTGCCCCCACCTTTCCACTTGAAAAATGGCAAGAGGCAAAAGTTTTTGGCGGGAGAACTGAGACCTCGAAAGCCTCTGTCTATTGAGTAAACATTCAACCTGAATAGTCCAGCAGCTGCTGCTCAGAGCACAAAAGCTGCCAAAGGCGCCCCCGGAAAGCCTCAGCGAACTTAAGCGTTCCCACACTCGCACTGTTCAGAGTTGTCAATTAGAAGTGTGTGTCGCACTTCGCGCCAACATTCTCAATCCCACGCATGGCACTTTATTGTCAGTTGCTCTAAGTAAGGCCATATGGTAAAAAAAAAGAAAAAAAAGAAAAAAAGAAAAAGCGGCTTAAAAATTCCATGTGAATATGATATCAGCCCGAAATTTAGTCTATAAACCGTTGGATAATTGACAGGTGAATGTTAGTAGTGATTATTGAAGAAAACAATGGACATAATCATAGCCTACTACCATTCAAAGAGGGAGATAGAGGTATTTGAGGTATGCGGTCTCATGGAGCATTGTGCATAATGCTAATCCATAATGTTATTCCCTAATCAGCATTACAATGCATTCCATAGACTATCAGAAATTAGCCCCTAGCATACTTCACATAACTCTGTGAAGGACAACCAAAGGCTTTCCCAGGAACTGAATAGTTTTGAAATTATAAAAGAAAATGAATACTCGAGACCTCCTAAGCCTCTCTCCATTGTGCAGCAATATGCTGCATATTCATACTTTCACATTCCCCTGAACATTCTGTTCATCCTTGAATAATAAGGCCTGAATGAGTGGTGAAGTCACTTTCTATTTTTTCCTCCAGCGTCCAAACAACTAGCTTTGCCATATTGTCATATTGTGTGACAGTTCATGCATTGTGAATCATGGCACTGGAAAAAGTTGAAATAAAAAAAAACTGTTACCAGAGAGGCAGGAGCCTTATGCGTAGGGAGTCTTTCAGATAGTCCTCTTTCCCATGTCTACGCAGGCTTGCAGTGTGAAGAAGTGTGTCTCTCAGGGCAATAAAATAGTTTCAACGACAGGAGAGTGTGGCCAAGCCTAGGCCACATATGGAGCCTCCTCCTGCCTGGCTTTGATGTGGGGAGGGTGACGCTGAGATGTCAAAGTGTGTGAGTGAGGAGCCTCAGACACACTCCAAAGGTCTGAAAAGGCTGTAAAAACCTCTGCTGTGACTTCGACGGCTCAGGGTGGGACAGTGTTCCCATGCAGGGCCAACAGGATCCTGTTTGAACTGCTGATAGATGGATAGAACAGAAGATGGATAGATCAATGATAGAATGGAAGATGGATGACAGAATGGACAGAAGAGGCTGGAAGTTGGAAAATGTTTTCTTAGGACATCGAATGAAGCAAGGATGACGAAGACGTATGGTTTAGATCATCACTGAAATAATTTAATATGCATTAGTTATTACAAATTCAAAGTCTAAGTCATTCTAGTATACTACTAATACAGGCACATTTGAAGATAAATCATTTCTATTTGCATCGCTGTAAAACAGAAAAAAGTTTAAAATACAAAATACACTTTATGAAAATATATCCCCCCTTATTTTCAAATGAGTAAAGACAGCATGAAATTGAGATTTAAACTGAGCGATCATGCAATGGACGCAATCAGCACTTTTTAAAAATGTACAAATTCTAGCTCTGTAAAATACAGTATTTCACAAGTGAAAGAGCACCAGTAAGTATGCAGTGTTACTGAGGTAAACATTAATTAGCTAGCAAAGCAAAACTGAAGTAAAACAGTAACAGCATCCTCATCGCCACGGAGCCCAGCAGGGGAGGCTGGTGGAGGTAGAAATCGGAGGACGGGCTCATTGTAATACATGGAATGGAATGAGAAATGTTATCAAACACACCATTCCTCATTCCATGCGTTACAATGAGCCCGTCCTCCGATTTCTACCTCCAACTGTAACAAGTACATCCCTCTCCCATCAGTGACAGTCAGGGGGCGGGACATTTCACTGTGACAGCTCAGCCAACCAATCAGGACATAAGAGGAGAGCCTACGATATGTGATGATCATTACTTTAGTTCTGTAAATTAAACATTCATTTGTGAAAGAGGTGGATGGAAACAAAAACAACGTAACCATTATTTTTTGCTAAGATAAGGACCAGAAGTTCATACATATAAATGTTAGATACTTATTAGATAAGATATTATTATTGTTGTCTTCTCCAATAAATATTGTCTCTACAGTTAACATGCTGTAATGGTGTCAATATTAAGGTTATTGTCTTTATGAAAGGTCATTTGATTCTGTTCTAAGGACAAATGGTATGTTCTTTAACACATAACATCAGAGATGTGTATCAAACACCAATGTTTCTGCCAGAAAGTCTAATATGTGAAACCCGGGTATAGCAGGGTAGGCTGGTTGAGGCAGAAATCGGAGGATGAACTCAATGTAATGCATGGAACGGAAAGCCCTTTGATACCATTTCTTATTCCATTCCATGCATTACAATGAGCCTGTACTTCGATTTCTACCTCCACCAGCCTCCCCTGGCAGAAAGGGTAACGGGGATAACTCCTCAGCACTGGTTGGCACTGAGATGACCAGGAACAGAAACAGAGGCTCAGAAGCACACAGACAGACAGCAGCCTTGAACATTTCTTTCAAAGCCGATCAACTGCAGGTATTAGTACAGGTGTTTAGAATCCATGCTATACTGTAGCAACACAGTTTGACTGTATCTGTAGATCCATTGGGACTCTCTGGTACCATTCTCCTTTACAGCTAGCAGCCTAAAGCTAGCAGCCTAAAGCTAGCAGCCTAAAGCTAGCAGCCTAAAGCTAGCAGCCTAAAGCTAGCCTGGCTCAGTTGCTGCTCCTTCTCAAGAAGTGCCAGAGGGGGGCGCTGTTGCCCCCCCTTTCATTTTAGAATAGATCATCATTACATTCAGATTCATGTCGAGGTGCAGTGCAAGCTGACTGCTGGGGCGAGGGACCAAACTTGGACGGGTAAGGAGAGAGAGATTTCTCTCCTTCATATCATTCTCAGTCTTGACTGGAGAATGGGGGGTCGGGGGTCAAGGAGCAGTGTCAGGAACTCCTCTATGGGGACGGGTTGGATGAAGGGGGGGCTACAGTAGGTGGCAGGGAAGGGGATACAGCGCTCTCTTCTCAACCCATGTAGGGGTACTTCCATTCTCTGAGGGGGACGTGGGTGGCCTTCACCACCTGGGGGGAGGTCCATCGCAGGACGTAGTGTGGACCGCCAGGTTTGTCATTCGTACCTGCAGACAGGAGGGTTCATGGTTTAGGCCTCATTGTTTGCTTGATTCATCAGCTTAGTGTGGCTGGTCTATGAACTAAAACTGAGGTAATTGTTTGTGTCAGCCATCTTGCCAAAGGTTTTTTTTCACCAGTGCACACTTTAGGGAAAGGGCTAAGACAATTTGCACTGACTCTCTCCACGCACACACACACACACACACACACACACACACACACACACACACACACACACACACACACACACACACACACACACAGAAGACACACACACACACAGAAGACACACACACACACACCTGCTATTTATCACTGTATTGTATTCCTCCTTACACTTATTGCCTATTGTGTTATTATTGCATTTCTATTCTTACGTCCTGATATTTGCACTATTGAGAGGAAGCTGGTAAAGTAACCATTTCATTGTTCCTGTGTCGTCTGCCAATGATCAACCAAACGTTGACTTGACTTGACAGAGATGAGGGATGCAGCCGTGCTGCACTGGTGGGCGTTCTTACCTGAGGCTCTGGAGCCGCCAAATGGCTGCACTGGTGGGCGTTCTTACCTGAGGCTCTGGAGCCGCCAAATGGCTGCACTGGTGGGCGTTCTTACCTGAGGCTCTGGAGCCGCCAAATGGCTGCTGGGCAACAACGGAGCCTGTGGACTTGTCGTTAACGTAGTAGTTTCCTGCAGCGTTCCGCAAGACCTTGGCTGCCTCGTCCACAACATTCCTAGAAACACAGATCACATATATATAAACACATATATAAAACAACACTTTTTTTTTTGACCAGTGTCCTTCTTTCATACAACCAAAATCTCATTATAGTAGGCTTTACAGGCTGTGACATTAGTGAATGCAATTGTTTATTTAAGGAAAATCATATCATGTACTTATTACTCTTATAAGAGTGCCGACACTCCATATCAGGTTGTGTGGAGCATCCTAACTTACTGGTCGAGAACACAGCCCTTACATCCTAACTTACTGGTCGAGAACACAGCCCTTACAACCTAACTTACTGGTCGAGAACACAGCCCTTACAACCTAACTTACTGGTCGAGAACAAACACAGCCTGTACAACCTAACTTACTGGTCGAGAACACAGCCCTTACAACCTAACTTACTGGTCGAGAACACAGCCCTTACAACCTAACTTACTGGTCGAGAACACAGCCCGTACAACCTAACTTACTGGTCCAGAACACAGCCCTTACAACCTAACTTACTGGTCTAGAGCAAACACAACCTAACTTACTGGTCGAGAACAAACACAACCTAACTTACTGGTCGAGAACACAGCCCTTACAACCTAACTTACTGGTCTAGAGCAAACACAACCTAACTTACTGGTCTAGAACAAACACAACCTAACTTACTGGTCTAGAACAAACACAACCTAACTTACTGGTCTAGAACAAACACAACCTAACTTACTGGTCGAGAACAAACACAACCTAACTTACTGGTCTAGAGCAAACACAACCTAACTTACTGGTCTAGAACAAACACAACCTAACTTACTGGTCTAGAACAAACACAGCCTGTACAACCTAACTTACTGGTTGAAAGAGAACACAGCCCCTGCAACCTAACTTACTGGTCAAGAGAGAACACAGCTCCTGTCAGGGCGTAGGGTGACGTGCTATCTATCAGCTGCAGGACCTCTTTGTAGTTGTTCTCAGGGTAAACATAGACAGTCAGGATCGGCCCAAAGATCTCCTGCAGGGGTTAAAGCCAGAGGGTCAGTTATGAAGTAACACAGGGATATTACGTGAGCCACCCAGATGAGGTGATTGGAGCATGATGGACTGTCCCTGTCCCACCAATGGCGAAGGTGCGTAAAGATATTGTGCCTATAGCTTGACGTCATTCAGCGCTATGAATACAGACAGGATTCCTCGACACACTCAGCCTACCACAGTGCAATGCTAACGTTTATCAGCGCATGATTTGCTTTTCATTTTGAAAACATTCAGAGCAAGAGATGGTAACCGACTGCTGAAAGGAAAACTGAGAAACAGAGAGTAACCTATGCTGCACATAAGCTACTGCTCAAATCAGCAATCGTTAAAGATCCCATGGCACTTATCGCAAGAGTATGTGAATTAACGCCGGTGTCCCAGCTAAACTCCCAATCTGGCCCTCGTACCATCATGGCCACCCTAATCATCCCCTGCTTTCAGTTGGCTCATCATCCCCTCTCCTCTCCTCTCCTCTCCTCTCCTCTCCAACTATTCCCCAGGTCGTTGCTGCAAATGAGAACCTGTTCTCAGTCAACTTGCCTGGCAAAATAAGGGTGAAATTAAAAAAAAATTCAATAAAAGCAATTGATGTGCTGTGGTAAATGTCTGGAAGAATCATGGCAGCAGTCACATATCCCTGAATGACGTCCAGCTGTAGGCTTCTCTCTGCACGTCCACTGCTGTGACCCAGAGCGTGAAACCAGAGGGTTGAGGAGGATTCAATTAAACCAACATGCTGTGTCAGTTCACTAAGCCGTGTTATGCATGTTTATATAGGTAATCCATGCAGTTAGCCTCCAGCCTGGCTTGTGGAGTATCTCTTAAAAGTGACAGATTAGTCATTTATATGCTAATCTTCTCTTTTCCCCCACAAGACAGCAATACCTAACAGACTAGTGGAAATGATTTACCAGTCAATCAGGTTATGCAATTCAGATAAAATTTCAGTTCCATGTTGCATCATGTAAGTGTTCCTTGTGCGTCTCATGCAGGTTAATTTGAATCTATAATAACACATTACTAGGACAACATGTTTGGGTATGATCATCAATGACTGGTTATGGAGCTACTATAAGCATGATCAATGAGGATGTCATCCACAACATCCTGGAGACTCTTACCTCGCCCATTATGGCCTCCCGGGGGTCTTTGGTCTCAATGATGGTGGGCTCAACGTAGTACCCTGTCTTGTCATCACAGTTGCCCCCGGCGATGATACTCAAGTTAGGGGAAGACTTGGCATGATCCAGCCACTTCTTATTACGGGCAAAGGACTGAAGGAAAACAAGACATTGAAAAAGTTAC
Organism: Argentina silus; assembly: GCF_951799395.1. Classification (NCBI taxonomy): domain Eukaryota; kingdom Metazoa; phylum Chordata; class Actinopteri; order Argentiniformes; family Argentinidae; genus Argentina; species Argentina silus. Next base: position 23,594,176 of record NC_139658.1, on the reverse strand, counting down.
TGAAAAAGTGAAAATATTTATATTATATTTAACAAAAAAACATAAACATTACCCTTTCATTGGTGTTAACACCTAACACTGGGCGTACATAGACACAGCATAAGTGACTAAGTCTCCAGTTTGGGTGAACATTTTCTTAGTCACACATAGTACATTTGCTGTATATTTTAGTCATTTAGCATTTTACATGTCAGTACTGTACCTTGTCATCGATCACAGCAGATAAAAAGGTGCTGAAGTCCTCCACAGGCTGAGCAAGGGAGAGACAGGAAGACAGAGTTACGACAATCTGATACATTAAACACAATTAAAACATCTACTTCAACCATGTCAAGGAACTCCTCTTGGTACAAGTAGCACAATGTTTTGTATCTCAACTGGAATAATAGTGAATATAGTGCCACATAAAAATACATCAGTAGAGGTAGAAATCAGAGAACAGGCTGCATGCATTACAATGAGCCTGTCCTCCGATTTCTACCTCCACTGAAATACATTGATACATAAATATTAGCCATGCAACACAAACAATTTCATGGATGCATGTCTAACGCAATATCTCCCTGATGAATCTAACAGCTCCAGGGATCAGTTGTTCTCCACTCACGTCTCCCAGTTTGATCTGCTTGTGGATGTCCAGGAGGCCCTGTTTGATCTGAGGCCACAGGGAGTCTGGGACGTACATCCTGGAGCAGGCCGAGCACTTCTGCCCTCCGTACTCAAACGCAGAGCGGATGGTCCCCATCACCACACTCTCCACGTCCGCAGACTTGTGGACGAAGTGGAAGTTCTTACCGCCGCACTCTGAAAGGCAGGAGACGGCATGGGTGAGGCAATGTTCACCAAATGAGAGGTATGAACCAGGGGAGGCTGGTGGAGGTAGACATCAGAGGATGGGCTCATTGTAATGCATGGAACGGAATGAGGAATGGTAACAAACATACGTGTTTGGTACCATTCCTCATTCCAGTGTTTGATACCTCATTCCATTCCAATGCGCGACAAAAAGCCTGTCCTCCAATTTCTACCTCCACCAGCCTCCCCTGTGCTGTATGTTCCAGGCTGTAGGTGTCACCCACCTCCTCCCACCCTGGGGAAGTTCCTGTAGATGTCCAGGTTCTGGGCCACCTGCTTCCACAGACGCTTGAATGTCCTGAAGAGGGACAAAATGGCTTCTTAGTCACTACAGAGATAATCACACAACTGTCCTGTCAGATGTTGAAGACTATAACGGCGATAACGGTCTTTACCAAAAGCGGCAGACAGTTTTAAGCAATAGGGAACAAGAGGCTGTGCTTTATCGTGTAGCGGAGGGCCGGCAACCCCTCAGCTGTGACTTTATTCACGCTAGAGAACTCGAGTGCCTTAATGCTTTTATACAACAGTTACAAAACTAAACAGAGAATTATGACAAGAAAACAACGCCTTAAGTATGTATTTCGTGATAGGTTGTGGTGGTTTCTGCCCTGCTAGAAATACATTTCCCAAAACAACCACTGTTGTCAAGGTAACGTGATAAACAAATCTTCGCAACTTGTGTGTTTACGCAGGGACATTACTGCGACGTACGATAAACAGGAAAAAACGCGTCATAGCTGTTACTTTACATGGGAATAAAGCACGGCTCCGAACGCCTCTGGGCCAATCACAATGCTCGTTCTGATCTAACAGTTGTATAAATCAGGGTTAATATCCTATAGGCCTAGCTTAGACATGGGTGACGGTGACATACGGGACACTGCCGGTGAAGTTGATGCCGGCCAGGTGCTCAGAGGAGGTGATGGTGTCCCCGAAGACCGGTCCGTCGGCCGGGACGAACTGGATGATGTTGGGGGGCAGCCCGCTCTCTCTCAGGACGTTGTAGACGGCGTAGCTAGCGGACATGGCTGTGTCGCTAGGCTTCCACAGGACTACGTTACCCTGAGATAAACAGCAGAGGAGAAAGGTGACATCCAACGTCAGAGAACAAATCTTTGATAGAGTTACTGTATAACACAAAACATGAAAATTAAAAGAGTATGAAGTTCATGTTGTTTTCTTTTTCGCTGACGCGGGAGGGTGAGAGACGTACCATGACAGCAGGGGTGCCTGCCAGGTTTCCACCAATCGCAGTGAAGTTAAAAGGAGCAACAGCGGCTACAAACCCCTACAGAGAAAGGCAGAATAAAAGTGATTAGAAAAATGGTTTCAAGGCGAGTTCCAGAACTCAATGTTTCCTAAATTATCCCTACCAGGGGAGGCTGGTAGAGGTAGAAATCAGAGGACGGGCTCATTGTAATGCATGGTATGGATCCATTACAATGAGCCCATCCTCCGATTTCTACCTCCACCAGCCTCCACTGATCCCTACATATACTTCTTTTAATCCCACTCCATCTTATCATTAACTTCAAATCGGGTCTGGACCGTCCTAGGATAAGACCAGGAGGGTATCCTTCATCCCAGAGAGCGCTCACCTCCAGGCCGCGGTACAGCATGGTGTTGGTGCTGCCATCACAGTCCAGGGGCTGCTGGCTCTCCAGCTCTACAGCATGTTTAGCATTGAACCTGAAGAAGTCAATCAGCTCCGCGGCTGCATCGATCTCTGCCTGCACCACAGTTTTAGCCTAGAAGGATGAAACAGATAGATAGATATAGGGAGAAGTATTAGAAGAGGTGAAAGATCAAAATGTGTGTTAGTACTAGAGCCTCTTGTTTTATGTATTTGTTTGTTCATTTATTTGAGTAGGGACAGATGCAGTAACATTGACATATTGGAATTACAACAAGCCAGATGCATTGTACCATAACATGTTAGCTTGCGCTAACTACAGTGCCCTTTTGAAGTTGAAGGGACACATTTCATTAAACAGAGGAGATGCACTCAAAATCCAGTTACACCGTGATCACAGGACCACAAACCCAGTGTGTTCAGTAAAGGTGTCACCGTACCTGGCCGATCATGGTTTTGGCCAGAATCTCGGCTCTCTTGGGTCCACTGATGATGTCAGCAGCCTTGAAGAGGACCTGGGCTCGGTCCTGAACGGGCTTCAGATCCCACTCTCTCCGGGCCGCCACCGAGGCCAGGATGGCCTTGTTGAGCAGCTCCTACGGACCGCAACCGAACAGGAAAGTCCAATCAGATCCATTCAGAACATTAAAAAACATACTCACAAATATACGTTGTACTGTAAGTACCAAGGAATCTTAAAAAAAACTATAAATTACCTTGTCCGCATAGCAAAACTTGGCAATTTTTTGCGAGTGGTTGAAGGGCTTGAAGACAGAGAGAAAATAAAGAAACAAATATTTATTGTTAACAGACGAGCGCATCAGCTGTTCGGCCATAACAGTCTTTTAGTCATGACACTTAGGTCGGTTTATAATCACTATTTAATGACAACGGTAATACATTTAGGTTTGGTGTAATTGGATGGTTCTGCAGCTCTCTCTCTTTAACGACATAAAATACAAAATACCAGCATGGCAGGGAGCCCATGACTTATCAACCCCACGTAGGTAGGTTAAATACAGAGTGACCGAGCGGGTGGAGGCTGGGGCGGTGGGTGGAGGCTGGGGACGGTGGGTGGAGGCTGGGGTCGTGGGTGGAGGCAGGGGTGGTGGGTGTAGGTTGGGGTCATGGGTGGGACGCCCAACAAGTAAATTCTCTCCTAACCAGTGGCGTCACACTGTTTCACCATGGTAGTGTGCACAACTCAGCTCTTTTAAGCCATGTCCCTGAACATGTGATGGATGTTATTGCCACCTGACGGACAGCTGAGCTGCCCTGCCTGAACCAACGCAGGCTTCATATCTGCCCCCAGTGAAAGTGGTATGTTGGTTTATAGAAGCCAACGGATCTTATCAGAAACCAACGAGAGCACCTGATAACGTGACGTTATTACAGTCTGTATAACCCAACTAATCTGTATCTCCATGCTCACATATTTGCTGTGCAGTGTGTAGCAATAGTTTGCTCAGAGTACAGACATGCCCTTGACTCCACTCACCGATAGCTGGTATCTGACGTCTTTGGTCCACACATGTTCATCACCAACCACACAAGGAATCTCCTCCGTCTTCCCCTTCAGTTCTTGCAAGGCCTATAACACAGACACACACAGACACACACAGACACACACAGACACAAATCAGGTGAACATGCTTGAGGTGAACATATGGGTCTTGAGGGACATACAGCATGTACAGGTGTGTGTACAGTATAATTGTGCTGAGAGAGTAGGTATGTGTGTGTGTATGTGTTTGTGTGTGTGTGTTTGTGTGTATGTGTTTGTGTGTATGTGTTTGTGTGTGTGTGTGTGAGTACAGAATAGAATAGAATACTGTAGAGTGTTCTAACCTTCAGAAGTTCATCCCTCTCTGCACTGCCCTCTTTGAACCCAAGGATGGGTTCATTCTTCACCTCAACGGCTGCACAGGGGAAGGTCCTGAACCTACACACACACACAGACACACACAGACACACACACACACACACACACACACACACACACACACACAGACACAGACAGACAGACAGACAGACAGACAGACAGACAGGTTAGGACAGACCAACCCACACAAGTGAAGACAGACACAGACAGACAACAATAAAGAACATCCCTAGTTTTAGTGAGGCCATATAGCAACCCTATAACTCCAACACCACATTACCAGAGAGATAGAACCTGAATAGGACTTCTCACTCACTACCATGTGATGTATATGAATCCCATTCATATTTATTTTGAGTTGATTCCAACAACCCAACCATATTGTATAAGCCACCAGGCACCAGGCCAATGGCACAGATTGGCCGATCCATTTGACCTGAATAGGACTTTACCAGCCCTGAAACTCAGGGTCACTGTGGGGTGTTGAACTCTCTCAAACCTTTTAATAAGTAGACAGGTGCTCTCGGTTCTGGTTCTGTCCTGCTTCTGTTTACAACCACAATCTGGCAACCCGATTGCCCATGTCATGTGACATCTGCTGGAATAAGTAACTTGAGGTGAACTCAAATCAGCAATTCAGGTGTGGTAGAAACGGAAAATCCTTATTTTTCAGGACGAGCGTCGACAGTAGTGGCTTAAATCGGGCCTGCAGGGTCTGGACGAGGTGACAGCTGTGTAGAAAGCTAGAGCAGGAACAGCGCATCATGCATGAGTAAAAATTGACGTGAAGAAACATCTGCTCTTTGTCATACCTCACTACAGTGAATTAACTGTAAACTACCATCAGTAATGAACACAGTAATGAACACACAGTCTGTATTTGTACTTTTGTTTCTCATCGTTCGGTGAACAAGGGTGCAGTTAAAAAGGGTGCAGTCTCCCCTGGAAAGATACACCACCACTGAACTTCTGGTGCCTTCACTCCCTCATATATGATTAACTTCTAGTCTAAACAACAAGTGAAGGTCAATCCTTTGATAGCGTCTTTCCAACTGGGTAGAGATGGGCACGTACTAAACTATTCAATGACTTAACACTGTAATAGACACCCAAGAACCCTCAACACTATCCCCTGACACGCTTAAAGGCAATATGACTTCACCAGGGGAGGCTGGTGAATGTAGAAATCTGAGGATGGGCTCATTGTAATGCATTGTTTGTTTGTTTTGTTTTTAATGATTGATGTCATGCTTTTGCTTTTACTTCTCTTCTGTAAGGTGACCTTGGGTGACCTGAAAGGCGCCTCCAAATAAAATGCATTATTATTATTATTATGGCTGGAGTATTGAGACCACTCCTCATTCAATTCCATGCATTGCAATGAGTCTGTCCTCCGATTCCCACCTCCACCAGCCTCCCCTGGACTATACATATGGTTCACATTCAAATGATCTGTTCTGGTGAACCTTCAGAGTGTTTGTTTTTTTAATCTTGCTCAGAGGAAAGACAATGCCCATCTGAAAGCCAGAGAGACATTCGAATGTTTTGACAGGTGTGACACTGACAGCGAAAGCAATGTTCAACATCGTGGAGATTCATGCAACTGGCCCCTGGCTTCGCCCCAGTCCGGGGTGTCTTAGCAGTCTCTCTCTTGCACAACTCCAGTTACAGTGCATAGGCTACAGCTTGGTCAGCTTGGCTACATTTGTAGTCAGTAAAGTTCTGCCCTATAGAGTAGTACACCTACTACAGTATCACTGAGGGTATTTCAATGGTGTGCTGCTCTTCCACGAACTGTATGTTGGTCTACTGTATGGTGTTTAATAGTGGTTATTACATGCTCTTGCCAAAAGGCGACGGAAACATACTAATACTCGCACTCACGTTGAATACGTCAAGCGCCTGACATGGAAAGGTATCTTGAAACATTACATAACACAAGTGGCCAATGCCTAAAGACAGCCGGTTACTAGAAGAGCTTAGAATGTTCTAATAGAGAGCGGCGACACACCTATACCCTTATTGTAAGGCAATAATCATAACTCAGAAATCGACTATCACAGATTGTTGCAAATGTCATTCCTAAAAGTCAAAGCTAAGGTGAAGTAGTCTCGTGTACGTTCATGTGGAACTACATACCCCCTCCAGGACTGGCAGAGAGCCGATCGCACACGCAGCATGTTTCAATGGGAGATAGGTTGACCCTGTGATAAAACACGCCCTGGCAGGACCACTACGAAGGAAAAAGACACATGTATCAATTTCCGAGGAGAAACAGAAAGCGTTCAGCAGCTTGAGAATGTGTAGAATTGTTACCTGTATCGCGAGAACAAACGATTAGGAACATACCAACACATAATAGGGAGGGTACATTTCTTCGATTATCATAACTGCCGCTAAATGCTCAAGATATTGCATTGCACCTATATTCTAGTCAGAACAGAAAATCAATCATTACACTTTAAATTGTTAAACTTTAAATGTTTCACTTACTTTTATTTAACAAAGAAATAAGGATTTATAAACACACCTCACATTTCCAAAATGGAACTTGCGGTAGGCAGAGAGGGCGAGTCTGTGAATGGCCATTCAGCTAAGGAGAAAACAGCCCGAGCCAATCACAGGATAGTCCAGTTATGAATCGGAAAGTTCTATTTCTGACATCATAAAATGATCACCTTATAGAACGTTTTACTGATGGTCCTCTTACTTTAGTCCAAGTGTCCAAATAGGCTGTGGCATTCAAGTGATGATTGATTGGTATTAACGGGCCCAAAGTGTACCTAGAAAACATTCCCCACACCATTACACCACCATTACAGAAGGTGTACAGGTGTTATATATATATACATATATATATGCAGTACCAGTCAAAAGTTTGGACACACCTTGCCAAGAGTGTGCAAAGCTGTCATCAAAGCAAAAGGTGGCTACTTTGAAGAATCTAAAATCTAAAACATATTCTGGTTTGTTTAACACTTTTTTGTTTACTACATAATGCCATATGTGTTCCTTCATAGTTTTGATGTAAAGAAAAACTATTGAATGAGAAGGTGTGTCCAAACTTTTGACTGGTACTGTATATATATAACGTTTAACTTTATGTAACTTAACTTATTACAGCATGTATGTTTAACTTTACTTATTACAGCATACAATTAGCCTGTTATTAACAATATAGCCCATCCGCCTGTCTGTCTGTCTGTCTGTGTATCATATTGACAGTAAAGGCTATTAATATTCATTATAGTCTTACAATAATAATGAAGTCAAATATCTATTGTTTGCACACAAAATAATTGTGATTATAATGACACCCCTGTCACTAGAGGAAATAAAGACACTGAATTCAGGCAATAGGTAATCCACCATTTTATTCATATCCCCCCAATACCAACACCAATTACTGTGTACATTCAATATGTTTGAAACAACAGTATACCCCGAACCCACGTGAATGCAAGGTCGCACTAATAGTTTACACAAAAGAACCTCCTATTTTACAACGCACAGAGAGGTACTAATGCATCGAAAGAATAAGAGCAGGGAACTAAATCATTTGAGATAGAAACAGCAGGACACTGTAGAAATTGCATCATCACATGTGATGCGTATGAAAATACAGAATCAGGTCAATCGTAATGGTAAAGCTATTTTCCTCCATGGCCACCGACAGCCTACCGGGGTTGCTTGCCTCTCTCTCTGTCTCCGTCAATCCAACCCCAAAGGCAGAGCACGCCAGGGAATGCCACCAGGTACAAGTAAATATGTTAAGATGACAAAGCGTCGAAAGGTAAATCTTTAATAATCATGACTAATGCAGCACCTAGCCCTGTTATGTTAAAACCACTCATATAAAACACCTATGAAACGTTTCAACCCAACGTCAGCTTTTCCCATTGACTTGAGCCTGACATTTAGCTTAGCATAGTCCTGTCAGGGTACAATACAGTACACGCAAGTAGTCGAACTAAACAGTTAAAGTTTGCTTCCTGAAGAAGAGAACAATAGAGAACAATAAGTACATATCAGGATTCCTAGATGTGTTCTATGTCCTGAGTTCTGAGTTCTTTTTGTAAGGTTGAACAGAAGACTCCTCCTGCATATTGATCATACATTCAGCAAAGAAGGGGGTCTACAGTGGGAGGCTAGTGGAGGTAGAAATCGGAGGACGGGCTCATTGTAATGCATGGACTGGAATGGGGAATGGTATCAAAGTTTGATACCATTCCTCATTCCGTCCCATGCCTAACAATGAGCGCGTCCTCCGATTTCTGCCTCCGCCAGCCTCCGCTGATGGGATGTTATCAGATTCTTATTTGTAGGGATTATCAGAGTCATCAATCAGACGTTTACACGTCTCAGACACTTGGGGACATCATAATTGAGGACTAAGGAAATCAATCACATTCAGCGTTTCAACTCACCCCACAGTAAGTCATGCTGCACAAGTGACAATGGCAGACTAACCTCTGTGTCTTCATTGGTATACGTGACGATCTTTCTGAGATAAAAATACTGTACATGGTCTGTGACTTTGCCCAACATTCTCCTCATTGACAGATGGATGTAGGCTATGGCTATGCATGTGGGCTATGGCTTTGCTAAAACAAGGAAGAATACTTCTGGATTTGTACCATAGAGTGAACAATACAATTTGTGACACACACACACACACAATTTCTCAAATAGTCATGTGACTCCTTAACCTCCCTCATGTCACACACACACACACACACACACACACACACACACACACACACACACACACACACACACACACACACACACACACACACACACACACACACCCAGCACACTGTCATAGGTGATCACACACATCGGCAAGGCCTGGTTCGTTTGGACAGACTGGCGCGACATGCACTGCTCCACTCCCTCCGAACAGAGAACGGTACTGTCTGACGTTGTATGTTTGTCCTGATACAGGTGTGGTGTCTAGACAGGTGTGGTGTCACCTGTATCAGACAGACACCTCGACAGTGTCACATACTCATCAGGCTGGTTATAGATCAATACAGAGAGGGGCAATGAAGGGTGGCTGGGATTAAGGACACTCCCTAGACGGTGTAACTAATGACGGTGGTGTATTTGTCTGGATGTTCTACCATCAATCAATTCATAATGTGACATACAGCTAGAAGAGGTAAATTACTGTAAGCCATGAAACGTGTTACAAGTGAAATGAACAATCCATACCATGTTCATCATCCAGGCTTATTGTTTTAAAAATCAAGAAAATTAAATGAATAATTGACACTCACAATGTAATTTAAAGCTACAGGAATTTGATTCCAATTTGCAACACATCTCTGTTGAATGAGAAATTATAGAGAATTGCAAAACTGTTTTTGTATTGTCTGTATCAAAACAATGTCGCTCCTTTTCCTACATAAAACATGCTGAAAAGACAAATGTACATTTTTACATCTTTAAACCCTCTTACTAGAAGTAGCACTTAGATTCAGCAAATAAAACATCCTATAAATCAATACAATGAAAAGATGAACTTGCAGCAAACCTCTCCCCATCCCCCATGCGTTTATCAATGTTACCGATTGATAAATTCAATGAAAAGCACTAAACAGTGAAATGTAATACAAACAAACTCATTAGGTATAGAGTAATTGTGAACAGAAAGGCCTCTTGGGTATACGATCGCATGCCGAAAGCCCTCTTATGTACAGATGATTCTAAACCCTATCCAGAGCAGATGATAATGGAACAAGGAATCCGCATGGAACAGCGCCCCCTGCTGGTCAAACGGGAGGGGAGGTGGCGTGAGATAAATTGACAGACTGAGGCAAATCAGCAAGGAACCGGGTCAGCAAGTTTGGGATCGTCAGGCCAAATTTGTAAAGCAAACTAAAAGTCTTTCAGGCAAATAATGTAAGGTGCAGCTCAACTCCAACCAATTTGAAACTTCACACATAACATAAATGTTGCTGTATTTGACTTGAGTTGCTTCTCCAACCGTATATACTATGGTTTACATAGAGCTACTTTCCCCAGCCTAGATGAAGCCTCGTCCTGGACTAAAGATCATGTTCAAAGGAGAATCTCGATCGAAAATGCTCCTAGTCCAGACCAGGAGTGGGTTTAATCTGTTCTGGGGAACAACACCATGATGTTTAAGAAGCATTTTCTTTTTGAGTACATTCTTAATGAGATGCCACATTGGTATACCGATATCGTGTGCACCATTGCATTGCCAGTGACGCCGGTTTGCTTGTGTGTGTGCTTGAGTGTAAAAAAATGTACATTTATTAACATCGTAGTTATTAACATTGTTTAAAAAAAGCACCTCTAGTACCAAACTTTGTAACGCCTTGAACAAGCTAAGTTTCAACAGAAAACATTCTAGTTTTAGAAACAGAAAATCAATGATTCGTTCCTTTGGAAACTTTGGTAACATTTCACTCAAAGCCTTTGGCTTTTCTTTGGGATTCAGCGCTTTTACAAAGGTCAGTTGATTGAGAGCTTTGTCAATAAACCTGAAATTTGCATGGATTTATTCTAAGTGTGAAGAATCTTTCTTTTCATTCGTGGGAGTAGTCTACCTTAATGGTAGATGAATGTAAAGGAACATTACAACGCTTAGTTTAAACTTAATGTGATAGCAATATTGTTTTAGATCAGTGGAGGTAGAAATCGGAGGACAGGCTCATTATAATGCATGGAACGGAATAAGGAATGGTATCAGAAAATTGTATTAAACACACGTGTTTGCTACCATTCCTCATTCCATTCCATGCATTACAATGAGCCCGTCCTCCGATCTCTACCTCCACCAGCCTCCCCCTTGTTTAAGATGATCTTTTCAAATGGCGTTTGTGGCCTTTAGAAGTAGTAGTATAAGTAGTGGTACGGACAGAGAGGGAAGATGAGCGTTGCCCTCTTGGACGCAGCAAAATGGGATGCCACTGTTCCAACATCGCCTTGTTTGAGATGGTAAACGTTCCTCAACTCCCCTTGATCCCAACATTAACGCGCAGGAGCATTCAGAATAACGTCATATACGAAACACACCTGCCCAGAAACACACCTGCCCAGAAACACACCTGCCCAGCTAAAACACACCTGCCCAGAAACACACCTGCCCAGCTAAAACAAGGCAAATCATACATAGTAAAGTAAAGGAGGAGGGGTGAGGAAGGTCAAAGGTCAATCCAGAAATAAGGCTAGCTAAATTGCATAGAACTTGTAGAGTGCGTTGTGTAGCAACGAGCTGTGCTCCAGTCGACGCTGGCGTTCTCTGGATGAAGACAGTTCAGGCGGTCACCAGAAAAGCATAATTTCCATCTCTGTTTTCTGTTTTGGCTCGTTGGTGGAAACATTTCAGTTACCACTTGTTGTGTACTGTTACTGTATCTGCAATATGATTGGCCAACCGGTCTGCCACCGTGAAACACGCACAGCACAAGTAGAAAACAGCTAACCTTTTTTCGGAGCCCTGATTCGCCGTACGATAAACAAAACAAAAGAAGAAGAGCTCAGGAGGATGTATTTTAGTTCAGTGGTGAATACTGTATGTTGATCCCTGTTCACCATATGGACTGTCCAACCTCAGTCCTGAGGAAAGATGAAGGTGATGACGATGGTGCGACTGTTTACAAAATGCGAACGATGCCTGTGTGACTGGTTTGACGATGCTGATTGAACGATGCCTGTGTGACTGGTTTGACGATGCTGATTGAACGATGCCTGTGTGACTGGTTTGACTGGTTTGACGATGCTGATTGTGGTTTTGCTGGATGTTCTGGTGGCGCTCGGTTGACAGTCAGAAAACCAGCAAGGCAACAGTGAGCAAGAGAGCACAGCTCAGACATCTACCCGCCACCGACCTTTAAACACTTGAAGCAACCCCCCCAAGGACCCCCACCTCCCCCTCCCCCTCCCCCTCCATCCCTATGACAACAGGAAAGCACCAGTTCTGGGCCTGCTACAGTACAGTGAGGCTGGACCAATCAGGACTCCCGAAACAACCGGAAAACAAACAAACAGGCCCCACGCTGGGGGGGTGAGTCACCCCCGAGCAGGGCGGAGCTCTGTGTGAGGGGCAGGGGCAGGAGGGGTGGGGGCATGGCAGGGCAGCCATCAGCTGATTGGTCCCTGGTCCTCTGCGTCCTTGTCCAGATCGTCCTGGATCTCGTCAGTGTTCCCTGAGTCGCTACTGGCCGCCGAGCTGAAGGAGGGAGAGTTCCTGCCCCCCTTGATCATCCTCCGGCAGGTCTCCATCTGGACGTCCAGGCCACGCTTCATGCTGCACATCTCCATGTACTCGTGCAGGTGTCTGTTCATGTCACTCTTGGCTGTGGCCAGCTCCTCCTGAGAGACGGAGACGTTGAAGGGAGAGAGAGAGGGAGAGCGAGGCGGCAGAGGGGAGAGGAGAGAGGAATAGAGGATGAGAAAGAAGACAGAAGAGGGAGGGTGGCAGAAGAAAGAAAGACGTCATGTTGAGCAGGGACAGGTGCCAACCCCTGCCTGGCTAGACGAATCGTCGCTCACAAATCAAAACCAAACGGCAAGAGGGACAAAACAGCAACAAATCAAGTGCAGCCAGCCTCCCCTGTACTTGGGACATTTGGCAGGTGTTTCTATTAGACTCAATAAGGGGAACATCTCCCCAGGAACAACCTCTAACAGAAATATAAATCTCATAGGGTTTCATACTCCATATATTTTTGTTGCCATGCACCTCTCTTTCCCTTCCAAAATCTCTTTCACGCACACACACACACGCACACACACACACACACACACACACACATACACACACACACACACACACACACACACACACACACACACACACACACACACACACACACACGCAGGCAAGCAAGCATGCACACACAAACACACACACAGGCATGCACGTACACACACACACACACGCTTGTTCACCTCAATCTGGCCGATAGTCTCCTGGTACTCCTGTTCTCTGGTCTTGAAGAGTGACTCTGTTTCATCTATGAGGCTGCCCAGGCTTCCATCCTGGGAGACCTGAAACAAGCACAGGACGCTCTTTCAGCTTGTTGTAACATGAGGTCCCACCTGAGAGCGTGGGTGGGATCTGACTTAGGGTTAGGGTTAGGGTTAGGGTTAGGGTTAGGGTTAGGTCCCACCTGAGAGCGTGGGTGGGATCTGACTTAGGGTTAGGGTTAGGGTTAGGGTTAGGTCCCACCTGAGAGCGTGGGTGGGATCTGACTTAGAAGTTTACAGGGGAAAACATGAAACAAGTTCCAGGAACTGGCCCATCAAACCCCATCTTGTGATTCTACCAATGACCATAACCATCCATCAGGGGAGGCTGGTGGAGGTAGAAATTGGAGGACAAGCTCATTGTAATCCATACAACAGAATGCAGAATGGCACCAAAACACGTGTGTTTGATACCGTTCCTCATTCCGTTCCGTGCGTTACAATGAGCCCGTCCTCCCGTTTCTACCTCCGCCAGCCTCCCCTGGCCTCCGCTAGGCGACGCACTGGACCCACCGGCTCCACCGGGCCCTCTGCCATGTTGCCGTTGGCGGCGCAGGTTGCCGTGGTGATGGCGGCGGCGGGCAGGTTGTAGTTGGTGAAGTCCTCCCAGAGCAGCAGCGTCTCGTCATTCTCCTCCCAGGTCAGGCTGTCACAGTCGTCATCGATGTCAAACGTCTCCCGCCTGGCAACAAAGGAGTTATCATCTGAACAATGTCTGTGTAGGACGGAGAGAGAGAGAGAGAGAGGGAGAGAGAGAGAAAGGGGGGAGGGGGAGGAGGACAAACACAACAGCCACCACATTCAACAGAGTAGAAACACAGAAAGAGAAAGAGTGTGTGTAAGTGTGTGTGTGTGAGTGTGAGTGTGTGTGTGTGTGTGTGAGAGTGTGTGGTGTGTGTGTGTGTGTGAGTGTGTGTGTGAGTGTGTGGTGTGTGTGTGGTGTGTGTGAGTGTGTGGTTGTGTGTGTGTGTGTGTGTGTGTGTGTGAGTGTGTGTGAGTGTGTGTGTGTGTGTTTGTGTGAGTGAGTGTGTGGTGTGTGTGAGTGTGTGTGTGTGTGTGTGTGTGAGTGTGTGGTGTGTGTGAGTGTGTGGTTGTGTGTGTGTGTGTGTGTGAGTGTGTGTGTGTGTGTGTGTGTGTGTGGGTGTGTGTGTGTGTGTGTGGGTGTGTGTGTGTGTGTGTGTGTGAGATATAGTTCACATGCAAGAAGACACGGACAAGAAGACATGCTGGGAAACAGACTACAGAGAAAGACTTGAGATCATGACACAAACAACACTTTCTTCATTGACATTTATCATCGACATCACATTGACATATTCATATACAAAGTTAAGTCATATTCTAGGTTATGATGCTCTGATCTAATATAGGTATGTAGAAATCTGGGGAGGATGGAGGAGGTAGAAATCGGAGGACGGGCTCATTGTAATTGGCACGTGTTTGATACCATTCCTCATTCCATTCCATACATTACCATGAGCCCGTCCTCCGATTGCTGCCTCCTCTGGTATGTAGAAATGATCCGCTCTGTTCAGCTCCCTGCCTGAGTTTAATAATATAAAATACAAAATAACATAAAGGCAGAGAGCCCACGACCTATCAACCCCCCCCGTAGGTAGGTTAAATACCATAGGCAGGGAGCCCAAGACTTATCAAACCCCCCTGTTGGTAGGTTAAA
>NC_139658.1:23526622-23576622 GCF_951799395.1 Argentina silus | reverse complement strand
ATCACACACACGCGTTTGCTACCATTCCTCATTCCATTCCATGGATTACAATAAGCCCCGTCCTCCGATCTCTACCTCCACCAGCCTCCCCTGGTACAGTAGGTGCACATGCTGAGTCATCAGAGAGGGTGTCCGACTGTAGGGGTCTGAAAATGGTTATGGACGGCAGAACTAAAGCCAACTGAATATACTACAACTGCTTAGATCCCATACCCAGTAGAAACCCACATCAAGTCTGCTTAGATCCCATACCCAGTAGAAACCCACATCAAGTCAGTGCGAATGACTTAAACACTGTGTAAACAACTCAATAAGGGTCAAAAGGAAAATCCTTCCACTCCTTGATGAGTTAGACTAGTACTGCATCCCATGCTGTAATTGAGTCTACTCACAAGCAGTCATACTGTATGACAACAACGATTCTACACTGTCAACACAAGTGTCTGTAGCTGTTCCACACTAGTCTGGTGAGGTGAGGGGGGGGGCAAAGCAGGTTTAGTACAGGGGAGGCTGGTGGAGGTAGAAATCGGAGGACGGGCTCATTGTAACGCATGGAACGGGATGAGGATGGGTATCAAACACGCAATTCCGTTCCATGCGTTACAATGAGCCCGTCCTCCGATTTCTACCTCCTCCAGCCTCCCCCGGTAAAGAGGTATCTCTTACTTTCAGGTCCAGATTCCTCCTGACATATTGGGTGCTCAGATGCTGCCAGCCCTTTAGTGTGAGAAATGACAAAAGGAACACCTAATCTAAGGACATGTCCCAAAGCACAGCGGGTTCATTCAGCGCCCTGGGGGATCTGTCGGCTCAGACTGCAGCTCTGTCACTGTATGTACAGTACCAGGGGAGGCTGGTGGAGGTTGAAATCGGAGGACGGAGGCTCACTGTAATGCATGGAATACATTACCCCAGCCTCCACGCCTCTGGAATGAGGAATGATACCAAACACAGATTCCGTTCCATGCAGTACAACGAGCCCTTCCTCCGATTTCTACCTCCAACCAGCCTCCCCTGGTATGCCTACCCTCTCTAAATGTATCTGAGGGCGAAGGTGCTATTTACCCAAGTGAAAAACCAACATGGCGGGTCAACACAGAAGTCAGTGGCGGTAAACTGAGAATAGCTTCAATGAGGATCCAGACACCTCCCTCCTGCTTGTTTTATGTGTTCACTCCTGACGGAGCAACGGTCTACCGCCGGCCAGCTGCGATGCATTAGAGCAGTCACGCTAGCGAGGGAGGGCCCGGCTCCCTGTCCAGGAACAATGCAGGGCTGTGTCGAGCGCATCGGCCGTCTGATCTACTGTTTGTTTATGAACGCGGCTATCTGAGCGCCGCGCTATTCAGTGAATGCTCGTCTCGGAGAGCCTCCGGCGTTTGCGGGACGTTATTTTTCCACGGCTGGGTGGCCAGCCAGCCAGCCAAAGCAACTAAGGAGGGCGTGAATCTCGTCTGTCCAGGAGGCCTGTCCCTGGCTGTGTTCAGGGTGATAGAAGAAGCCCCGCGGGCGTCCGTGATTGACAACGCCACCATAACCAGACGCACCGTGTGGGAGGGGTGGAACAACACGGCATTAACAGAATAATCACCCCTGTCACAACACCTGAAATATAATTACAGTCATTTTGGCAGCCATTTTGGCAGGCATGTGACAGCGGTGTTTGGTGTGAACTTACAGTTAACCGTTGAGAGCCAACAGTCAGTCAGTCAGTCAGTCAGTCAGTCAGTGTGTGTGTGAGGGAGGGGGGAGAGGGTGGGTTCAGATCACACTCACATCACTCATCAGGCTCTTAAAGACCACCACCTCGGCCTTCAGCCTCTCCACCTTCTCATTCAACTCATCCTGGATCTCCTCCGACTCCTGGGCGTTCTGGATACACACACACACACACACACACACACACAAAAAGAAATGACAAGAAGTTCCAAAACACACACAAATGTGTGCAAAAAACTAAAAGAGTCACAAACACATATATATGGTTACATCACACAGTATAAGGAATATAATATTGAATATGTATTTTGCAATTTCAAGACTCAAGTGGTCAAGATGCCATAAGGGGAGGCTGGTGGAGGTAGAAATTGGAGGACGGGCTCATTGTAATGCATGGAATGGAATAGGGAATGGTATCAAACACTGCATGGAATGGAATGAGGAATGGTATCAAACACTATGGTCCATGCATTACCATTACCCGTCCTCCGATTTCTACCTCCACCAGCCTCCCCTGGATGCCACATACTGTTTATTGAACGTGAGTAAATGCGCCAAAGCTCAGGAGGACTACAAAGTAAATTAAACTCAATAGCAGAACTGCTGTTCCTTTTGAAGTGATTATCTTATAGCAGACTTCCTGCACTACCATGGCCAACTCTATCTGCCTGTGTTGTAAGAGGTTAAAGCCCTCCAGGGAAGTTGGCCCTCTCCTCTCCTCTCCTCTCCTCTCCTCTCCTCTCCCCTCCTCTCCTCTCCTCTCCTCTCCTCTCCTCTCCTCTCCCCTCCTCTCCCCTCCCCTCCCCTCCTCTCCTCTCCTCTCCTCTCCTCTCCTCTCCCCTCCTCTCCTCCCCTCCCCTCCCCTCCCCTCTCCTCTCCTCTCTCCTCCCCTCCCTGGCGTTCTGTTCCGCTGACCCATAATCCAACACTAACACAGATGCTGCTGTAAATCCATGTGGCCGTAGGCACAGGGACAGAGGAAGCAGGGGAGGCTGGTGGACGCAGAAACTGGAATGCATGGAGTGGGATGAGAAACGGTGTGTGTTTGATACCATTCCTCATTCCATTCCATGCATTACAATGAGCCCGTCCTCCGATTTCTACCTCCACCAGCCTCCACTGAGAGAGAGGGGGGAGGGCTCCTAGTGAGGCTTTTATTGTGGAACAAAGGGAACATGGTGCCTGGCTGGTTTGGTCTGTGATGTTCTACTAGTGTGGTCGTTCTATGGACACAGAGACATTTTACATTCACATTTGTGGCATTTAGCAGACGCCTTTATCCAAAGCGACTTAGTAAGTGAAGTAAGTGAATCATCTATCCATCAGTCATCATAAGATAAAGTAATTTTTATTAACAGGAGAGAAACTTGTACAGGGGGGTAGTAGGGGTGTAGAGGTCTTTAGGAGGGACCGTTAAGATGTAGCCTGAAGAGATGGGTCTTCAATCTACAGCGGAAGATTGGTAGAGACATGAAGGACTGCTGCTAACACTGCTCAAGCTAACACTGCTCAAGCTAACACTGCTCAAGCTAACACTGCTCAAGCTAACACTGCTCAAGTGTTAAGATTGCTGCTAACACTGCTCAACTGGGTCATAACTCAAAGTTATGACCCAGCTCAATGGAATGCGAAACAACACTCAGGGACATGTTTCAACCAGGGTGTGATCTTGGTCTTTGGCCTGGCGAAGATCACACCCTGGTCAGAGCGCGTCTCTCTCGTCCCTGATTTTTTTTTCTTCACATTGACCTGGGTAATCACTTCTTGTGCGCTTCAATGTATGTTATCTAGAGCGCTACATCCCTGTAACCCAGTGTGGGTACTTTTGACTCAGTGCGTCATGGTTAAATGACACAGTTTTACATGTAAACCAGAGAGTGCTGCCCCGTCCCTTTGTCATTGTACACTGAATGGACAATGCTGCCCCCTGTAGGCTGTGATGTGCTATACTGATATGGCCATTAGAAGGACATGTGCTGTTTTCTATTTCCACAGAGACATGGGTGGGTCAGGGTGATGCAACACTAATATCAGGTTTTCCGTGTGCCATTTAGAGATATTGTAGCAGCAGCAAGCTCCTTGTAGGTTTCCTTATCGGACTTAAGGTAAAGGCTCTAAATGCTTTTTGCACTTCTGGTTAGACGCTAACTGCATTTCGTTGTCTCTGTACTTGTACTCTGCACAATGACAATAAAGTTGAATCTAATCTAATCTAATCTAATCTAAATAAAGCTCGTTTTTGATTAAAGTGCCTTTGGGTGCTGTATAGCTCAGGGTTGATCCAACGAGGATCAAGCACTCTCAAATAAAAAAAATAAATTAAAAAAAATGTTTTAATGCATAACCAGCATATTCACTGTGGACATGATTTGGGCTTTTTCTATTTTTGAGACTGCCGGGCTGTATTATTGACTTATTAGGTTTTCATATCTGACACAAATCTCTCTATATCTGTCTCTGGCCTACATCTGTTGACACACAACAGCACTGGGACTCTCTGGGTAGAAACGGCTAACCAGAAATGAAGGATAGTGTATCCTATCTGATGTGCAACTGATTTGGCATACATGTTTATTGTTATGAGCTTTAGGGTCCCTAGACTTTATGTCTGTTTCTGTGTCTCCGTATCAATGACGATCTGAAAGGCGTTTGTTTGTGTTATTGTAGAACAGAACTGGGTTTGGAGGTGAAGGTGAGTTGGTATCTGGGGAGGGCGGGCTCATCGTAATGGATGGAACGGAATCAGGAACGGATTGGCATCAAACACACGTTTGCTATGTGTTTGATGCCCGTTCCTCATTCCGTTCTATCCATTACAATGAGCCCGTCCTCGCCATTTTACACCCACGAGCTGATGTGAAGGTACATTACATTTTTCTTTTTTTACATGTAGCAGACGCTTTTATCCAGAGCGACTTACAACAAATACATTTGTCTGAAGTAAGTGAATCATCAGTCATCGTAAGCAAGAGTCATAATGCTAGGACCAGGTGCCATTGGCATTTAAAAAAAAAAAAGATTAACAGTAGAGGAACTGTACAGAGGGACAGTGAGGGGTGAAGGGAACGTTACAGGTTTGACAAGGTGAGCTGACGGCTGATGTTTTCTCACCTCCTGGAGAGTTTCCACCATGGACTCCATCTCCTCTCGTCTGGATAACTCCTCCTCCCATCTGCAACACAGAACACAACACGGGGTTAGCTATAGAAACACAATGAGTAGAACGCATGCTAGGTCAGCTAACATAGAAATAAAATGAGTAGAACGGACATGGTCCCTCAGACCATGGTACTTTGGCTAGTTCACCCAAAGATGGCCGACATGGAATTGTAATACATAATGGCCGTGGCGCTAGGCAACCAAGCATCATTTCACTGAACATTCCAATGTCGGTTGAGTTGGTTGTTAATAAAGCTGTGAGATAGAACTTCCAAACGGTACACCACAAGATGGCCGCCGGTACACCCACCATGGAATGTTGATTTGAATGGGCATATTTCTATGCAGCTACGTGCACCTACTGTACTGAATGGCATTGTTATTGTTACTGGACAAAGGACATTAAGTAAATCAGAACGGGTAGAGTTGAAACCATAAGCTTATAAAAGAAATGGGTGGAGTCTCCCGGTACTGTACCAGCCCTAGCTTGAACATTTACCACGGGAGGCTGTAGGAGGTAGAAACCGGATACCGTTCCTCATTCCGTTCCATGCATCACAATGAGCCTGTCCTCCGGTTTCTACCTCCACCAGCCTCCCCTGACCTTTACCACCCCTCTCCCTCTCCCTCTCCCTCTCCCTCGACTGTAACCGGAGCCCCTCTGTCACCATAGCCCTCCGCCCGGCTACTGCATCTGACAACAACCAAGGCCAGAAGCTTTCATATACATTTGCATCCTGAATCTAACAAATAATAACTCATTTAGTGCCGAGGGTGAATAAAGTCGCTCAAATTGTCAACATTCTAGATTGCCAAGGGTCGACTTTATTCACCAAGAATGCATAAATTATGATGCTTCATAAATTATTATGACGTAAAATAAAAGAATACATAAACATAAACAAATGTTCCGGAATTCTTTGGCAGTTGGTGAGTTAAACAATATGAGACATCCCTGAAGTCCTCCACCTTGAACAATAAAAGCTTTGCCTCAAAAACCATTCAAAGACATTCCTACAAACAGAGGCGATGCTTGTTTCTCTGTTGAAGGATGACAAAAACAGAACTTTATGTTCCCATAATGTTTATTCCTTCATTTGCCGTAATGTCGTGGCAGCTGAGAAGCCATTTAAGAACGCCTCATTGCCCAAGATTCAGTGGCTAACCTCACTGGAAGAAACATTCCTTCCTTCCACACCCCACAGAAGAGCTAAATATGTCTATGGCAACAAGTTGGCTGAGCACTTCAGAATGTATGTGAAGAGGTTTTCCTCAGTCAGACCTACAGCAATAACCATTAAGATGCGGCTTTCGGGACCCATCAGGTAATGTCCCTGCACATTGCACCGAATTAGGTTTGTAGGTAATACTATAGAATATGAAAATAAAACACTGAAGAATAGATGACGGGTCAAACATAAGACATACATTCATTCCCAATGATTACTTCTAACAGTTGAGGACATGATCGAACGAACTCAACACAAGTGGTCACATGACCAACTAACATTACGTTATGTCTGACTCCAAAAGATATTTCATGATTAATAATGATTGATAATGCTTTGCCCATCCCTGTGTGACAGACAATCGATCATATCGGATCCTTGATTCCAT
This sequence comes from Argentina silus, assembly GCF_951799395.1. Lineage (NCBI taxonomy): Eukaryota > Metazoa > Chordata > Actinopteri > Argentiniformes > Argentinidae > Argentina > Argentina silus. Next base: position 23,570,127 of record NC_139658.1, on the reverse strand, counting down.
TAAGAATACCCAAAACGCTATTTTTACCATGCCCTCAAGTTAAGATGAATTGGATTGTAAGGAGTTTATGCCAAGAGGGTGCAAAGCTGTCATCAAAAGCAAAAGGTGGCTACTTTGAAGAATCTAAAATATAAAACATATTCTGGTTTGTTTAACACTTTTTTGTTTACTACATAATTCCATATGTGTTCCTTCATAGTTTTGATGTCTTCAATATTAATCTACGATGTAGAAAATAATTTTTTTAAATAAAGAAAAACCATTGAATGAGAAGGTGCGTCCAAACTTTTGACTGGTACTGTATCTATCTATCTATCTATCTATCTATCTATCTATCTATCTATCTATCTATCTATCTATCTATCTATCTATCTATCTATCAACAGTACGCATCAACATCATGTGATTCAGAAATTCCACTGTGTTATTAATTTGTTAGTTATTGACAACCTCTCCGGTCAGGAGCAGGGGAGGCTGGTGGAGGCAGAAATTAGAGGACAGGCTCATTGTAATGCATGGAATGGAATGAGGAATGGTAGCAAACACCCGTTACAATGAGCCCGTCCTCTGATTTCTCCCCCCTCCACCAGCCTCCACAGTCAGCAGGGAACACACTGACAGACGTGAGTGTGTATGGACCCCCTGACCCTGTCATGACTGCAGCACGAGCATTAATCATATCAGTCTATGATTAGCAGCAGGGCATATGTCTCTCCGCTGGCAGATCACATCACTCCCGGCTATGGCAGCCCAGTAGAATCCTGTAAACATAGCCTGCTATTTACCATCAGGGGAGGCCGGTGGAGGTAGGAATCGGAGGATGGACTCATTGTGATGCACGGAATGGAATGAGGAATGGTATCACACACGTGTTTGATTCCATTCCTCATTTCATTCCGTGCATTACAATCACACGTGTGTGATACCATTCCTCATTCCATTCCGTGCATTACAATGAGACCTGTCCTCCGGTTTCTACCTCCACCAGCCTCCCCTGCATCTCAAATTAGACTCTGCCTCCGTTACCCTGGGAGACAAGCAGGGGACATGCTGAGTCACTGGTTCCCAAAACAGAGAGGAATTAAAGAGTGGACAGAGAGCTTCCTCAACAATATGAGGCATCAGACGCCCAGTGGCACTTCACTCATTACATCTGACTAGTGGAGGATTGGTGTGTGTGTGTGTGTGTGTGTGTGTGTGTGTGTGTGTGTCTATGTTTGTGTGTGTGTGTGTGTGTGTGTGTGTGTGTGTTTGTGTGTACAGTATATGTGTGTGTGTGTGTACAGTATATGTGTGTGTGTGTGTGCACGTGTGTGTGCGTGCGTGCGTGCGTGTCTGTGAGAGAGAGTGAAAGAGACGGGGTCATCTTCCCAAAACCACTGAATGCAGGGACATTACTCCTATCTATGCCCTTACCATGGTAACAGACACAGACACTACAACACTCCGGCAACACCAACCAAACACACGGGGTAAACAACAACTACCTCACCAGGGAGCCTCCTCTCCAACAAACACCGCCTTGTTTGTGTTCAGCAGCCACTGAATGTCCGTTGTCTAATTAGTGAGAAGTATCCTTGGCCGGCGAGACGGTCAGTCCACTTCACGCCGTGATTGAAGCGCTGTTCTAAAAAAACGCTGGCACTGCTGCTTTACTGTGTCCAGACACCCTGCCTCCAGGCCCGCCCGCCCGCCCGCCCGCCCGCCTGCCGCAGGACTCCAAAGGTCACTGGAGTTCATAACTGCATCACTTCCTCCTGCAGACTGAGAACAGCCTGTCACTTCCTCCTGCAGACTGAGAACAGCCTGTCACTTCCTCTGCAGACTGAGAACAGCCTGTCACTTCCTCTGCAGACTGAGAACAGCCTGTCACTTCCTCTGCAGACTGAGAACAGCCTGTCACTTCCTCATGCAGACTGAGAACAGCCTGTCACTTCCTCTTGCAGACTGAGAACAGCCTGTCACTTCCTCTGCAGACTGAGAACAGCCTGTCACTTCCTTTGCAGACTGAGAACAGCCTGTCACTTCCTCCTGCAGACTGAGAACAGCCTGTCACTTCCTCTGCAGACTGAGAACAGCCTGTCACAGCATCTGCCCGTGCTCTGCATCACTTGGCATGTCACTTCCTGAATAGGCACCACTATGTCATTTCCTGTCACATTGTGTGCGCCAATTAGAGCAGGGCAGCGTGATCAGATGAACACATGACCTGTGATGTCATTTCCTTCACATTGTGTTGTGGGCCAGTTGGAGTAGAGCGGTGTGACTAGATGACCTGAACACATGACCTGTGATGAATGAGGGGAGCTTGGAAACATTTAAAAATGATTATGGAAAAATGTTTTGGTAGGCCACCGGCATCACGAGGTAAACACAACCACCAGACCTGTCCTGGACTTGGCAAGGCAACCACATAAACATACCAGGCCTACCTCGTCCAAACACAGCAGGAGACACTACACCATGGCAGAGGTATTCTGGATGGCCTCTGCCATAACCCCGCTCCAAAAGGACTGCTGGGGAGTCGTACCTTTGGTTAGAGAGTCAGAGAACAGACCTGGAGTCTCCTTACAAGGACAGGGACCAGTAGGCTGACTGTCACCCCATAGATATCTGCCTGTGTGAGGTCAGATGCTGCTTCTGCAGCCAGGGGGCTGTTTGGAACAGGACTACAGAACAGTCTGGTCTCAGAGAGGATGAGCTCTACAGATATGGGTTATTGTGGTGTAGTCTGCTGTAAATGTTCGGGTTTTTCTTTGTTTGAAAAATAATCAGTCACAGCACCATAGAACAAGCATACTGGATATCTAGCAGGGGGAGGCTGGTGGAGGTAGAAATCGGAGGACAGGCTCATTGTAATGCCTGGAACGGAATAAGGAACGTTAAAAAACACACATTCCTCATTCCATTCCGTGCATTACAACGAGCCCGTCCTCCGACTTCTGCCTCCACCAGCCTCCACCGCTGATAATCTAGTGATCTCCCCTGTGAAAGAATATGTTTTGAAATATCAAACGGGAGACTTTGTGTGATGGTTCTCAGCCAGGCTAGAATAACACAGCATAAAGGTGACTGAGGTAAGATTCTCATGCCATTCTCCTCTGCGGGACAATGGCATTCCAGTAGGCAGCGAGCCCTGCCAACACACACTGCTTCTCAGCGTGGTGTGTCTAGGCAGTGTCGCTTGCACGCGAGCTGTCTAACCCTCTGTCCTTCATTACGCCCCAGGACCAGAGGAATTATTCCCCTGCGAGCCCTGTTTCAGAACCCGTCGCTACCCGACTCTACTCGTGTTTTCAGCGGTTTGGTCGTCGAAGACGTCAACCGCCGTTTATCTCATGACGCTTGATTTACCGTTTCCAAATCAAACCATTTTTTTTATTTCATTTTTTTTTATTAGTTTGAATTAATATTTTCGAGGGCGCCGAGGTGGTTGTTGCAATAATATTTTGATGACATCGGATTAAAACTCATTTTTAATCATCACGTTGCAATAAAATCAGACGGTCTGATTTATAAGGGCTGGTGAACCATTGTGCAACACAATGGCTCAAGGGGTTGTGGGATCGCCGTCGTGCCAAACCCTGCATTCCTTCCCTGATTGCTGAGTTCTGAGTACATCCCTTCTGAGCCCTCCGGACCGGGTCAGGGTTTAGGTGTGGTCGCGCTGGTTCCTGTAGCTCCGTGTTCCTCGTGACTGGGTCACCCAGTTCCTCACACAGTTTACACAGCTCCTCCTGTGTTTACCAGAACAGTGAATTCACGTTCCTGTATTCAGTTGATCCTGTGGTAGTCACACCACACCCTGTGAGCCGACCACAAATATGCGGTTAGCCTTTATCCAACCTTTTGGAAATGCGTCTTCTCCCACACGGTATCTGTCGGTACAGGCAACCTCTGCTGTAATTACCATCACGTGTCTCTGTCATGAATGTCACATAATGTCACGGACGGAACACAACATGTTTGTATGTTTGTGATGCAGAGAAACATGCTTCCTTTCTCTCGGGTTCTTCTTGATAACCACGTGACTAGCTTTGATTGGTTGAGGGACCGCACTTTGCCCAGTAACAAGAAAAACACAATTACAGCCTAAAACGTAATATCAAAACAATCCAACAATATCAAAGTAACCCAATAACATTTCTACAATGATGATCAGCATTGTGACTGCCTATGGCCCCTGGTCTGAGCATTGATTACTTTATCTTATGATGACTGATGGATAGATGATTCACTTACTTAAACAAGTGTATTTGTTGTACGTCGCTTTGGATAAAGGCGTCTGCTAAATGCCATGAATGTAAATGTAAATGATCACAGTGTGGAAATCTAATGACAAGCATCACTTCATTATTGGCCATAATAAACACAATGTAAGCACAGCATCATCATAATTATGACTATCAACACTGATCTTGGCCGGAAAAAAAATCTGAACTGTTAGAACTGAAGGTTAAAGGATCAATAAGGTCAGCACAGAGAATGAACACACCCTTTCAGCCAGGGGAGGCTGGTGGAGGTAGAAATCGGAGAACACGCTCATTGTAATGCATGGAATGGAACCACGTGTTTGATACCGTTCCTCATTCCGTTCCATGCATTACAACGCGCCCGTCCTTCGATTTCCACCTCCCCCAGCCTCCCCTGCTTCCAGCCCTCTCCCTCTCACGAGATGAGCCCACCCGACGCCACAGATCAGATAAATCCCACCAGGGAGGCCATAGAACCTGTGAACCTTCCCAGACAACCCCCCACCTCTCTATATATCGCCCCCCCCGCCCCTCCCCCCCCCCCCCCTCGGTGACAGCATCGCATATCCTCTCTCCATGCAATTAAATCTCACGCAGGGGGGGTTTACAACCATAATTTACTACACGTCCATCGTATATTCCTCCTTCAACAAACCTCGTGGGGCGGGGGGGCGGGGGGAGGGGTGACGGGCGGGGTGGGGGGAGGGGTACACAGAACAGGAAGGGGGTGGGGGATATCTGACACTGTGGCCGGGACAGGAAATAGTAGCAGTGGAGTGAGTGGTGGTGGGAGTGAGTGGTGGTGGGGAGGGGAGGGGGGGGGGGTGGAGGGGTGGGGGGGGGATCTGTCTCAGTCTAAGGGAGGGTATATCAGAGGGAGGTTATTGATCGTGTGTCATGGCTGTCTCTCTGTGATCTATATCGTCCACACAGCCTGGGACATGTGTGGAGTGTTAATGAGCATGGACGTGGGGGGAGATGGAGTGAGGTACTAGACAGTATGTATCAGGGGAGGCTGGTGGAGGTAGAAAGCGGAGGATGAGGCTCATTTTAATGCATTACAATGAGCCTCATCCTCCGATTTCTACCTCCACCAGCCTCCCCTGCCGTGCAGTATGTATGTACACGGTGGTAGAGAACCTCCCCATGGAGGCTGTCTGTCTGTCTGTCTGTCTGTCTGTCTGTCTGTCTGTCTGTCTGTCTGTCTGTCGGTCGGTCTGTCTGTCTGCTTGTGCTGAATAGACAACAGCTCAAGGTCAGAGCCTCATCTGATTTGCCCTGATCTCATTCCCTGCTCCCTGCCCTCCATCTTCCTCCTCTCCCCTCCTCCCCTGACCTTGTCCCCCCTCCCCACTCCCACCCTCCTTCCGCCCTCTTCTCCTATCCCTGACTCCATCTTCCTCCCCTTACTCACTCCCCCTCCCCTCTCCCCCTCCCCACTCCCCTCTCCCCCCCTTCCCCTTCCCCTCCCCTCTCCCCCTCTCCCCACTCCCTCTCCTCCCTCCCCACTCCCCCTCCCCTCTCCTCCCTCCCCTCTCCCCACTCCCCCTCCCCACTCCCCCTCCCCACTCCCCCTCCCAGCCTCCTTCGCCTATTCACCCATCCCTTCTTTCAGACCCCTCGTGTCCATGCAGAACATAGCACTGCCTACATCTGATACACACACACACACACACATACGCACACACACACACACACACACACACACACACACACACACACACATTCCTCCCTCACTAGGTCATGCGAATTGTGCATATACTGTAGACGCCTGCTAGGGTCATCCTTCACTGACGGCCGGTGAGCTGTCTCCCTGCTCCCAGAGCCCAGTCTTAAATATAGAACTCCTCTCCCAGACAAACCACAGGCCAGCCAGGGCCTGAAACATGGGTTGCTCAATGACCAAGTGGTCTCTGCAGCACATCATTGGTCCACTGGGACTGGGAGGACAGTAACAGAACGTCTGACTGGTCACGGAGAGTGAGAAACCGTTCAATGGCTTGAAACTAATGTGGGAGAACATCTCTGAGATAAAACAGAGAAGGACTGGAATATGAGAAAGCCATCCAGCCGTCTGTATCTCTTCTATCGATTTCTTCTCCTGCACGGCTGTTTTACATGGTCAGTTATTTCCGCTTCTCAAACCACTCATTAATCATGAAAGGCTTCAGCTCAGACTTTCTACGTCTTAACTGCAGAATTCCACAGTAGTGGACAGTACTTCAAACCATTCGACAGGAGCAAAGAAACATGAGGTAAAACACAATCACAGCACCTCTGGTACTAAACGAGGTCAAGAGCTAAGTAAGCATTAACGTCTGACAGGCAAGGCTTAGGGAACGCAGTTTTAGCCAATCAGATCACATATTATAAGTAAATGAACTACCAATCTGATGGTGACTGCTACAGTACAATGTGATGGTCACTAGTGTAGTTTAATGGTCACTAGTGTATTTGAATGGTCACTAGGTTGGTTGAATGGTCACTAGGTTGGTTGAATGGTCACTAGTGTAGTTGAATGCTCACTAGGTTGGTTGAATGGTCACTAGCTTGGTTGAATGGTCACGAGTGTAGTTGAATGGTCACGAGTGTAGTTGAATGGTCACTAGTGTAGTTGAATGGTTCCTAGTGTAGTTGAATGGTCACTAGTGTAGTTGAATGGTTCCTAGTGTAGTTGAATGGTTACTAGTGTAGTTGAATGGTCACTAGTGTAGTTGAATGGTTCCTAGTGTAGTTGAATGGTCACTAGTGTAGTTGAATGGTTCCTAGTGTAGTTGAATGGTTACTAGTGTAGTTGAATGGTCACTAGTGTAGTTGAATGGTTCCTAGTGTAGTTGAATGGTCACTAGTGTAGTTGAATGGTTCCTAGTGTAGTTGAATGGTTACTAGTGTAGTTGAATGGTTGAATGGCCACTAGTGTAGCTGAATGGTTGAATGGTCACTAGGTTGGTTGAATCTCAGGGGGCCAAACGTGAACCTGTGTGTCGTATGACTCAGCAGATTCCCACAGCTGCCTCCCCTTCCTGGGTAGGACGATCCACAGCCATAAATACAAGCCTTCAAATAGCCCCCACTGAAACAGCCTGAGCACCAAACTTCCACAGCACGTATGGATGACGTTGAAGAGGACAAGCAGCTGAGAGGGTGGAGAGTTAGGGCTCCAGCATGGCCTTTTATAGGTTCCTTATCATGAGACATGGAATATTTCTGTGTTTCCATATTTCTTTAATTCTGTATGGTGAGGTGTGGCCCACTAGACCAAGCTGAGACTGGTTTATGAACCTGTGAGCAACATGCTTCCTAATGGTAGCAGTATTTCACAACAAGATCTGTGTGTGTGTGTGTGTGTGTGTGTGTGTGTGTGTGCGAGTGTGTGTATGTGTGCATTTGTGTGTGTGTGTGTGCGAGTGTGTGTATGTGTGCATTTGTGTGTGTGTGTGTGCGAGTGTGTGTATGTGTGCATTTGTGTGTGTGTGTGTGCGTACGTGCATGTATGTGTGTGTGTGTGTGTATGTATGTGTGTGTGCGTGTGTGTGTGTGTGGGTATGAGAACCACCTATGCATGTAAAACGTAAAAGGATGAGACAGTATTGTGCTGATTTATGCTTGTTTAGAAGGGACTGGATTAGATAGGTTCAACACTGACAGTTGGAGGCTGCAGCTATTGGAAAATATAATCTGTGAGTTTGATGAATGTGTTCTCCTAACACGCAGGGAATAAATTGCCCCTTAAATTAAAGCCCTGGCAGTAACAGCATTTACTCAATCACTAAGGAGTCTGTTGCATGCAGTTACAGGCTTGAGAGGGAGGCCTCAGCCACAGCAAGCTCAAAGCCAGCTTTGTCAGTGGGGCATCATAAAGACGGAGCAGAGAGACAGATTACATGTCCTGGAAAGCCAAGTACAATGGAACAGCGTCTCCATGGATCCCAACACCAACAGAGGCCGGGGGGGCGGGATCTGACAGGCCAGGGCGTGGGGGCGCACTGACATCACTGCAAAGCCCCTCTGCAGTACAGTGGGTGGGTCTCGTACACACACACACACACACACACACACACACACACACACACACACACACGTACATACGGACGCATGCACGCACAGGCACACACACGCACACACACGTACATGCGCAGGCACACACGGACGCACGCACACACAGGCACACACACACACACACACACACACACCTACCCACATAACTTGTGTATCACCATCAAACACAATTGACGTTTCCTTCCGCCCTCTGAACACAGGTAGGCCTCTCACTCACAGTGTGTGCTCTCCCACTGATCAAGGTGTAGCTCAACAGGAGGTGTGTGTTGGGGCAGGGTGGGGAGGAAGGGTGGAGGGCCGGATGGGCTGGAGCCAGCGTTGTCCCGGCCCTAATCCCAGGCCCTTGCCTGGCCCCGGACCACTGACACACTGCCTGGCCATCCCAACAATAGGGGTGTGTGGTAGGCTTGTCTGGGCTGTGCAAACACATTATCCAATCACTAAACCACCACCCCACCCCGGCTGGAAACACATTATCCAATCACTAAACCACCACCCCACCCCGGCTGGAAACACACTATCCAATCACTAAACCACCACCCCACCCCGGCTGGAAACACATTATCCAATCACTAAACCACCACCCCACCCCGGCTGGAAACACATTATCCAATCACTAAACCACCACCCCACCCCGGCTGGAAACACATTATCCAATCACTAAACCACCACCCCACCCCGGCTGGAAACACATTATCCAATCACTAAACCACCACCCCACCCCGGCTGGAAACACATTATCCAATCACTAAACCACCACCCCACCCCGGCTGGAAACACATTATCCAATCACTAAACCACCACCCCACCCCGGCTGGAAACACATTATCCAATCACTAAACCACCACCCCACCCCGGCTGGAAACACATTATCCAATCACTAAACCACCACCCCACCCCGGCTGGAAACACATTATCCAATCACTAAACCACCACCCCACCCCGGCTGGAAACACATTATCCAATCACTAAACCACCACCCCACCCCGGCTGGAAACACATTATCCAATCACTAAACCACCACCCCACCCCGGCTGGAAACACATTATCCAATCACTAAACCACCACCCCACCCCGGCTGGTCGTGACCTTCCTTCTTCCCCTGGGGGACGGATTGGACGGTGCTGTCAGTCCTTAAGGTTCTCCAACAGAGAGAGACACACCCAGGCGCAGGGAGATGACAGGCCACGCCCCCTTACCTCACCTGCCAGACAGACAGGTGTGCCCACATGTTTACAGTGCGTCTTAGCGTGACAGGAGGGATGAAAGAACAGCCCGAAAGCAAGAACACATAATTGCTTTTGAGAGAGAACAGGTAATTGTTTTAACAGTCATATTCTATCCAACAAATCCCAAAGACATTGAATGGGGCTTTGTTTGGACATGTCCCACTGGCACTGGCTGGGCGGCCATTTTGAAAACACCACAAAGTGATGCACACCTAATGCTTTATGTTTTCTCCTGAGTCTGCCGGTTTTGAGGCAGGGCCTAAAGGCTTACTGCACTGGCAGAAAGATGACCTGACAGTTATTAAATGATGCCTGACAACTGAGATCTCTAACATACGCACAGATGATCCATACATAAACCGTGGAGAATGATTGGTTCTTGTCAGTTTGTTTCATAGAACAGTTTTCTAGAAACTGTCGGTTCTGCAGTTTTTCTGCAGAATATCTCAGTTCCCCTCAGGAGGCTGCCTGACTGTAATCGTATGCCAAATACAATTCTGCATCGCGTCTGTTGAAAAATAGCTCTAATTAACAATTCTCGTCCATGGAAAGGGCATCCAGCAGTACTTTACCATCGAAGAAAAATAATGATTTATTTAAAAGATTCATATTTTGCACGTTTATGCAATTTGTGACTGAGAGAGACTGGCTTGTTGGTAATGGGACAGAAAATATTTTTTTCCCTGAGGTCTGACTCTGCATCAGTGGAGGCTGGTGGAGGTAGAAATCGGAGGACGGGCGATTTCTACCTCCACCAGCCTCCCCTGGTCTGCAATAGCCACACCGCCACCTCCTCCACATCCTCTATTGAACACTCCTTCACTGTGATCTTTTCAACTACTGCAGGCTATTAGACTCCACATTAGCCCCGGCAACACTGACTGTCAGCTCCAGGCTACACTGACTCAATACAGCAGAAACAGAGAGGCATTAAAGCAAATGAAAGCAAAGAAAGAGCTGAAGAGGTAAAACACAGTTCATGGCGGTTTGTTGCAAGACTTTTTTTCCTTTTTCCAAATGTTCTCTTTCGTCGCCGAATTACGTTTTGAATGGAACTTCCCCTCTAACAAATGACAAGGCTTTGAGGGACTTTTGGTAACCACTAACAAACACACCCAGCGCGAGCTCGGGCCTGGTTTGGGTGGAGCTGTTGCCCCATTAGGGAAGATGTGCTCTTTTTGGCTCACATCCTCCCCCCTGTCAGGGTGTGTGCTGTCTTTGAACCATGAGAAAGGCTTGTTTCTGTACACCATAACCACTGGGTCAATACCTCATTGTACATCACTACAGTACATCATATAAACACACACACACACACACACGTTCGCATACATGCACACACACACACACACACACACACACACGCACACACACACACACACGCACACACGCACACACGCACGCACGCACGCACACACACCTGTGGAATAAATCAGAGCTCTCCCGGAAAGCATGACAGCTTCATTCACTTTACCCCATTATCATTGACAATCCAATTCCGCTCACTCAAGATTTATCATCACTGTTTAACTCCTGTGACAACACGGTTCTGTCTTCCATTATGACCCGAAGATGAAAGGAGGCCGTAACTCCAGTGGAGATGCAGAACGGGGGGTCACCACCAGGGGGCCGGCTGGAAGCATTGTACTGTTCCCATTAACTTCAGCTATACCTTACGGATCAAAACAGCAAGGCACCAATAAGCTTGAAATGGATACTCTATATACTGTATATTTCTCTCTCTCTCTCTCTCTCTCTCTGTCTGTCTCTTTCTCCAGCGTTCTCTCCCTCTCTCCCTCCGTACTGTGACTGATACACACGGGATGGAAACCAGAGAGAGCTCGTCAGGGGAGGCTGGTGGAGGTGGAAATCGGAGGACGGGCCCATTGTAATGCATGGAACGCAGTAAGGAATGGTATCAGCACGTCCACATTAAAGTGACGACTGCCACTCTCACGGTGAGCCACTTAAACAGACATAATGAAAACTCAGGAGCCGCAGGAGGTTAATGCTCTTTCCATCTCACTGCCTTAAGTGTTGCTGGGTCTCCAGGACAGAAACGTCTCGTCTGGCCGTCTAATGTGTTGGTGTGTGTCGTAAGCAGATTAAATACCCCTGTCAGAGTTCACTGACACACACGGGGGGGGTCAAAGATGCCGAGTCGTGTCGTTCCCTAATCGTTCGCGCATGCGGAAAGAAGACATGTTGCCCGAGGCCATGGGCGTGTGTGTGATTGATTGAAGCTATCGCTAGGTGCGATTTGTCTCGTAGCTCGTTAGCTGTCACCGCTAATAGACATTTCCTCTGAGGTGACGGCTGTTGAAGTCTGACAGTCCCGAAGGCAGGCCGCTGTACCGCTGCAGTACATGACTATCTTCCTCCCGTGACACTCTCTCTCTCCCCACACCCTTCCTACTTAGACAGGCTGAGACACAAACCCCATCACTCCCCGCTCCCGGCACCACCCCGACGATCAAACCGCGATAATAATTGCATCTAATCAGGGATCATCACTTGAAAGACTTTACATGTTACCGTTGTTGTACACGTTGTGCCATGCTTGGAGGCCCCTGCAGCGGAGAGAGCAGCTCCTGGGGGGAAGCTGAGAGAGAGGTTTCACCCAGTGTTTACCTTCCCGACAGGCCACAGACTACTGCCGCTGCTACAGTGCTCCTATGCGGTGGTGAGGACAGACAGGTGCATTCCTGCACTTTTATCCCTGGCAGTCGGCCACCGTGCCCAGCTCTGTCTGTGCGAGGAATAATCAGCCAGACCAGAACCAGGGCTCCAGCACCAGAGGAACCAGAGGAGGCCCAGAGGCCCAGAGGCCCAGAGGCCCAGAGGCCCAGAGGAGGGAAACACTGTTCCGTCATGGGATCACCCATGCAGGGTTTCCATGACAATCAATATGGAGACAAACCACATCTCCTTCTAGTCTCCTTGACACACTGTGTTGTTATCATCGCTGACCTTAGCTGGCAGAAAAGGCCCATGAAAGGAAGAGGCTTATCGGCTCCTTCTACGGAGGCTCATTGGGAGGCTGTAATGATGTTGATAACTAGAGACACCTCCTCCTGGCCCGTAAACAGACTGATATCACTGTGTTGACCTCTGCCAGGCGGGGCAGGAAACGACAGGTTGAGCGTGCAATCTGGAGCTAGACAATAAGAGATGCAATTATAGACAGGGTGGGGAGAGAGGGCGGGTAGAGGGGGGGGGGTAAAGAGAGAGAGAGAGAGAGAGAGAGAGAGAGAGAGAGGACGGGGGGTGAGAGGAGGGGACAGAGAGAGAGAGGGGGGTGGGGGACAGAGAGAGAGAGAGGCTGGAAGAAGAGAAAGATAGAGAGAGAAAGAGAGAGAGAGAGAGAGAGAGAGAGAGAGGGGGAGAAGTGTGCCTTTGCAGAGCAAGAGGTGTTGACGGAGGAATATTCAGTTTTTCAGACATGTTGATATACACTGTTACTATAAATAAGGAGGTCAGAAAGAATGGGGGAATCTTTAGAGAGAGAGTAGAGAGAGAGAGAGAGAGAGAGGCATCTAAGAGTGATAGGATTGGGAAATGAGGATCAGAGAGAGAAAAACTAAGAGAGTGAGAGAGAGAAAGGAGAGGATGAGCGATGGCAGGGCCGAGGCCTAGTTCACTCTGAGTGAGTTCACTCTGCCTGTGGACCAGCGGGGGGCCTGTGTCTACTGGCTTGGCTCAGTGCAGGGGAAAGGGGGGGGAGGGGGGAGGGGGGCGGGGGTGTGGGGGTGGGGGGGGCTGCGTGCCAGGATGCAGTGCCCTGCTCCCTGGCTGCTACTGCTGCTGGGTAAGCTGAGGAAAAACACTCCACCAAAACAGCCGGCCTGGGATACACAGCACACAGCCGGCCTGGGATACAGAGCACACAGCCGGCCTGGGATACAGAGCACACAGCCGGCCTGGGTTACAGAGCACACAGCCGGCCTGGGTTACAGAGCACACAGCCGGGCCTGGGATACACAGCACACAGCCGGGCCTGGGATACAGAGCACACAGCCGGCCTGGGATACACAGCACACAGCCGGCCTGGGTTACAGAGCACACAGCCGGGCCTGGGTTACAGAGCACACAGCCGGCCTGGGTTACAGAGCACACAGCCGGCCTGGGTTACAGAGCACACAGCCGGCCTGGGTTACACAGCACACAGCCGGCCTGGGTTACACAGCACACAGCCGGCCTGGGTTACAGAGCCCACAGCCGGCCTGGGATACAGAGCAGACAGCCGGCCTGGGTTACACAGCACACAGCCGGCCTGGGATACAGAGCAGACAGCCGGCCTGGGATACAGAGCAGACAGCCGGCCTGGGATACACAGCACACAGCCGGCCAGCGCAGGAGAAGGACAGAACAATGAAACGCAGGACGTCGTTTGTATCTGAGAACGACCCATATACTGTGTCATTAGAAACTGAACGATACGAAATGAAAACCGGGTTAACGGAACCGCACGGCATGCAATCCAAGCTAATATACCGAGTAACCGGCCCGTGTTCATTCTCTGATCGGACCGCGTCTTTACGATCCTTTAGGGAGGCGGGTAAAAGCCACAGGCCTTTCATCTCCAGAGCAAAAACTGTGAGATCAAAGCCTGAAAGTGTGTCATCAGGGTTCTTATGGCATTGATCCACACATGCGGATGCAGCTAAATTCAGCGGGGCTTCAATTATTCATGCAGGTTGAGACTGTCCGGGGGGGCCTGTGCGTGTGCCTGGATGCCCGGGTACTGGATGTGCCCCTGGTCCTGGTTCTGGTCCTGGTCCTGGACATCCAGGGGGGCAGTGGCCGGTCCCCCAGTCAGCCGGTGACATGGTTTAACAGTTGGGGGATAAATGGACTAGTGACCTAAGGATAACTGGTTGAAATCCAGGGGAGGCTGGTGGAGGTGGAAATGGGAGGACGGGGCTCATTGTGACGCGTGGAATGGAATGAGGAATGGTATCACACACTTGTGGAAGTGTCACACAGTTGGCTGATGTTATGGTTATGTTGAGACCATATCAAGAGAGCAGTGGAGCTTTGTAACGCATTGTAATGCATGGAATGGAATGAGGAATGAGGAAAGAGCCCGTCCTCTGATTTCTACCTCCGCCAGCCTCCCCAGTTCTAATCCCATCTGGGGCATACAGTTGCCCAGTGCTGATGTATTTTTGAGATTTCTACACTGACTCTGAACTGCAGCAGTAAGCACATAGACCATGTGTGACATGACATCCCACTGCACGATGCAATGCTCTCTCCATAAGGTCTCAACATAACCATAAAATCACATATGACTCCAGTGGTAGTAAACGATACATTATGTAAACAACAACAAAGGAAGGGGTGAAGGAGAGGGTAAGCTACTGGCAAATGCAGTCGTTATGCCCATTGAGCACACACACACACACACACACACACACACACACACACACACACACACACACACACACACACACACACACACACATACAGACACACACATACATACAGACACATACAGACACACACACACACACACACACATACATACAGACACAGACACACACACAGACACACTCACACACACACACACACACACACACACACACACACACACACACACACACACACACACACACACACACGCACCCACAACAGTATCACAAGACACCCTGAGACATCCTTATTAAAGTACAGCACAAGGTCCTCTGACACATCTCAAGGAGAGCCATTCTGAGCCGGGACTCTGAGCCGGGACTCTGGCAACGACCTCAGACACCTTTCTTTGTACCTTCATTTGTCAACATAAGTGATGTGTGGCCCATCTGCCCACACGTCCCAGCACTGGACGCTCATATATATGAGTTACAGGGCCCATCTAAGGAACAATATGTGGTGTGTGTGTGTGTGTGTGTGTGTGTGTGCATGTGTGTGTGTGTGTATGGGAGCGTGCATGTGTGTGTGTGAAAGAGAGAGTTTGTAAGAGAAACAGTGGTGTACAGCAACAAAAACATATGAAATATGAAATCAATATTTATATAGAGATTTATCTTTCTGTTAGAGATTTATCTTTCTGCTAGAGACTGTCCCCGGGGAGGTTTTCCTCTTATTGTGTCTAATGGAACTAAGTGTTTATATGCTACCAATTTCATTTGAAAAACCCCCTTGTACATTGTTGGCATGCTATCAGGCAGCCTTGCAAAGGTCTGGGTTATAAAATCAGAGTTGGGAAAGAACACAAAATCTGCTAAAGCGCTTTTCCAAATGTGGCATTAACCTCTGCAACCCAGAGACAACACTGGCTCCTGTCTGACTGCAAAACAATGACTATTGTGCTGCTGGTACTAATTAATGTAGCTAGTGAGGTTTTACTGCTCGCCTGTAGCAAAAATAACAGACTGTTAAGTAACAAACATTATGAAATCATATGATAACAAATCCTGTTATTACCTCATGATACAATTGATAACGTTGCCCTCTCTCTGATGATGTCACGTACTTCAGATAGGGTTGATAAAACCTCAATTCCTATCCAAGCTAATCCCTCACAGGTAAACATATTGCTGCAGACATAACTATCTCTTGACTGTTGCCAAAGCAATCTACTTTGTCTGAAACTTAGAAAACAGGCCCTTGATAGGCCGTCCTGCACGCTGTCCTCCCCCAAACGTTCCCCCAAAACCCATCTTTTTAAACTAACTTCTAATGTCTAGTACTTTTCCCCTACCTTGGTCTATCAATACCTGGCTTCTTCTTTTTGCTGTCAGTGTTTTTCGTTGTTATTGCTTTATTTATTGTTATTATCGATCGTCTTCTCCAAGTGTCTTTGAGCACTGAGAAAAGCGCCATACAAAATAAATGTATTATTATTATCATTATTGTTATTATTATTATTATTATTAGTGATGGGTTAAGCACTGCATTGTGAAGAGGCAGAACATCAACATGTGAATAGTTCACTGCATGGATGCTGGTGGAGGAATTAGAAATACGAGGTCTGGCGATTCACCTCCTGGTGTGTGTCCACGCTCGTAAAGCTTTCATAAATCACCACGCTGAGCTGGAGGGGTAGGGGCCCACGGAGGGATTACAGAAGCCTTACAAAGCAGTCTGTATGGGACACAGAGGAGGGGAGAGAAGGGGAGCTGGGGAGGGGTGGAGGGAAGGGTGGGAGAATGGAGGGGTGGAGGGAAGGGTGACAGAATGGAGGGGTGGAGGGAAGGGTAAGAGAATGGAGGGGTGGAGGAAAGGGGAGAATGGAGGTGTGGAGGGAAGGGGAGAATGGAGGGGTGGAGGGAAGGGGAGAATGGAGGGGTGGAGGGAAGGGTGATAGAATGGAGGGGTGGAGGGAAGGAGAGAATGGAGGGGTGGAGGGAAGGGTGATAGAATGGAGGGGTGGAGGGAAGGAGAGAATGGAGGGGTGGAGGGAAGGGGAGCTGTGGAGGAGGGGAGGGAAGGGGAGCTATGGAGGAGGGGAGAGAAGGAGAGAATGGAGGGAAGGGTGAGGGAATGGACAGAGACAAAGAGCAATGGGGATACTGTAGAAGAAAGGGGAAGGATGTAGGACAGAAGAGAATAGTGAGATAAGGGGTTAAAAGGGAGGGAGGGAGGGAGGGAGGGGGGGAGGGAGAGCAGGGAGGACCCGAGGGACAGCTGTGATGTCACATCCTAGCTCGCACGAGAGGAATGTGTGTGAGCGTGAGGGAGGCGATGACTAACTGCTGACCAATAAAATACCAACAGCCATGACTGTTATTCACAGGCCCCTGGACTTGATGACAACTTCCCAGAATTGGAGTCATTTAAATCATGTGTTATAACATGCTTATTACAATTAACAGGCAATAGGCAAGTACTTGGATAGCATAGCAATTTCAGGTGATCTGTTGATGATTATGCTATGATTATTCTGGTGATTTGGTATGATTACACGATGATTATTCAGGTGATTTGTTATGATACGAATCACAATGTAGAAAAAAATGCATTCCTGGATGTTGTAAACAACTACGCAGCAGGAGAGAAAGCACAATGACTCACTGCCCACAGAATTAACTTATCTGCTATCAAAGAGCTGCAGCTCAGGATTATTCAGAGGGTGTCGGAGTGAGGTTCTAAAGTCTTAATGCAGGGCTCCAAGACCAGCGGTTGCAGACGTGACTATATCTGTTCTGTGCCATCCTCTGCCAACTGCCATCCTGATTTAGCAAGGAAAACATTAGGGCTAATGTAGACATGCCAGCACAACTGCTGCTGAGAACTGCTGTCTCTCAATTGATTTCGCCTGATTGTGTCACCCACCGCTGCTTACGTTATAAAGCAGAGGGCTGCAAATACCAACAGGACATCTCACAGTTACAGTAAGAGGACTGGGGACAAAGGACTGGCCATGGGGGAGTCCTCAAACACAGGCATCCTCTGTCGGACAGTGAGTCAGTATGGGAACATGGAAGTGATGTGTCTGTCCCACAGCCAAACTACAGAGTACAGCCCCTGTCTGAATGCCTCCCTGGTTGAATCATGAGGAACCAGACGCGCTTGCTTGGCAGGGGGCCCTGCGGTAGCCGGCCAAGCCGGCCAGCAGTGACGTGGGCCTGGGACGCTGCAGAGAACCCTCGGGGGGGGTATGACATCAGTGTGAGCCGGGAGGAAACAAGGGTAGAACAGGAGTCAAACACCAAGAACTGCTCTAGGATTTCTGATCCCTAGGCCGCGAGTGTGTGGGAGGGAGCCGGAATCATCCTAGTTTTCACTCGCAATGACTGTGTGGAATTGAAATGCAGTGCAGCGTCTGCCCACTCACTGAAGCGTTCTCCATTTCAAGGTTGTTTCAGGACTTCCCCTGGTGTTACTGTAGTTGGATACTAAGGTGAAGCATTCATCAATGTCAAACTTCAGGTGTCGTTAGTGCTATTAATCCCACCTTGATAACAGCACCATCTGCATATCACTTGAGGCACTGGACAGTGACAGAACTTTCAAACATTTGTTCCACATTGCCACGGATTTAAAGTCACCACGCTCTATCGCCTTCAATTATCAACCGCTAACAAACAGAAGGAGCAGAGGCACTGGCAGGTCAGGGTCCAGGTGAAGACAATGGGGCTGTTCACCTTACACTGACCATAAACAACTATGGTTGAGAAATGGAGACCTTAGGAGGCCCTGACTCAATTTCACATGTCACAGTCTCAGAATGATGAATGTTTTTCATTTGAGACATAGTTTATAAATAAATCTGGCCACCGCAAAATATTGGCAGGATACTTTTTGCTTGCTGTTTCGGTAGGCTGCCAATATATGCTTCTGCAGTGAATCACTCAACCCATAACCGTATTGGCATATACAGTAAGAGGTTTTGAGGGTTGCAGTATCTGCTCCATTCCCCAAAAATGTACAGTATGCGGGCCTATCATGCAGTTTCATCCCACACAGGCCAATGCAGAAATATAGTGTTTTAGGGAAACAGCTACGTAAGGTCTTGTCAGAGTGTTTAAAATAAGGTTACTTACTTTCTCTTGTATTCGTCTCTCTCTCGTTTGACTTTAGCCAACACGTTATAGAGGGCTCTGATTTCTGGTGTGATGGTGTCGATTTGAACTCCGACTCCGTCCGGATGGTTCCAGGACACACCGGGACCTTGGAGGGTCTCGTAGCGCTCTCCGTGTTTCCTCACATGCGTGAAACTCCAAATGGTACCGGGCAGTCGCGATTCGGACGACTCGGTCTGGGAAGCAACGTCGCGAGTGTAAATATCTCGGTAGCGCGGTTGTTCCAAGGCGTGCTGCAGCTGGGTCTCCAGTAATTTGTTTCTCCGCTCTAGTTCGTGAACTTTGGCCAGAAAGCAGCGGAACCGCAGGTTTAGCGTCTTTAGGACGTGGATATTGGATCCCAAGTCGTTTCGTAGCGCACTGGTCGCGCCCGAACTACCGCCAACAGGAATTGTAAACATAGTAGCAGGCGAAGCATCAGCAAAAAGCAACGAGTTCATCATACCGATAAACATACAACTTATGACAACCGCTGGTGTTACTGATTTGTTTGCCAAATTAATAAACCAACCAACTTCACTGCTTTCCTATTCATGCATATCCTCCAAAAAGCGTCCAATTCCCCACGGAGTTTGTTCTTATGATGTGGATCCTGGTGAGATTGACAGTGCAGCTGAAGGTGAGCCAACCATCGCTGTGACTGTTCCCCGGGCTATAAAAATAACACTGATTTCTGTGTATCGATAAGCAAATAATAAAGCAAATAATAAAAAAAGAGTCTTACAATCACAATGGTATCCACAAACAGATCATCTTATCGGAAAACAGCTTTGGCGCAACGGACTGTAAGCGGCAGTCTCCATCCTTACGCACGCAGTAATATGAAACACCGTCAGTGAGCCTTTGCTTTGTCAGGTGCTGCTGATGCTGTATCTCAGTTACACCCTCCCTCCCTCTCTCTCTCTCTCTCTCTCTCTCTCTCTCTCTCTCTCTCTCTCTCTCTCTCTCTCTCTCTCCTATTCTAGTCTTTCCCCATTCGGTCTCCGGTACCGTGGTGTGATGGCAGGCTCCTATAAGTAAAATCTGAGCCCTGCCTCTTTGTGGCGCCGGTGAATCATGTTACAAGCCGCTAAACTAGGCACTGGAGATATCACCCCTCCCATTGCACGCGCACGCGCGCACGCACGCACACACACACACACACACACACACACACACACACACACACACACACACACACACACACACACACACAGAAGACACACACACACACACACACACACTAACTTTCCTAACTCTTATCTGATTTTATAACCCAGACTTTGTAAGAATGTCAGATTTACAAGGAAATCCAGACAGTGATTATACTCTGGGTTAAAGCACCTCAAGTCCCAACAAGTCATTATATTGTGCTGAAAAGCATGACCTATTGTTTTTCTAGTAATTTCCCGATAGGAATCTATAGCCTTGTGCATGACATCGTCTGTCAAATCGTCAGTTTGTGAGAAAATTACAATCTTTTCACATGCCAAGAATAGTCGATTGAATGGTAACTGACCTTTGAACTACTGTAGGCCTATCTCAGAGTAAAACAGAACTAGACAAAGGACAACTTCCTGCTGTTGATGTCCTTGTACGGGCATGCAGTTATTCTCAAACCACTCAACCTTTTGTCTGTGCCTGGGAGTGTGACAAACCCACAAGCTTAAAAAATGTTCCCAGAGGATGAAACGTACACAGAAGTGGTTGTGTAAGCCAAACCAAATGTCAACCGTAACCCTCAAGGCTTGAAGAGCCCTATACATGCTGTCAAAATGCTTAGAGGACAAAGCCTTTCCATAGGCTACGACAAAGGCCTTCCTATAGGCTACTTTGAACACATCTAGAATTTCTGGATCAGCCTATACACGTTCACTCCCACACATATCCTAGTCAGGGGAGGCTGGCGGAGGTATAAATCAGAGGACGGGGCTCATTGTAATGCATGGGACGGAATAAGGAATGGTATCAAACCATTCCTCATTCCATTCCATGCGTTACGATGAGCCCGTCCTCCGATTTCTACCTCCGCCAGCCTCCCCTGATCCTAGTGGATGGGGAAAACAGAAAGACCAGTGAGGGGCTGGTAAATAATGATAAAGAAGCTGAACCACTGTGATCAAGATGTCACCCCCCCCCCAAACACCTCACCCCCCCTCATGAATACTTGAATATCACTCAATAACCCCTCGGCCTCAGCTGGCCCTGCTGCTGCGTTGTGATTGCTGATCTTTGCAACGGCTCAACCCAGATCAATAACGCCTGCAAGGTAGTGAATGGTTATATCACAGATCTGCATGTAAATAGTTGATAGTATACTGTGTATTGTATTGTTATTAATCAATTGTTTTATTTTATTCCCGTGCTTTTATTTACTGCATTGTTGAGAGGTAGCTCGTGAAAAGCATTTTATTGTACGCTTACAGCTGCATCCTGTGCATAGATAGATAGATAAACTCTGATTTGATTTGATTTAGTTTTCCATGTCGTTCTGACTCTGACTCAAAGTATTGTTTTTGGGTGGTTCTTCTGTAAGAAGATGAGATTTTTTCACTAAAGCTCAATGGACACACTGCAGGCGTCAGACACATACATCCAAACCCCCATGGATGACTGTAATGACCCAGACAGGTGTTTCCCGGTCCAACCCTGTTGTGACAGGCTTGTGAAAGCAGAAGAAATGGACTCATTAGAATAGGTCACGTTTAGAGAGAAACAGAAAGTCATGGGTAGAAAGTCATGGGTGTGGTGAGCATCTAGATCACTAAATCACTGTACTTTCCCCTGCAACTCCCTTTCCCCTGCAGCATACACTGAACCACAACACAACTACATCTCATTCTGTTGAGACTATTACTCATTATGTGCTGTCAGTTTAAACTGTCTAAGAGGTCATCCTGCGGAACAAGGTGTACCGAACAAAATAATAACAGTAATTCTGTATTCACTGAAAAATAAACCTGGGATACGAAGTGTGTTCCCAATTCTGAATAGCTCCCAAGTCTGAATATGCAGTAGACCTTCTGAAGGGTTCCATCTTCTGGAGGAAAAGGGAAAACACATGTTTGCCCCATTGATACTGTAAATCCAACATACTTGATACAGTAATACGATTATATTATAATATGGTATAATATACTTCTTTATCAGACAGGTTTATAAGACTATAGACACTTGCAGTAAAATATATAGTCTCCGTTTGCCCTCAGTAACATTTGAATTATTGTCAGGCACATGACGGACAGCGCTAGTCAGAAAACAGAAACACTCCGGGTCCTTCCTCTCTGGTCCACAACGTGAGAACCATGCCGAAGTCAAAGAGGGATAAGAAAAGTAGGTTCTATTTCAAATTAATCCCAACATAACAACATTTTTATTAGGTAAACTGTGCTATATGTTTTGGC
Organism: Argentina silus; assembly: GCF_951799395.1. Classification (NCBI taxonomy): domain Eukaryota; kingdom Metazoa; phylum Chordata; class Actinopteri; order Argentiniformes; family Argentinidae; genus Argentina; species Argentina silus. The sequence goes on along the minus strand of NC_139658.1, from coordinate 23,547,673 downwards.
TGATCTAGCAGTTAACATAAGACCTGTATCTAACGGCTGACTTGCATCAAGAAGTCAAATAGCGACCTATAAAGTATGCTGTCGCTAAAAGCTATCAAGCTAACTCTAGAATGCTAACAGAATATGCAGCCAGCGTGGAAGCTAATCATGAACTTACTATTGATACCGATATAACAAGCCCGTCTGCAGTAACCGTCTGGGTCACTTTATCTTCGTCTCAAGACCTGGTTCATTGAGAGGGACATTGATCAAAGTAATCATGTTAGTTTGCTAACTAGGTACATTTCCTAGCAGCGCATCTCATCAGAGACTGTAGCTCAGAGCCTAATGAACTTTTCATGTAATTATTTCCCACTTCACAGTCTCATTAACGAAGACAGCCAAGAAGGGGCTGGAAACAAAACAGAACTTAATAGAAGAGGTATGTTTAAGGCTCTTTTTTTTTCTTTTCTTTTTTTGAAGCATCACGTTTTCTCGGATCTATATTGATCTGTGTTCGACTTCTCCAACTCCTAACATTACCTGAACTTAAATGTTTATATATATATATATATATATATATATATATATATATATATATATACATACATACACACCCTCTTTTCGAAGGTTTTACTTACGATGACTGACGTATAGTTGATTCACTTTCTTAGACAAATGTACTTATTGTAAGTCGCTTCGGATAAAAGCGTCTGCAAATTGACTTAAATGTAACTGCCGATCCCATCCCATCCTCTGGCTAACCGTCTGAATGGCCCTCGTCTTATTCCAGCTGCGGAAATGTGTGGACGTATACAAGCACCTGTTCATCTTCTCTGTGGCCCATGTGAGGAACAACAAACTGAAAGACATCAGAACAGCATGGAAACACAGTCGGTAAGAGCAAGTCTCCAGTTTCTTATTTGTTATCAAGACCAAGGGAGGCTGGTGGAGGTAGAAATCGGAGGACGGGCTCATTGTAATGCACGGAATGGGATAGAGAATGGTATCAAACAATGTGCCACAGTCTGTGACCCACAGTAATGGTCTGTTACCCTCTGTAATGCATAGAGTGAGGAATGGTATCAAACACACACACATTTGATACCATTCCTCATTCCATTCCTCATTCCATTCCATGGATTACAATGAGCCTGTCCTCTGATGTCAACCTCCACCAGCCTCCCCTGATCCAGACCTATGTGTCAAACAGTTATCCTCCTGTTCTGTAGGAAGTCTGACGCTGACAGACATGTAATGTCTCTTCTCCACAGATTCTTTTTTGGCAAAAACAAAGTGATGATGATCGCGTTGGGTAAAGGACCAACCGACGAGTACAAAGACAATTTGCACAAGGTACGCAAACAGTCTTGTGATCTGATTTCCATGATGGATTATCATCAACTCCTGTGAATGTCAAAGATGAGTATAAGATATATATCGGTCTTAATTTTATTTTATTCTTCATATTTCTAGGTCAGCAGGTTTCTGAAAGGTGAAGTGGGTGTGTTATTCACGAATAAAACCAAGGATGAAGTACAAGAGTAAGTGGGCCCATGTCTTTGCTTGCGTTTGTATCAAAAATGTTGTATGTGCACCATTTGACCACAAGTCAGTTTATGTTGAACATGTGATGTTTCTAATCTGTGTTTATTTCCTAATTTCTCTTAATTTCATAGATATTTCAGCCACTTTAAGGAGAATGATTTTGCGCGGGCAGGAAATCAGGCACAGATGACTGTAACACTGGATGAGGGACCCCTGGAGTTCCCTCACTCCATGGAGCCCCAGCTGAGGCAGCTAGGGCTCCCCACCGCACTCAAGAAGGGTGAGAACCACAGACCGTACCCCTTTCTCAATTGTTAAGACATGCCAATGATGACTCCATCTCCCAGGTCCTCCTGTAATAGGAGACACAGCCCAGAGGACTTGATTATGGCCCTTTCTTAACTGTTAGAAACATGATTCCTAGCATCCTCTCCTCCGTCCTCCACTCATGTCCAACTGAAAACCCATTGGAGGAGAAGCTCTAGGTTCCTCCCATTAGATATTCTATATCCAATGCCTTTTGAGGAAAGAGCGAGTGGAGGACACGAGGAAAGGATGCGAGGAGTCATGTTCCTAATATGAGAAAAGTCTATACTGTATATATTCCCTCGTTGGTGAGAACCTGTGGGCACTTCATACCTGTTGAGTGAATGGATGGCTCAAACTTACATCCATCTCAAGTTGTTGTTTTCATCTTGTGCAGAAACTTAATGTTTTTATTTAGAAATGGTCAATTGAGTTTAATTCATTCATTCATCGAGGTGTTTTTAATCTTAGGAGTGGTGACGTTACTGAAAGACCATCACGTATGCAAAGAGGGGGACTCCCTGACACCTGAACAGGCCCGTATTCTGGTGAGTGGATCTTCTGATTGATGAGACCTTCTGCAAGACTTGTTGCTAATGGAAGATTATTATTATTATTATTAAACCTTCATTTTAGGCGAGGTGGTCCTACTGAGACCAAGGTCTCTTTTTTTCAGAGGAGCCCTGCTTTACAAACATAAAACAGATCATAAATGTACATTCAAATTACAAACATAATACAGTTAGATGGAGCCATACGTTTGCTGACCTGATCTAATCAAATGCTCCTTGTCGCCATAGAAACTCTTCGGGATGAAGATGGCCGAGTTCAAAGTGTTGATCAAGTGTATGTGGAACTCTGAAACCAGTGAGTTGGATAAGTTTGCTGAGGAAGATGATGAGGAAGAGGCCATGCAGGACGACAACGAAGATGATGAAGATGATGATAAGGAGAAGGAAGGGAGTGGAGAATGAAACCGGATAAAGCATTGGACTTTTCAGACCCGTTGTGTTTTTAATACTGTTTGAACTGTATGTCTTGCCAGCCCTCTAAAAAACAAACAAGTCAAACAACCGTGTTTTTTTTATTTATCTGGATGTTGTTGTCCTTGAGATGCCTCGTTCAGAGGGACTTGACACCGTGTCTGTAACCACACATCTTCACTGCCAACATGACCCAAGGAATCTGCTGTTTACTTCTTGTCATGTTTATCCATTGTTGTTTACCCAGATACAACAGAAGAATGCTGAACTCAGAACAGTTGATCCCTGTGTTAAGATTATGGAAGTACTGATTTGAATTCATTTTCTCCCCAGACTTCAAGGCTCGATGTGTGCTTGGTAGTGTCCCAACCTGTGTACATAATACATTGAATAGATCAAGTATTTCACCAGTTATGTGGCTCCTTTCATAGAAAAGAGTCTGTGGCAAGTTTGTATTACGCAGCTGTAATAAAAGAGCAGACACATCCATTGTTCTCCAATTTATTAAAGTGGAAGACACAGCCTCCGGAGAAAGTTTTTCCCTGAAAACATACCTACCCTATCAATTAATTCATTTAATTGACGAATATTTACATTAAGTGCTCGTTGATAAACCAAATAGGACCAAAACTATAATTTGTGACTTCCTTAGCCTTCATGAATATGGACAACTCACTTGGATAACTGCATAGATAAAAGGAAAGGCAAATCTGGTAAAATGGCAAGGGTTAGTGGCTAATATCAACACATGATATTTGATTGTGGCAAGTTAACTTTGATCTTGTCTCGTCTCTTGTGATTGGTTGTGGCGGTGACGTCTAGCGGAAGTAGTTTGGACACTCGTGTGCCACCAGGTCCCAGGCCTGTCTGAAGGCCTCCACCACCCGCTCATCCAGGGGACCCTCCTCAGAGGCAGACAGGTTCTGATGGAGCTGCTCCATGGTGGACATGCCGATGATGACTCCATCTCCCAGGTCCCCCTGTAACCATTAGAGACACAGAGGACTTGGTTATGGCCCTTTCTCAATTGTTAGAAACATGATTCCTCGCATCCTCTCCTCCTCCACTCGCTTCCTAGTCAAAAACGCATTGAAGGAGAATATCTCGGTTCCTCCCGTAAGATATTCTTCTCCTTCTCTATAAATGCTCCCCGAGAAGAAGCAAGTGGAAGATGAGGGAAGGATTTTCTAACAATTGAGAAAAAGCCAATTAGTTCTAGCACACAGATTTATACATTGAGATATTGATTAAATTCTGCTCCATTCATTACAATGAGCCCGTCCTCCGATTTCTACCTCCAGCAGCCTCCCCTGGTGCAGAGTTACCTTGAGCTGGGAGTGGTGGTACATCCAGCGTAGAGCAGCAGAAGTCATAGAGGGTTTCTCTGAGCCATAAGCTGCCTCCAGGGCCTTCTGAACCATATCCACCCCCTGGAAGTGGCTCTCCTTCCAGTACCTGACCCAGACAGAAGGATACATGGAACACAGCATGGTTACTACTTCACTTTACTACCTCATTACCTTGTAAGAAAGATGTAAGCCATCTTGTTTCTGTGTGTACGCACATGCACGCTCTCACACACTTGCACACACATAGAACTAGCAAAAAAAGAAAAAAACACACGTTGAACTCAACATAGAACATGAATCAATAGCACATGTTTGTTTTTGCTGATCGACCTAACGTGCTGTTGTTTTCTCACCTGTCTCTGTAAGCTCCTGCCCAGCTGTTCCCAAAGAAGCGTCCGGAAGGCTGGGAACCATCTTTGTCCTGATAATGGTACTTCCCTGTCAGAAGACCCCCTGGTGGCACAGAAATGGGGAGTCAGAATCACAACACTGACTCCTAGAGGACTGGTGGACTAATGAACAGTAGATTGTGTTATACTGTATGAGGGTAATACCAGCCAGGACTGTGTTATAGTATATAAGGGTAATACCAGCCAGAGGATTGTATGCGTAGAATCTGATGCCGTAGTTTCTTAGACAAGGCAGCAGCTCTGTCTCCACCTGTCTGGTGGTGGCGTTGTACATCCCCTGTTAACAGTTACAGAGGGGTTTAGGTTAGGATTATAACATCAAATAGCAACAACATTTGTTTATAAAGTTGTCTAACTGACACGTATATGTATATTTATACGATGTTATGTTAATTGTTCCATGACGTTATGTTTGCTATGAATGAATAGAAACAATTTAGCCATTGTACAATTACATTATTACATTGTACAATCCATACTTTACATGCATCCTCAGTGTATTACCTGGTAAACAGTGGGAACAATCCAGTTGTTGTGCCGACAGATACAGACTATTTCAGCCACTTCCCATGAAGCATAGTTTGATAAGCCGAGCTTCTTGTATTTCCCCTGAAAAAAAGAAAGAAAAAGAAAACAGGACAATAAAAACTTTTGAACATTGGACTTTATCCATTCATAAGAGTAACAGACCATTCATGAGGGTAACAGACCATCCATAGGGGTAACAGACCATCCATAAGAGTAACAGACCATTACTGTGGGTCACAGTCCATTCCCTGCATTACAATGAGCCCGTCCTCCGATTTCTGCCTCCACCAGCCTCCCCTGGCTGGAACTTGGGGGTTTGAATTTTTTAATTTTTTAATATTATTTTTTTTTTATTAGTATTTTTCTATTCCAAAAAAACTTTAACCTTCTGCCTCTCTTCTGCACTGAACAAGGAATGAGAGGAGGGGCTACAGCTCTCAGCTGATTCTCAGGCTGGTGCAGAAGCAGTGAGTAGAGAGAGAGAGATTTTTTTCTTTCTTCTGGAGGGAAACACAGGAGACTGCACCAGGGTGGGACTAGGCTGGGTGGGACTAGGCTGGGTGGGACTAGGCTGGGTGGGACTGCACCAGGGTGGGACTAGGCTGGGTGGGACTAGGCTGGGTGGGACTGCACCAGGGTGGGACTAGGCTGGGTGGGACTAGGCTGGGTGGGACTAGGCTGGGTGGGACTGCACCAGGGTGGGACTAGGCTGGGTGGGACTGCACCAGGGTGGGACTGCACCAGGGTGGGACTGCACCAGGGTGGGACTAGGCTGGGGGGGACTAGGCTGGGTGGGACTGCACCAGGGTGGGACTGCACCAGGGTGGGACTAGGCTGGGTGGGACTGCACCAGGGTGGGACTAGGCTGGGTGGGACTAGGCTGGGTGGGACTGCACCAGGGTGGGACTAGGCTGGGTGGGACTAGGCTGGGTGGGACTAGGCTGGGTGGGCTGTACCTCTTTGTGGAGCTCATGGCAGGCACGCAAGGTGTCCTGGATAGGGTTGAGGTGATCTGGGGCGTGGAGGTAGAAGAGGTCCACACTCTCCGTATGCAGCCTCTGCAGGGAGGTCTCCAACTGGGAACGCACGCTCTCTGGCTTCAGGGTCTTCCCATCCCAGGGGTTAGCCTTGGTGGCTATGTTCACTGAAAACACAGACACATTTTTATTTTATTTAACCTTTATTTTTTGCAGGGAGTGCCGTTGAAGACAATCATGTCTGATGATACTCAAGGAGAGCATGAAAGAACTTAATGGACGTTGTAGTCTATAGGTATCCTGCATAATAACTGCATGGCACCTTTTGCCACAGGTAAAATAAAAGCTTTGCAGCAATATAGGATTATAACAGTTTACTACTTTACATTAACTGTTGTGTGTGTGTGTGTGAGAGAGAGTGAGTGTTTGTGTGTGTGAAAGAGAGAGAGAGTGTTTGTGTTTGTTTGTGTGTGTGTGTGTGAGAGAGAGAGAGAGAGAGAGAGAGAGCGAGTGTGTGTTTGTTTGTGTGTGTGAGAGAGAGAGTGTGTGTTTGTTTGTTTGTGTGTGTGAGAGAGAGAGTGAGTGAGTGTTTGTGTGTGTGTGAGAGAAAGAGAGAGAGTGTGTGTTTGTGTGTGTGAGAGAAAGAGAAAGAGAGAGAGAGAGTGTGTGTTTGTTTGTGTGTGTGTGTGTGTGTGTGAGTGAGAGAGAGAGAGAGAGAGAGAGAGAGAGAGCGAGTGTGTGTTTGTGTGTATGTGTAGCTATAGCTTAGCTTACAGTATCAAACGTGTGTTGGCTACCTGTTTTGGGGAGGTTCATTCCCCCAATGACTACCTCAGACTGTCCATCCGCGTACATGAAGGCGGTGTCTATGTCATTGTGACCGCGGTCCAGGTAGGCTTTCACCATGGTTGTGCTCGTCGCCGCGTCAGCACGCCCCCCAAACGCCATCGTTCCCAGGAGGGAAAGTGGCCGTTTGGAGTTTGCAGATCCGGAGGACGACATGTTGCGACGAGCGATGAGTACCGGTAAATGTTTGAATCCTGAACCGAGTCTTTGATGAAGTCTGCACAGGCCTACTCTTCCTATCCAAAGCATAATAAATCGCTCGTCAGCTGACCCACGAGGGCAAAGGACGCTTCGGAAAAAGAGTAATTAGGGGAGTGTGTCGAAATGACTACAGGTGTTCGTGGACGTCAAATGATATTAAAGCGAACAGAAAACCATTGGCACGTAGACCATCTGGGAGAGCTCGCTGTGCAGTGCAGAGTTCACTGTCCTCCCACATATGTTTTCCAAGACTCTGCGTCCTCCTGTCAATAATTAGTGTTCCCTTTTCATTGCGTAAACTACAGGGTGCATAGCAATGCTCCCTATTGTAATTCTCATTTGAACCAGAAGGTGTCAGCCGCGAACTACAATAGAACTCACATAGTTGACTTCGTTACACAGTTGCCCCAATTCAAGCAATTGCAGATAAACGGGTTTCTAGCATAACGCAACACATCATGGGCAGCAATAGTAAATGTGTGCGAATCAACAAAATAACGAGTGAAACTAAACCCATGTGAATCTTATCTCGAATTTAACGTACTAGTTATACAAGAGGAATCATACTCTTGCGTAAAACTGGAAACCAGCTATCTGTTGATTAAATCAGGGCCAGTGATTTCACTATCTTTTGAATCTATGGATTACAGGCAGTCGTGCAAGTTGAAAGGTTGCCCTCATTCTTTCAAAGCAGGCATCTGTAAATGCAAATCTGTGAGATGGAGGAAACTTTCAACCTCTGATAATATGGGGACGCACCTCTTGTAACCCCGCCACATACTTTCCCCACATCCATCTCCCTCGCTTACTCTCCCAGGCTCATCAACCTGCCATCTCAATACATTGTATGATGGATCACACTCTTGCTCCCACTGTTGATGTCAATGTGAGGACTTCGGAGTGCTTGTATTGGTTATGGCGGTGGAATACTGTGTGCCCCTGTGTCACGCTATTGTATACAGAATGTCTTATAAGACAGTTAGTATGACGGGAGAGTTTTCACAGCCTGAGATAGTTAAATATAGACAGACACATTGAAGCTAGGCTGTACAGCAGTGGAGGCTGGTGGAGGTAGAAATCGGAGGACGGGCTCATTGTAATGCATGGAATGGAATGAGAAATGGTATCAAACTCAACCTCCACCAGCCTTCCCTGCTATACAGAGTATACAGACATGGGAACATATCAAACCTCATTCCATTCCATGCATTACTATGAGCCCGTCCTCCGATATCTACCTCCACCAGCCTCCGCTGGTGTTGCTGTTACAGAGCTATCCCTGGCCTCTGTCTCAGTGGCTTTAGACCGGGGATGGCATTGACCCAGAAGACCTTGGGTCAGTAGAATAGCTGTATGTAATGCAGTCTTTGTTTGGACACCAACAGTAACCCCTGCCCTGGCTGACCTTTTGACCCCAGCATCAGCTGTGGCCCGCAGAGTGACCTATGCAGCTTGACCACCCCCCCCCCCCTTCCTCCATAACTAACTCCCCCTCTTTGCTGCTGCTGTTATCTGACACTATGGTCCATGTTTATGTGTAGGCTATTTTCAACGAGTTTCGCTGATTGAAATACAATCTTACAGAACTGTAAGAGATGGGATTGTTATACATGTAGATGGATACCTCGAGTTCATGATTCATTGTTCGGGCCACTCAGTGGAGGCTGGTGGAGGTAGAAATCGGAGGACGTGCTCATTGCAATGCATGGAATGGAATGAGCAATGGTATCAAACATGTGAGTTTGATACCATCATCCTCATTCCGTTCCATGCATTACAATGACTCCGTCCTCCGATTTCTACCTCCACCAGCCTCCCCTGCGACCACTGCAACCTCCGGAGAATACATAGTGAGTCCCAGCTATGCCTCCTGTAGTTCTGTCTTCATTCTAATAATGGTTACAATATCAACTCATGCTCTACATCATGCATTCAAGCTAAAGCAGTAATTGGTTTTAGGGCATCTGTGGAGAATTAAGCTCAGAAACGCATACAGTACATTTGAGAAACTGGTGAGAACGTTTTGTTTAAGCGCCCTGAATCTTCTATAAAATAATTTTCAAGTGAAGTCGGAAATAAGAGCACATATTATGACTATCTGCAAAACACCAAATGTATGTTATTACACAAGTGGAATAACTAACAGTCCTTTTATATTATATTACACGCACTGCTTCATTCCAGCACTAATAAGCAATTAGCCTACGAATGTAGCCCTATCGAACGATGTTGTTGGGCAAGACAAAGCTAAGACCCCGTTATTTCTGTCTTTACAGGCGGGTGCATGGGGCCCAAAGTCTCGTGTCTTCATCCATCCATCCCAACATTATCATTTCTAAGGAAGTTCCGCTCTAGTTGCGCACGCATGTGCGTTTAACATCTGCAGGCGGTCAGAGGCATAGGTAAACAGCCAGCCAGTGTCATAGGTAAGCAGCCAGCCAGAGTATTGGACAAGCTCAAAGCACCACTTTGTATGGGATGTAATGGCTGTATCACTTTTGGAAGGTGCAGGACTGGCTCTCCTCACTGTCTGTCTGAACTTTTTTCGGGAAAGGTCCGTGCGTCGATCCCAGCAGTGAAGCGAGATTTCTAAAACTTCTTTTACAAATTCACGGGATTTATTGTTTTTTTTATTTGTCATGTGTCAAATTTGTAAATTTAAGTAAGTTTATGTTTTAATGAATACGGAATATATTCTTCTCATTATTGTTTCATAAGACGTAAAATATGGGTATCATCTCCGTTGCAATACTTCTGATATTTATCGACAAGATTCACGCGTCGTCCCGGCATGGCACAAATCTCCAGCCTTACATGTAAGTACCGCTGACGCTGTCATAGTATTTGACTTAACTTTAAAAGTGCTTTTTGTCATCCATTTTCACATCAGTATTGTCTGTCTGAGATATTTATAATAATAAGAATTTATAGACAAAATCACCTTTCTAAAACACATAGCTCACTGCTACTGCTAATTCATCAGTCAATTAAGTTATGTTTATTTAATTTATTTAATATTTTGACTTGAGAACGTGTTGCCGATGAGAAGGAAACATCATCTCTGAATATACCTCTCACTTGGGCATGCATGAACTTGCGGTTAAAGATACAGTCAACAAGCACTGTCTGGACTCTGTGTTACACATTACGTAGAAATGTTCACCACAGAAATAACAGTGTTCTGATTTCGGAGCTAAGAGTTCCGTCTTTCTTTCAGCATGCCCTTTATCTGGCCCTATAATATCACCATACCTTAGATAATTATACTGCGTCTCAGTGGGTAAATGATGCAGCATTCCTAGGGCAGGCTTGCTCCTGAGCTCTCTTAAGTGGGGAGCTGGTGAGGTGAGAGAGATGTTGAGGCTGTTATCATAGTAGTCTATACATCTGATTTGTTTATGTATTCATTGTGTAATAACGACCCTATCAATGTATGTGAGAAATTATAATGGAGTGTGTCCCAGAAGGATCAGAAGCCCCTCGGTGTGTATAGATCCAAGCCTCGGGCAAGTAGGTGACACACAACATCAGCATCCTTTACTGTGGGTTTATAACGGACCCTCTTCTGAGAGGAGACAAGCTTGGACGTGGGCGGGCGGACCCCTGTGCTCGGAGCGGCCTTAGACTTGACTTAGCGTCTGAAGCTGGAGAGCTGTCGGAGCACTCCCTCGCGTTGGAAGGATCGCATGGCAGCTTGGTACCAGGGGAGGCCGGTGGAGGTAGAAATCGGAGGACAGGCTCATTGTAATGCATGGAGCGGAATGAGGAATGGTATCAAACACGCACGTGTTTGATACCATTCCTCATTCCGTTCCATGCATTACAATGAGCCTGTCCCCCGATTTCTCCAGTACCTCCACCAGCCTCCCCTGCTTGATACTGTTGTAAAGCAGACTTTTCAGTTCAGGGAATGTGGTCTGAGAGCATCAGCAGCACCTCAGACTTGTTGTAAACCAAGAAGACAGACTCTTTCCCAGGAGAAAACACCACAGTTGAAAGCTTTACCTCACCTCGCTTACTGTTAAAGATCCATCAAGCCTCTCCCTCCCCTGACTCAGAAAGCCTCATAACTGTTGGGTCAGTCATGCATACTGTATGCAAACATTACACAAAACTTCAGCAATATAGTCTTTGCTGTGCCAATTTAATGCCGTAGATGTACAATGTATTTTTGCTGCTTGTGTTTCACACATGTTGGTTTAGCAACGCAAACACAGGTTGATCATGATTGAAGAGGGGCTTCCCATCCTGTCTAGCTTCATTCACCCCAGAGCCCCAGAGCCCCAGAGCCCCAGAGCCCCAGAGTCCCAGAGCCCCAGAGCCCCAGAGCCCCAGAGTCCCAGAGCCCCAGAGCATCAGTCTTCTCTTTATCTTAATTCAGCAGCTAATCTGATGTGTTGTATTGACGAATAAGAAGTCAGCTGAATCAGAGTGTTCCATATGGAAGAGTGGCGCCAATGAAGGGGTTCGTTTTCTATTGGCCAACGGCAAACAATTCATTTACATTATGCCAACGGAGCCTGCTGCTAGGCAACCGGTTGTTTAGTCGTCCAATAGAAAATTGATATTGGGTAAATCAGGAAGTTTAGCCAGGAAGCTGTACGGAACTATTTGAAGCTCATTGCCACCACTCTTCTAATATACCGGTCTGAGTCTAATCATATAGATCAATCAATCAGTCAATCAATCAATCAATCAAGTTTATTTGTATAGCGCTTTTTACACAGACAAATGTCACAAAGTGCTTCACAACAAAATAATACTAAACAATATAAACAATACATACAATACAAACAATATGATGATAGCACCGACTCATAGACCCCCAGGAGAAAGCCAAGGAAAAAAAACTCCCCAGAGGGGAGAAACATGTAGGGCACAGTGGCACGGTAGACATGTAGCTTGAGGATCTGGACCATGGTAACCTGCTAAGTGTTTTGGAGTTATTTTCCTCATAACTGAAAAACAAGAGAACCAAATGACTTTGGTTCTTGTCTCTGGTTTCAAGTAATGTTTAGTTTAAATCCCTCCGCAGGCAGTGTCTTGTAAAGCTTTAAGACTGAGGAATAACTTGTGAGGAATTCCCCTCAAGTCTTCTGAAGGCCAGTAGCAGACAGCATAAGCAGGCAGTCATTTTTCAACGCAGCGAATGCCAACAGGGGTATTACGCTAAGCTCGATAAAACCCCCCCTGTGAAATCTGTGTCCGTCTGTCTTCACCGTCCCATACGACTCAACGAACTGGACGCAGTTTGTCCCCTCGTTTGTGGAAACGTTCAGAGAGCTCGTTGACATGATGAGTGTCTTCTGCCCCTCTTGTCTTGCAGGCCCAACGTGTGCGTGGAGCGGGAGGTCACGCTGGTGGCCCAGAGGCAGCCCTGTGTGCAGGCCTTCACACGCATGGTCAAGGTGTGGAAGCAAGGCTGCCTGGGACAGACCTGGTGCATGGGATACGAGAGGAGGTGAGCCGAGCCCTCCACACCCTGACATCATGATATTCCTACTTCCATCCATCCATCCATCCGTCCATCCATCCATCCATCCAGTCTGTCTGTCTGTCTGTCTGTCTGTCTGTCTGTCTCCATCCATCCATCCATTCATCACCTGTCTGTCTGTCCATCTGTCTGTCTGTCTGTCTCCATCCATCCATTCATCACCTGTCTGTCTGTCTGTCTGTCTGTCTGTCTGTCATTCACCTTAATTAGTTGCTTGTCCGCTTTTCTCTCCTTCCCTACCTGTACATCAGTGGAGGCTGGAGGAGGTAGAAATTGGAGGACGGGCTCATTCTAATACAGGTAATGGAATGAGGAATGGTATCAAACACACGTGTTCACGTTCACCATTCCTCATTCCATTCCATGCATTACAATGAGCCCGTCCTCCGATTTCTACCTCCACCAGCCTCCCCTGCTGTACAGTCACATCCTCATCTATCCTCTGTGTGCCTCTCCTGAGGTTGAGGTATGTGGAGCTGAGCTGTGGGTGGTCATTATCTTCTGGCTGCTGCATGGATTCCATACGGAATCTGACAGGTTCTCTGACAGGTTCTCTCTCTCCTTCTCTCCTTCTCTCTCTCTCTCTTTCTCTCTCTCTCGTGTTCTCTCTCTCGCTCGCTGTCCTGTCTCTGTCTCTCTCTCTCTCTCTCTCTCTCTCTCTCGCTAACTTCTTTCTTCTCTCTCTCTCTCCTCTGTCTCTCTCTCTCCTTTCTTCTCCCTCTCTCTCTCCTTTCTTCTCTCTCTCTCTTTCTCCTTTGTTCTGTCATCAAAGCCCTGTTGACCCTCTCATACAGCAGGTCTAAGTGCAAGGTGTAGCCTCCAGTTAGCTAGCCATCTACTTAGCACAGGCGTCTCCAGAGGCCACATTCCTTGGAGGCTAACCCCGGAGGCTAACCCCGGAGGCTAACCTCTGACTCAGGCCCTGTCTCTGTCTCTGTGACTCAGCTCTCTCTCTCTCACTCCTTTCTTCTCTCTCTCTCTCTCTCTCTCTCTCTCTCTCTCTCTCTTTCTGTCTCCCAGTTCCTCAATGTGCCGTTCTCCATGTATTTACCATGTTACAAAGACCCAAAGCCCTCTTTGAAGGCAGCCAAGGCCTCAATTACAGAAGCCGTAAACAAGGCGTTTTTCCGTGGCGTATAATGACTGGATCCCTGAGAAGGGGTCTAAAGTACAGGGATAGACACCGTTGTCAGAGGTAGACACTGCCACTCTCACACTTTGAAATGGCGACTTAAAAGACAATGTAGTCTGGTTATTACACAGTATGTGACTTAAAAGGGTGGGAAATGTGAATTGATTATCGCAGTGGATTTCTTGTTCTTTTCTGACCCGTTGAACCCCATCCATCACGAAGAAGTAGACCTCCCACTCTCCAGCTTCAAAGAGCTGAAGCCCTCACCAACAACATGCGTGCGCACACATGTACACACACACACACACACACACACACACACATACACACACACACACACACATGCACGCATGCACACACACACACACACACACACGCACGCACTCATGCACACACACACACACACACACAGTAGCCAGTTTACATTGATTGATAATGTCATGTCCCCTCTTCTGATGGCAGGACGGCGTACTACACCGCGTACAGACAGCTCTACAGACAGGACCTCCAGACCGTGTACAAGTGCTGTCCTGGATGGTCCCAACTCAACGGAGAGGCCGGCTGCCTTTACCGTGAGTCCTTCTGTTCTTCCCCAGCGCTTCGTATCACTGAGGCGCTTACCACATAAAGACAGCACAGCAGGGGAGGCTGGTGGAGGTAGAAATCGGAGGACGGGCTCATGGTAATGCATGGAATGGAATGAGAAATTCTATCAAACACACGAGGACGATACCATTCCTACCGTTCCTCATTCCGTTCCATGCATTACAATGAGCCCGTCCTCCGATTTCCACCTCCACCAGCCTCCCCTGTAGCAGTCACCTAGTGTTTCCGTGAGAGGCACCCCAAAGACAGCCATCTTGTGTTTGTACAGAAGGGAGTGATTCCAGTGGAGGTATTACGATACCGCTATCAGGGCACGGTTATTAAGTGTAAAGGCAATCTGTCTTGGGAGGATGCCCAGCGACTGCACAGGAGGGGAGGTGAAAGCTGATAGGCTGATGACAGGAAGGAAGGAGGCTTCAAAACCCTGGATACGGAACCCCGGGTGGGACTGCACCGCATACAGGGAGAGGTCAAAAGGTTACGGGGTTAGGGGTTAAGGGGTACTTGGACTTCCACCGCAGCTGTTCCCAGTCACTGGTCAAATGTTCAGTGGGGTCTTTCCTCTGTACAACAGTTGAGATGTTAAAAAAAAAAGAAACAAGCTCCAATGTGTTGAATGTTGACAGCTTACAATAACCAACTGTTGAAACTTGTGCTGAGACCAGCTTTTGCATTGCGATGTCTTGTTTTACATTCTATAAAAAAAACAAAAAAAACCCAAGAACTGGAGAGACATGTTAAAGTGGTGAGTGACCGGACTTGAGGTAATCCTGTTGTGCTCTTGGCTCTGCCACTCGTGGCTCAGCAGGACTCCTGGTTCACCCGTCTGCCAGAAGGCTGCTGCACGGCTGGACAGGTGCTCTGCATTATAGAGCTGGGTTCCCACTGCGCTGGCTGGTTTTCCATTGTGGTGGTAAAGGGCTCCCATTGCACTGGCTGGTTTCCATTATGGTGGTAGAGGTTCCCATTGCACTGACTCGTTCCCACTGCCCTGACTGGTTCCCCTTTGTGGTGGTAGAGGTTCCCATCAGACTGGCTGGTTCCCATTACCCTGGCTGGTTCCCCATTGTGGTGGTAGGGGTTCCCATCAGACTGGCTGGTTCCCATTGCCCGGGCTGGTTCCCCATTGTGGTGGTGGAGGTTCCCATTGCACTGGCTGGTTCCCATTGCACTGGCTGGTTCCCATTGCACTGGCTGGTTCCCATTGCCCGGGCTGGTTCCCCATTGTGGTGGTGGAGGTTCCCATTGCACTGGCTGGTTCCCATTGCCCGGGCTGGTTCTCCATTGTGGTGGTAGAAGTTCCCATGGTTGGATCTTGGCTCTTGTCCACATAGTCATGCTCCTACAGTACAGTATAATTAACGCAGGTGGTACAGGACGGAGGCTTGCACCATGAACAGTCTCCAGTCTCCCACGCACACACACCACACACACATACACACACCATACATACACACACACACACACACACACACACACACACACCACACCACACCACACACACACACACGCACGCACGCACGCACGCACACACATACACCACACACACACACACACACACACACAACCACACATGGTCTGGGGGGGCCAAAGACAATGTCTATCCACTGAGAAGAGAGAGAGAGAGATAGAGAGAGAGACCCCCTGCACATGATTAGAAAGAGCAGTCGAAACAGAGACAAACAAATGAATCCCCCCCAGACCCCTGCTCTAATCCTGGGATCTCTGGGCTGTGGTGGGATTGTGGAGAGAGGGCTGAGGTTGGTAACAGGAGAGGCAGGCAGGGCGTCTCTGGGTGAGGGCTCGGGCCCGGGCCTGCCAGCGCAGCTCAGCTCATCTCCATGTGGACAGGCTTAGCCCCACGCCTACTAGGACCTGCCAGGCCTCTTTGATGGGATTTTACGGCCGCTGATCCGCATCGCATAACCTGCATACCTCCAGCAGCACCCCTGGCAAAGCACCGGCTTAAACAACCCTGGGTATCACTGTTGTCCACCGTAGCCCAGGAATGCCCCCGTCCCCCGCCTTCTGTACCCACCCTACCCACCCCCTGTACCCAGAACCAGGGCTAGGACCAGGGCCAGGACCACCCTGGGCGGGGGGTCTAGCCCTCATGCCAATGGTCCCAGCTGGTGGGACGAGGCTGGGCTGGGGATGGGGCTGGGGCTGGGGATGGGGCTGGGGATGGGGCAGGGGGTGGGGATAGGGCAGGGGATGGGGATGGGGCTGGGGAAGGTGCTGGGGATGGGGCTGGGGATGGGGCAGGGATGGGGCTGGGGGTGGGGCACGGGCTGGGACTGGGGATGGGGCTGGGGATGGGGCTGGGGATGGGGATGGGGGTGGGGGCAGGGATGGGGCTGGGGATGGGGCTGGGGATGGGGATGGGGGTGGGGGCAGGGATGGGGCTGGGGATGGGGCTGGGGATGGGGATGGGGGTGGGGGCAGGGATGGGGCTGGGGGTGGGGCACTGGCTGGGACTGGGGATGGGGATGGGGATGGGGATGGGGATGGGGGTGGGGGTGGGGATGGGGCTGGGGATGGGGCTGGGGGTGGGGCACTGGCTGGGACTGGGGATGGGGATGGGGGTGGGGGTGGGGGTGGGGATGGGGATGGGGCTGGGGGTGGGGGTGGGGGTGGGGATGGGGCTGGGGACTGGGGATGGGGCAGGGGATGTGGATGGGGGGTGAGAGATGATCTCTGGATGTGCCTTTCAGCAGGATCTCATTATGGGGTCCATGCGTTCCTCAAAGCCCTCTTTGTCTCCTGGAGAAGGTTACAGTATTAAATTATACAGGGAAGCATTAGGCTGTCTGCTCAACCCGGAGCCTGGTTTGTTTTAAAACACACAAAGAAACGTCTTAACAGGCATATCCCCCCCCCCCCCCACACCCACACACACACACACACCACCACCACCGCCGCCCTGCCCTGTGTCTCCCCCACTAAGTCGCGAAGGGTTTTGTTTTTCTTTCGCGTGACAATGTCAGCCCTCTTCATGGAACGCCAGGCTGGGCTTTTATCTCTGTAACTTAAGATGCGGCAGCACTTTGAGACGGGACGAACTAATCACCCTTTTCTCTGAGCCGCTGAGCCGGGATAAAAGGGGGCTCACACCACTGTCCTCCCTCCCTCACTTTCGCACACTTAGCCGTGCGCTATCTGCAGTGTTCCTCCTTCAGCGCGGCTCAACCAGGGGGCTGCTTTCAGCGCTGCGCCCCACATCTAAGGAGGGAGATCAGCTTTGTAGCAGAGACCACAAAACGTACAGCTTTAAGAAAAGCCCCGGAAAACCCGGGACAATTAAGTGGGAATGTTGTGTGTTAAGATAGTGACTTAGTCTCTGGCACCTGTGAGGTCTGTGTGGGTGTGTGTCTGTGTGTGTGCGTGTGTGTGTATATGTGTGTGTATGCGCGCGTGTGTGTGTGTGTGTGTGTATGTATGTGATTGAGTGTGTGTATGTGCGTGTGTGTGTGTGTGTGTGGTTGTGTGTGTGTGTATGCGTGTGTGCTTGTGTGTGTGTGTGTATGTATGTGATTGAGTGTGTGTATGTGCGTGTGTGTGTGTAGTCGCGTGTGGTTGTGTGTGTATGCGTGTGTGATGTTGTGTGTGTGTGTGTGTGTGTATGCGTGTATGCTTGTGTCTGTGTGTGTGTGTGTGTGTGTAGGCTAATTCGACTAATGACCTGTGGTTATTGTGAGGCAGTTAAGCAGAATGAAGTGCTGTCCCATCATGCTATTGGAAAACAACCTCTATAGACAAGAGAGGCTCTTTCCAACCTCTTTCCCTCCCTCCCTCCCTCCCTCCCTCCCTCCCTCCCTCCCTCCCTCCCTCCTCTCATATATCTCTCCCCCTCTCCCTCCTCTCCCTGCCATATCTATGGTCCAGCTGTTAGCTCTCCAAGTGGGCATTTGCAGACTCTGTGGCCCCACTTGTTGAGTTCTCCAGCATCCTCTGTTCTGTCCTCTGACACTCTTATTTGGTCATAATCAAGGAGAGAAAATGGCATAACTTCTCATATTTCTATATCTCTGTTTTCTCTTCCGTGTTTTCTTATCATGATTTAAGATAGTGGAAGACATACAGCACCAGTCAAAAGTTTGGACACACCTTGCCAAGAGTGTGCAAAGCTGTCATCAAAGGTGGCTACTTTGGAGAATCTAAAATCTAAAACATATTCTGGTTTGTTTAACACTTTTTTGTTTACTACATAATTCCATATGTGTTCCTTCATAGTTTTGATGTCTTCAATATTAATCTACAATGTAGAAAATAGTAAAAAATAAAGAAAAACCATTGAATGAGAAGGTGTGTCCAAACTTTTGACTGGTACTGTACGTTCTAGTCCTGAAACAGCCCCTTGGCATCACATAGCTGGGATTCTTGGGCCACGGCAACAACAGAAAACGTATAAAAATACGTATGAAATCACTATCCGATTTGATCCGTGGCATTCGGGCATGACTTTTGAAACAACCAAACAACTGAACAGTGACTCAATACAATGGAATGAGGAATGGTATCAAACACATGTGTGTTTGATACCATTCCTCATTCAGTTCCATGCATTACAACGAGCCCGTCCTCCGATTTCTACCTCCACCAGCCTCCCCTGCGGGAATTCCATTCCCCACTGTTCTGTGAAGTGCTGGACAAAGCCTTCCATGGAAGTGCATGATGCAAATGCCCCTGCTTCAGACACTCTTCAAGCCCCGTTCAGGTGACCCATTGAAACAGGTTTCTTTGTGTTCATCAAAAGCACCAATTGACTTGATGACTATCTGACCCTCCGGAGGGGTTTAGGAGCTCTTGACTTGCGGATGGCGCTCAGAAGGAGCTTCCGTCCACTCCACTTCGACATTCCAAGGTCCCGCTCAACGAGCTCAGCATTCATCCTCAGTGAGGAGCGGCGGCCTGGACCGGCCGAGGAGGAGGACGAGACCGGGACCGGGACAGACGAGAGTGGAAACAGGCAGTTATGTTGATCAACGGCAACAATGGGCATTGTGACAGGGGGTGAGGAGCAGTGGACAATGGCCTCACCAGTTTGTCGCCCTCGTTAACTGCTGAATGGGAACTGGAAGGGCCCCCTTTTGTGGTGGGACCGAGGCTGGCTGGGTGCGGATGTACATGTGAGATGGGCCCAGGAGCGGGACGAGGTGGCTGTGTCTGTGTCTGGCCATGGGTGGTCTTTGTGTGTGTGGAGGAACACTACCACACCCCAGGAACAGTCATGTGATCACAGGAGCTGCAGAGCACGCAAATGCACACACATATTATGCAAACGCACGCACGCACGCACGCACGCACGCACGCACGCACGGATTGATGAGCTCATTGTAATGCATGGAATAGAATGAGGAATCGTATCAAACCATTCCTCATTCCATTCCATGCATTACAATGAGCCCATCTTCTGTTTTCTACCTTCATCAGCCTCCCCTAACACACACACACACACACACGCACACACACACAGATTGCCCAACTGAGGCATCACAGGGCAATACTAATTGTCTTTGCTGATACATATCCAACACAGTTTAATGGAAAGCAAGAGATATCTCTCAGATATCCTCCTCCACAACTGGCTCACACAGCTCCTCCTCTCTCTCTGATGTGTCTGACACTCCCTGATCTTATTTATCCTGGTTTACTGTTTGTCCCCTCCCACATATAATTCCTCAAGGGTATTCCCGTTCAAGCTAACTCCATCTAGCCTACTACTCCTTAGGCTTATCATTCCAGAGAGAGCATGTGCTCCTCCTAATTGTAGATGCCAGGAGATTTTATTCAAAACATAATTATACTTGCATTTCGGGAATGTTTTCTGAAGCCATGTTTGTGGGTGGATGAGGACCACCTGACAAAGCCCCCCTGGCTTGCCCTGACTGTTGTCAGAGCCCTTAGATTTGACATATTCCTCTGCGAGGCAAAACATGACTTGCCGCTTCAAGATGCAGTGCTGTGTGTGCTCTGTGTGGACCAATTACCCACCGCAAACAGATTCGGTAGCGGGCAGAGAGTGAGGACTTTTGTGTGCCTGCGAATTACCGCAAGTCTACTCCCCTCTCTCTCTCTCTCTCCCTCTCTCTCTCTCTCTCTCTCTCTCACTCTCTCTCTAGTCTCTCTAGTCTCTCTCTCTCTCTCTCTCTCTCTCTTGTCTCTCTTGTCTCTCTAGTCTCTCTAGTCTCTCTCTCTCTCTCTCTCTCTCTCTCTCACTCTTGTCTCTCTCTCTCTCTCTCTCTCTCTCTCTCTCTCACTCTTGTCTCTCTCTCTCTCTCACTCTTGTCTCTCTCTCTCTCTCTCTCTCTCTCCCCTCTCTCTCTCTCTCTTCTCTCTCTCTCACTCTCTCTTGTCTCTCTCTCTCTCTCTAGTCTCTCTTGTCTCTCTCTCTCTCTCTCTAGTCTCTCTTGTCTCTCTCTCTCTCTCTCTCTCTCTAGTCTCTCTTGTCTCTCTCTCTCTCTCTCTCTCTAGTCTCTCTTGTCTCTCTCTCTCTCTCGTCTCTCTCTCTCTCTCTCTATCTCTCTCTAGTCTCTCTTGTCTCTCTCTCTCTCTCTCTCTCTCGTCTCTCTCTCTCTCTCTCTCTCTATCTCTCTCTAGTCTCTCTTGTCTCTCTCTATCTCTCTCTCTCTCTCTCGTCTCTCTCTCTCTCTCTCTCTATCTCTCTCTAGTCTCTCTCTCTCTCTCTCTCT
>NC_139658.1:23519122-23521622 GCF_951799395.1 Argentina silus | reverse complement strand
TAAATGCCATAAATGTAAATGTAAAATGTTTAGCTAGGTAACATTCTTAGTGGTATTGGGTTCGTCTCGGGGGTAGAGAGTCTCGGGGGTAGAGAGTCCTTCACAGAGATGCTGCCTGGCTTTACCACTCATGTTAAACCATCACTGCTCAACTTTTCTCCCCAAAACCCATCAAGATTAGAGATTCTCGTCTTGGCCAAGTGTCTGACACCCTCTATGCTCCTTAAAAGGAGCCAACCGGTGGTTCTCTGTGTCCTTGGGTTGTGTATGAGCGTAGAAACATCAAGGGACCTCTTAGTCAGGTGCTAACAGGGCGATGACGAGCCTCTGATAGAATGGGGTCAAGGTGTTCACCCCGGCAGATGTTTACATCTGGTGATGGCAACCAGGTGTTTGTCCTCCACTCCTCTCATCTCTTGTTTCCTCTTTCTCTCTCTCTCCATCTTTCACCCCATCCATCCATCCACCCGTCCCGTCGAGCAGCGGTGTGCAGCTATGGTGTGTGTTTCAACGGGGGCCAGTGTCGGCAGGGCTCCACCCAGGGCTCCACCCAGGGCTCCACCCAGCTCTGTGACTGTCCCGCCGGCTTCAACGGACCCAGCTGCCAGTATGGTGAGTACACAAGCTTCTAATGGACAGTCCTTACTCCTTCAGTCATGTTTCTATTTCACACTGTTTCTATTTGTCTTTATGTCTCTGTCCTGGTCTGTCTGTCTGTCTGTCTGTCTGTCTGCCTGCCTGCCTGCCTGTCTGTCTGTCTGTCTATCTATCTGCCTGCCTGCCTGTCTGTCTGTTTCTCTGTCTCTCTGTCTCCCTGTCTGTCTGTTCCATCCACATCCAGCTGAGTAATTGTTTTTATCCAGTAATGGCATTGTGTTAGGCATGTTGAACTATTTGCGGCTCTATTAAATAACCGGCAGACTGCATTAGTTATTGTTATCAGTGCCTCCTGCAGTACAATGTGAATGAATAGCCAGTAGTCACTGGAGTAGTCAGCTTACAAATAGGGAACATGAAAGCTTTTCAAGGTTGATAAATTGATTGAAACAGCACCGCTTGCGATTTCTTTTTCACTGAACTTCACTTGACGGATCGCATTTCCCTCCAAAACGAAGGGGAATCTTCTCACATCAACAGTTGGCTTCGTTGCCATGGGCGCAAGAATGTTATCAGCAGGCCCGTTGTGGAAGTGAGGCCGGTGGAGCAGCGCGTTAGAGGGTAGGATGTTGTTGTTTTTGTGATAGCTACACACGACAGGAAATTCCTCCTCGCGTTTGCCTTTCACCAGGGCCGCCTGCCCTCCCGCTCCGTCCCAGACCTCGGGTTCTCAGACACTGTCAAGTGGTGGGGGACATCGGCGTTCCACCAAGTTCAGAGGTACAGGAACTACAGAACAATAGGAGTCTTCATGAAGTGGTCTGACGCGGCCCGGCCCAGTCTGACCACCATCTCCCACACACACACACACACACACACACACACACACACACACACACACACACACAGTGTATACAGCTAGTTCTCTGCAGCAGCTACCCTGACCTGACTTCTATCAGTGTGTTTCTGAATCCTTAGGACCTGGTTTCTACCAGTGTGTTTCTGAATCATTAGGACCTGGTTTCTACCAGTGTGTTTCTGAATCATTAGGACAGGGACTCTATCAGTGTGTTTCTGAATCATTAGGACAGGGACTCTACCAGTGTGTTTCTGAATCTCTAGGACCTGGTTTCTATCAGTGTGTTTCTGAATCATTAGGACCTGGTTTCTATCAGTGTGTTTCTGAATCTTTAGGACAGGAACTTCATGAACACACATGCTCAATGAGGTGCTGAAACCAGCTGGAGGCTATTGGCCATCTCCTCCAAGCTCTACCTCATGGCTCCCATCATGGTTTAAGGGGATTGGTGCCATCTGTGGAATATCCAGGGCATGCCTCATAGATGTAATTATATACAGTCGAAGACACACACACACATGCACACACACACACACACACACACACGCACACACACACACACACACACACACACACACACAAACGTATGCGCACACATTCCTTGAATTTATTCACCTGAAACATATGAAACCTACCGAGGCCCACTTCCTGGAGTAATCTACGACTCAAAGCTCTTGAGAGGCTTTGGCTGTGTTCCAGGCTCAGCATCCTACGCGGTTCTCTCAGCTCCTGGAGGACGGAGCAAACCGTTTACATACAGAACAGGACAGGACAGAACAGGACAGGACAGGACAGGACAGAACAGAACAGGACAGGACAGAACAGGACAGGACAGGACAGGACAGGACAGAACAGGACAGAACAGGACAGGACGGCCACGGGAGCGCTTTGAAGTGACTGATAGAGTGAGAGGGGATCAGGGGAGGCTGGCGGAGGTAGACATCGGAGGACGGGCTCGTTGTAATGCGTGGTGTGGAACGAGGAATGGTATCAAGCACGTGTGGAGGTAGAAATCGGAGGACGTGCTCATGTGTGTTTGATGCC
>NC_139658.1:23506622-23514122 GCF_951799395.1 Argentina silus | reverse complement strand
CCCCTGGAACCCGTCCGCTGCGGTTCTGTCTGGAGATAGTCTCCATGACGTTGCTGCAGGCCTGCCCCTGGAACCCGTCCGCTGCGGTTCTGTCTGGAGATGGCAGGGCCATGACGTTGCTGCAGGCCTGCCCCTGGAACCCGTCCGCTGCGGTTCTGTCTGGAGATAGTCTCCATGACGTTGCTGCAGGCCTGCCCCTGGAACCCGTCCGCTGCGGTTCTGTCTGGAGATGGCAGGGCCATGACGTTGCTGCAGGCCTGCCCCTGGAACCCGTCCGCTGCGGTTCTGTCTGGAGATGGCAGGGCCATGACGTTGCTGCAGGCCTGCCCCTGGAACCCGTCCGCTGCGGTTCTGTCTGGAGATAGTCTCCATGACGTTGCTGCAGGCCTGCCCCTGGAACCCGTCCGCTGCGGTTCTGTCTGGAGATGGCAGGGCCATGACGTTGCTGCAGGCCTGCCCCTGGAACCCGTCCGCTGCGGTTCTGTCTGGAGATGGCAGGGCCATGACGTTGCTGCAGGCCTGCCCCTGGAACCCGTCCGCTGCGGTTCTGTCTGGAGATAGTCCCCATGACCCCGAGCTGTGAAAAGCCTAATTGTGGCTTTTCGCTTTTTTGTGTGAATCATTTCTGGACCCTGAGCTCATGTCTTGGCAGGGCGAGAGTCGTCGGCGGCAGACCAGGCGGCCACAGGCGTCACTCAAGATAGTCTCTGTGGTGACGGTAATCATCATTATCATAATTCTCTAATGTGTTGTAGACGCTTCAAAGCATCCCCCGCATGTTTGCAGTTTTATAGTTTTCATATTATCTTTTTTAGTGTCAATGCATACTTATCTTCCACAATCATATGCTGGGGATTCATCCCTCCGTCGCTGTTTGAGTGGGAATAATCAAGTGAGTCTGGTTTATGCTTCAGTCCCCGCCAAACATTGCCGCTGTGAATGTTTGATGTGATGAAAGAGATCAGATAGACTTTGTTTTTGTTTTTTTAACAAAGTATCGCATCGTCCAACATCACAGCTGCCTGTCCCACTTTGATGATGTCACATCACTGACACCTCTGATAAGTGGTACTTGAAGATACATTAAACAGTGAAGAATGACACATGGTGTGTGTGTGTGTGTGTGTGTGTGTGTGTGTGTGTGTGTGTGTGTGTGTGTGTGAGTGTGAGAGAGAGAGAGAGAGCTAAGATGGCCGCCGGTACACCCACCGTGGAATGTTGATTTGAACCCGCATGTCCGTTCTACTTATTCTGTTTCTATGGGTTACACATTACGAGCCCATCCTCCCAGTGAGATCATGTAGAAACAAAATGTGCATCTTGTTCTCTGTTACACAAGGTTGTGTACTGTACGCGTCTTCTGCACAGAATGCCACAGTGTGTCCAATTAGCTTACACAACAAGAACTGGAACACCTAAGTATGCCCCATTCAATCTGCCAGTTAGTTCGGCTCAGAAACAACCGGCTATGCTGTGGCTGTGAATAGGGGGGGTCAATTATTTGTATGGTGCTTCTTAGGGCTTGAGTGCGCAGAGTCTGAGCCCTCCACAGTCCAGTGGAGCAGGGTGCTGTGGGACCGGGCCTGGGACAGATGGGGCTCAGTGAAGTGTGCCATATGGACAGGACAACACGCTCCATAGACACAGGCCTAAACAGCGTAGCGCTGGGTGGTTAGACCACAGAGATAGGACTGTTCATGTTTCTGTGGGTCAGTCTGGGTAGAGTGAGGGAGGGGAATGAGGAATGGTATCAAACACGTGCTCACGTCCACACACACACACACACATACACACACACACACACACACACACACACACACACACACACACACACACACACACTGGTACAGGTACTGTAGACCTCACATACATAGAGACGTTAGTTTCACAGATGTAGGCCACTCAGACCAGGTACACTCAGACCAGGTACACTCAGACCAGGTACACTCAGACCAGGTAAACTCAGACCAGATACACTCAGACCAGGTACACTCAGACCAGGTACACTCAGACCAGGTACACTCAGACCAGATACACTCAGACCAGGTACACTCAGACCAGGTACACTCAGACCAGATACACTCAGACCAGGTACACTCAGACCAGGTACACTCAGACCAGGTACACTCAGACCAGGTACACTCAGACCAGTGTATGAAAGGATCTGCTAAGTTTTAATCAGTTGAGAGGATCTACAGTTCTTCTCTGTTTTATGATCACCCTGCAACTGTAAACGGAGGAATGCTCATTTTCCCATCCAGATAAATACAGTCATGGCAACAACCTTCACCAGAGCATGTCTCTGGTTTCTTTTACACAGATTATACATGATGATGATGAGAGAGAGAATGTGAGAAAAAGTAGAGAAAAAGGTCAAGTTCAGACCAGATGAAGAATTGGGAGAAAGTAACATGTTTCAGGACAGCGAGAGTCATGTCTGTCTGCCTGTATTGCTGTCTGTCTCTCTGTCTCTCTGTCATTCAGGCATATTTTCCCACGTCGTCATGTAATTTGTTTTGAGAAAGAGGTTAATTGGCCGCATGCAGGAGAGGAATGAGCTGAATGATCCAATGGTAGAAGACAACCCAGGGACCTCCAGTTAGTTAGCTGACTAACACCAGCTCCTAGACTCATTAGAGGACAGACATGGCCTGGACAGGTCTTTTGTTCATTTAAACTGCTCCAATGGATTCACATCAGCTTGGGTGTATTACCGATAGGGCAATTAATCTTCGAGCATCAAAGAGTGTTGAACGCATCACAATGAACAGATTTACAATTATCTAGAGTTCTAAGGAGGTGAAAAGTTAGATCTTTTATTCCGAATTCCACCATGATTTTCCCAAAGGATCTGGTATCGCTCTGATACTGTAATTGTCTCGGCAGCTGGGACAAAGACGTTTTATTGCGTGTTCAAAACAGCTCTCTGCAAGTAGAAGCATTGCAGGAGGTTGATGGAGTCTTAGACGCTGGCCACACCAGTCCACGCTATCTGTGAATTACGTATTGAGACGATGTTTTATGTATGGGAGCCATCCGTTGACGGATGGCTCCCATAGAGTGTTTTTTTACGTCCCAAAAAAGTTTGAAGAAGTTGAACTTTTCACTGTCAGTTTGTCTGTTTAGCCAATTAGAAATGATTGTTTGGTATTGAGTCGCTGCATTGTTCAGTTGCTAGGCTGTTTCAAAAGACACGGACGAATTCCACGGATCAAATCGAACAGTGATTTCATACGTATACAGTACCAGTCAAAAGTTTGGACACACCTTGCCAAGAGTGTGCAAAGCTGTCATCAAAGCAAAAGGTGGCTACTTTGAAGAATCTAAAATATAAAACATATTCTGGTTTGTTTAACACTTTTTTGTTTACTACATAATGCCATAAGTGTTCCTTCATAGTTTTGATGTCTTCAGTATTAATCTACAATGCAGAAAATAATAAAAAATAAAGAAAAACCATTGAATGAGAAGGTGTGTCCACAAGGTGAGTCCCACCTGTGTGATATTAATCAGCTGTTTCAGGAGTAAAGCCTCTCTCTTCCACCCTCTCAGTATATAATAGAATGTACACCATTTAGCTGACGCTTTTATCCAAAGAGACTTACACTGCAGTGAGTGCATACATTTTTCAGTATATATGGTCCCAGCGGGAATCAAACCCACAACCTAAGCGTTGTTAGCGCCATGCTCTACCAACTGAGCCACAGAGGACCACATGGCAGCAGCAGCCTCAGTGCTGTGAGTTGTGCGGTGCGGTGCGGTGCGTTGTAGGAGAGTGACAGGGTTGTCTGGACAGCGTTGTTAAGGCTGCCAGGAGTTGAGTAACAGTTGTTTCAGATGTTACTGGGCTGATGTGTGCAGCAGCACCTCTGCTCACCCTCAATTAGTTATGGGTACTTTATAATTATCCACAGTGCAACAGTGGTCTTTCCTCTGGGTTCCTCCACTAACCTGTCCCAACCTGCCTCTCAGCTCTTCCTGTGGCCTGTACTGTAGCTCCCTGAAGCTCCTGCTTTCGCACTGTGGCAGATATGCTGAGCGTGGCTCCTTTGACAAAGTTGGCGATGTCTTGAAGCGTAGTATTGGAATGTTTCGAGTGACATCACAATCACTTCGCAAGATTGTGGCTTTCCTGCCGTTTTAATCGTAACTGGATAATTATATTTATATTCATGCCGTTTAGCAGACGCCTTTATCCAAAGCGACTTACAACAAATACATTTGTTTAAGTAAGTGAATCATCTATCCATCAGTCATCATAAGATAAAGTAATCAATGTAGTCGCAATGCTAGAAGAAGGAAAAATTACTTTTTTTTTTTTTTTTTTTAACAGGAGAGAAACTTGTACGGGGGGGTAGTGGGGGTGAAGAGGTCTTTAGGAGGGACCGTACTTTGCAAAAACGTTTTTAACAAATGTATTTTCCGTTCAGATAAGCAGTTCGCTCCTTATCTTGACGTGCAATAAATCTCACTTCATGCATATCTCTATGCATTCATTTGGTTTTATTTGATACAATCTGCACAGCTGGCAGCAGCAGCAGCAGCAGCACTAACAGTTCTGGTCTGGTCAGCATGTACAGTGTAAATAGCTCTCTCTAGCTGAACCTTCTGGTAAACTGCAGAGGGAGTCAGTGGTAAAACAGAAGATTGTGATTATGTCCCGGGCCCAGTACAGTATTTCCAAACTTTTAATCTGGATCAGAATGATCCGGATTCTTTTTTGCTATCCAGGATCAGGTCGAGCTGGCTGATTTTGAGTAGTGTAGGGGAATTCAGCCAGCTCGATCTGATCCTGATTAAAAGTTTGGAAATGCTCAATTTCATAGAATTCTTGGAATACCAGGAGGTTTATAGTAGGATAATAATGTTTAAAGAGCTTCTTATTACAGGGGCCTGCTCTGTGCCTGGCATAGCTGGCTGGCACTACAATATCAATGTGAACCAGGGGAGGCTGGCGGAGGTAGAAATCGGAGGATGGCCTCATTGTAATGCATGGAATGGATGTGAACTGGAACATGACTGATCAGAATCAGAATTCTTTTATTTGGCCAAGTATATTTGCACATACAGGAAATTGACTTGGTGAGGTTGGTGCATGGGACATAAAAAAACAAATAGCAAATATTGACAAGAAATTTACAGTAAGAAGCGTTCTAATCTTCCTCGTCAGGGAGGGTAACCACCAGGTTCCACAATCACACCTCATGGATGCATTGCATTACAATGAGCCCGTCCTCCGATGTCTACCTCCACCAGCCTCCCCTGCTCAGCAGTCGAAAGTGTACGTAAAGTGTCCTAATTCATCCAGCATCCGATGATTTGCCTCCCGCTGTTCCGAGGCTGGCTGGGGAGCTCGGCATAGGGGGGGGTGAAAGGTCAAAGGTGAACCCTGTGTGTGTACCAGAGCCTACACACGCAGCTCTGGGGGGGCGAGGTGGATTTTACCACGGCTGACCTCACAGGTAATAAAGGCAGGAATGTCACACGACCTCTCACGACCCTGCTTGTGGACATGGCTTGACTCTTAACGTCGCGTTTTGTCCATGGAGAGCAGCAGGGAGACACATGGTGCTGTTCTGTCAGTGGAGGACGACCCTGGTACTCAGAGAGAACACAAGCCCTTGTCGTACGCCGTATGGTTTAACCCTGGCAGGTACCCGGAGAGCTCTGACTTGTCAGTTTGGTAGAGGAGGAGGAGGAGGAGGAGGAGAAGAAGTTTTTTGTTTTTTTTCTCTTCTTTCTGCTAAATATATCTGCCGTCTGCGTTTCTTGCGACTTTGAGGAATGTAAAACAAGGAGAGAGGTGTTCTGAGTGTTCTGGCCTCAGGACCTTTTCTCGCTGTGAAAACAAGTGTTTGAATACTGGGTCTCAATTGACGGGCTTGAACTTGGAAGGAGAAAAACATTAGAGGCCAAACCACCACTCTCTCTCCCTGAGTTATAGGAACACTTAACCAAGAATTCAGCACTTTAAAGCTTCTCCATGTCAAACGATTTGTGCCTTATATGTGATTTGTGTCGGAATCATTGTAACTGTAAATGTATATATACAGTACATATGGAAACAAACATCCTTGTTGATGACAAGATTATGCTAGTATTGCTTGGGGTATTATGTAGTATTTAGTCCAGTAGGAATATAGTACTTCCAGTGCCTCTCCTCTCCTCTCCTCTCCTCTCCTCTCCTCTCCTCTCCTCTCCTCTCCTCTCCTCTCCTCTCCTCTCCTCTCCTCTCCTCTCCTCCCCTGCCCCCCCCTCTCCTCTCCTCTCCTCTCCTCTCCCCTCCTCTCCTCTCCTCCCCTGCCCCCCCCCTCCTCTCCTCTCCTCCCCTGCCCCCCCCCTCCTCTCCTCTCTGGTGGCTGTGCTGTGCTGTACTGAAGGCCAGCAGGGGTTCCAGGTGTGAGCCCTGAGTCCCAGACTGCAGGCTGTGCTCGTGAGAACTTCATGAAAACACAAAACGGCATGTCACACACATTCAGACGTCAGTGTTCTGGCTTCCACTGTTCCACACTGCATTAGGATAATGTGATTAGGCATCAGCTGCGACCATTGATCTAATTCACTTACACTGTGTGGCAACAACTGCATCACACAGCTGAGATGATAATGCCACATGTCAACATGGAATGCATGCTGTTGCACGTATTAGACTACACATTAGAGGTGCGTCTGCTGTGGAAGCAGAGCATGTTGGCATGTTAGTCATTGTCCATAGATCTGCATCTGCTCTGTGCAAAGAGTGGACCGTGTTTTATGGTTCCTTGACATGCACTCATAATTCATACAGCATGGCTCTGTGTTATATATGTGCTGGCCACCCAGAGCTAATCGTGTGTGTGTGTGTGTGTGTGTGTGTGTGTGTGTGTGTGTGTGTGTGTGTGTGTGTGTGTGTTTGTGTGTTTGTGTGCGTGTGCTAGCCTCAAACGCCAGGAGATCTACAGCTACAGTCCTCTGTCACTCAAGATCTGGTGTGTCCGTCCCCTTGTGGGAGGTCAAAGGGCGTGGGACACTGGGGCGTTGTTCAACGCATACTGTATCAGGGGAGGCTGGCGGAGGTAGAAATTGGAGGACGGGCTCGTTGTAGTGCACGGAATGGAATTGAACGTGTGTTTGATACCATTCCTCATTCCGTTCCCATGCATTACAATGAGCCCCGTCCTCCGATTTCTACCTCCACCAGCCTCCCCTGTACTGTGTAGCCTACAACATTACCTTACCCCATTAGCTGTACCTCCTCCAAACCAGGGCCTATACTTTACCTTCTGAGGCTCTTTAGTGCGAGATAAGGAGTTGTAAAAGGTAAATGGTGGGGCCGTGTTTTAAATGTCTAGCCAGATCACAGGCAGGCTGAGGAGTTCTCAGGGTGTTTCTTTACCGGTGTTAACGTTTCACCAGACTGCAGCTCAAGTGTTGTTGAAGTGACCGGGTTGTGGTTGTCTGCGTCTGTGGAACTCAATCTCTGTGGCGAGAGCGACTTCAGGTACGGTAGGGCTCTGCTGT
>NC_139658.1:23484122-23501622 GCF_951799395.1 Argentina silus | reverse complement strand
TGTGTGTGTGTGTGTGTGTGTGTGTATGTGAGGGGGTGTGTGAGATTTATTTTTGCAATTTAAAGCTCATTTCCTGCATTTCTACGCAATTTAACAAGTGACAGGACAAGAACAAACATGGCACCTCTAGCAGGTCTTCAAAAGGACAGAAGAAACAATCCAGAACACTAAGATGGAACAATCCAGAACACTGGAACAATCCAGAACACTAAGATGGAACAATCCAGAACACTAAGATGGAACAATCCAGAACACTGGAACAATCCAGAACACTAAGATGGAACAATCCAGAACACTGGAACAATCCAGAACACTAAGATGGAACAATCCAGAACACTGGAACAATCCAGAACACTAAGATGGAACAATCCAGAACACTGGAACAATCCAGAACACTAAGATGGAACAATCCAGAACACTGGAACAATCCAGAACACTAAGATGGAACAATCCAGAACACTGGAACAATCCAGAACACTAATCTAGAACAACAACATCAGACTAAAGGTAGCACTGGAGCACTAGAGCAGAGGTACGTCAAATATCAATAAGGTGGAGCATAGTGGCACCTTTGATTAAAGAAATAATAATAATTCTATAACTATAATTTGAACATATTCTCTAAATTCTTCTCATATGTGATGCTGGTCCATCTACAGGCAAGGTCCATAGGCTTTATTCTATAATTTGGCTTTTAAATGTAATCCCTTGGATAAAAAGTGTATGTCTGTGTGTGTGTGTGTGTGGGGGGGGGGGGGGGGGTGATTGTCCCACCCACGCTTAATGAAACCCATGTACATTGATGTCTCAATGAAACACGAAAGACTATGATCCTGACTCTGATTAGGTGAATTAGCCAGCTGGTGTTTGTTAATACAGAGCCGTTTGTGTTTATGGAGAATTTCTATGCTGTAAAACGGCCATTTTTAACTTGCTCCGGTTGTGAAAAAGCTGAATGATCACAGCCTTGGGGGACCACATCCTAGTGGTGGTGCTACGCAGAAACAGCTCCGTGGCCAACCAACCACAATGACAAGGCTTCAGAGGAAGCACACGGCCAGAACTGGCACTCTGAAGTCAGCAGCTACCATTAGTGATGAATGGGTTTTGGTCGGCCCTTGTAATCATGCGTTGCAAGCATGCCAGTATAGGCAAGTGTGGTTCACCGAAGTGAAAGATGTTTACATCGAATACCGCTTTGAATAGGGATCAAGGTCTTCTGAAGTTAGATTCTGATGTGGCAGCTGTGGTTTTCTCACAAAGAGCAATTTAAAACTTAGATACATGAATCGAATAGCACATGACTCATATGTGTGTCCATATCATTTCAATTTGAGAAACGTTTAGTGACACATGCATGTGTGTTCTGTTTAACTGGTACTGGTAGGAGCACAATGCAGACTGGGATAAGAGAGACCACCTCACCAACCTGACTTCATACATACATACTCACCTCACCCCCACCTCCATCATGGCTGTTTGTCTATATTCACACTATTTATCTGCATGTATTTCAGCCAAGGCTACACTGATCGCCTCACTGTTGGGCTATTGATTGTATATTGTGTTGTATTGTTACAGTCTTATATTGTATTCCTCTCCTTGTATTTCACTGTACTGTTGAGAGGTACCTTGTTAAAAGCATTGTATTGTACCGTTTACTGCTGTATTCTGTGCATATGATAAATAAACATAGATTTGATACGGTCACCTATAGCCAAGGCCAACAGTAGGGGGCAGTGTTGAACCTCTCATGAGAATGAACAGAGGACAGGAGAAAAGGATACATTGACTGGAATGATTCTGCTATCCCCCTAACAGGGGAGGCTGGTGGAGGTAGAAATCGGAGGACGGGCTTATTGTAATGCATGCACATGTGGTTGATACTACCCCTCATTCCTTCACATGCATTATAATGACCCCATCCTCTGATTTCTACCTCCACCAGCCTCCCCTGCCCCCATAGCTGGATTTGATCCCTCTGTTTATTTGAGTGGTTTCTCTAGTATTTTTCTGTCCTTCATTGTGTTCTTCCAGGCCTTTTCCTTCTCTGATGAAGAAATTATTATCATAGCCTCCCCCATAGTCTCCCCCGTAGTCTCCCCCATAGCCTCCCCCATAGTCTCCCCCATAGCCTCCCCCATAGTCTCCCCCGTAGCCTCCCCCATAGCCTCCCCCGTAGTCTCCCCCATACCCTCCCCTGCAGTCTCCCCCATAGTCTCCCCCTTAGCCTCCCCCATAGTCTCCCCCATAGCCTCCCCCGTAGCCTCCCCTGCAGTCTCCCCCATAGTCTCCCCCTTAGCCTCCCCCATAGTCTCCCCCATAGCCTCCCCCATAGTCTCTCCCGTAGTCTCCCCCGTAGCCTCCCCCATAGCCTCCCCCGTAGCCTCCCCCATAGCCTCCCCCGTAGTCTCCCCCATACCCTCCCCCATAGCCTCCCCCGTAGCCTCCCCCATAGCCTCCCCCGTAGTCTCCCCCATACCCTCCCCCATACCCTCCCCCATAGCCTCCCCCATACCCTCCCCTGTACGGTACATATAGTAGTAGGCTAAGTGACATTTCTGAGCCATTTCTCAGCTACCTGCTGTAACACATCCTGGTGGTGAAGTTACTGGACGCGACCTGATGATGAGAACTGTATCAAAGTGTTGGTTCTTGGCTGCCTCACCTGCGCACGCGTGTCCGTGGTTGGGGAAGGTGAGGGGAAGGTGAGGGGAAGGTGAGGGGGAGGTGAGAGGAAGGTGAGGGGAAGGTGAGGGGGAGGTTAGGGGAAGGCTGCAGGGGAAGGTGAGGGGAAGGCTGCAGGGGGCTTCCTGATCTTGTCAGGTCACGTGAACCTCTGCTTGTCTGGTTTGGCTGAGATCTCTCTCTCTAAATATTTAGATAGCAGAGAGACAGCAGTCTGGCAGGGGAGCCCATTAGGAAATATTAGATTCAAAGAATTGTCGTACTGTATCTCGTCCAACAAAGACACGATCAGAACCAACCTGGTACCGATGTACTTAGTACTGAGACATTCAGAGGCCGGGGTATACATTTAGAATATATACGCATTCTAATAGATATTCTATATGTACAGTACCAGTCAAAAGTTTGGACACACCTTGCCAAGAGGGTGCAAAGCTGTCATATTTACTACATAATGCCAAATGTGTTCCTTCATAGTTTTGATGTCTTCAATATTAATCTAATGTAGAAAATAATACAAAATAAAGAAAAAACATTGAATGAGAAGGTGTGTCCTAACTTTTCACTGGTACTGTATGTATGTAATATATATGTATTTTCGGTTACATGTGAAATCCCTGATATTGACAATAGCGCTCATTTGACATCCATGGAGGCTGTGTTGGTAGTGAGGTGCATCTAGTCTGCAGGGTATGAAGGGAGGGAACAAGCCCCTGTCTGTGTGTTCCAGAGCTCATCTGTTCCTTCTGATCCTCTGTCATGCAACCTTTTAGCACATACTGCTGGACAGGAAGAGGAAATGTGTTTGCTACAATAAACAGTTCAAGGGTCACTTATACCGGAGGTCAAAGGTCAGGGTGGGTTTCCTGTGTAACAGTTGTCTGTTCCAGTTGAGTGCTGTGGGGTAGCCTACGGGTCTATGGAGCACCATCAATCGGCACACGCCCCCCTCTCCACCCCCCCCTCAGTGAGAAGAAGTGTCAATAACTTCCACTTCTCCTCAGAGTCTTCAACTAGGCCTATACTATCATTGTTTACCTCTCAAAAATCTCTCTGTTTGGAACCAGTGAGGTTGGAGCCCAGGGTTCACCGCCTCGCATGGTGGGGGGCAACTGCGGGGCGTGAGTGGACCAAGAGCAGCCCCCAATACAGCAGCTCCAACCCAGTAGGTTGTTAGATCAGGACCCTAAGAGGAAACAGGGCCGGCTATCTATGGCTTCCCCCTGGATGAATGCTCCAACGTTCCTCCCCGTGATCCTGGTGCTGGAGATGGTATCAGATCAGGGCCTGGTGGTTTTCTTTGGCCCCAGCATGTGTTAGTGTAAGCCCCCCCCCGCCACCCCCTCGGCCACCCCTAACCCCCCACCCCCCCCTCTTGGTCCTGCAGGGATTCTCCAGGGAGCGGTGGTGGTTGTTCCTATCACAGGATGTCACACAATACAGCCCTGGAATGTAAGCCGAGTCGACGCTTTCCACCCTCGCATGCAGCTGAGTGACCTCAACACCAAACACGCGCTTGGAACTATCAGCTTAGAGTTGTTTGTTTTCAGTTCCTTCGTGATTGTGTCGGAACACAATGTCCACTACAGGGAAATAGAAGATTTATGTCATTTTTGGGGGGGATTTTGGGCTATTTTTTTTCCACTTGGACAGAAAAATAGACAAAACAGCATTCAGCGTTCCGTGTTCCCTTCCTTGGCTCCTCGCGATGTTGATGTAGAATGCGTTCTGTAGGATGTCCCGCTGAGGCTCAGCACAGTGGAGCCTCAGCAGGGGAGGCCGGCGGAGGTAGAAATCGGAGGACGTGCTCATTGTAATGCATGGAACGGAATGAGAAATGACATCAAACATGCATGGTCAAAATATGGAACGAGGAATGCTTGATTCCATTCCGTGCATTACAATGAGCCCGCCCTTCCGATTTCTACCCCCACCAGCCTCCCCTGAGCCTCAGTGAGATGATTCCTAGCTGGGGACCTCTGTGTGTGTCTGGGTGACGCTGGTTGGCAGTAAGAGTCAATGGGCCGTGAGGACAGGGGACCCGGGTCACTGGAGGTCTGGTTGGTGGCATGTTGAATTGCACCACGGTGTGGAGGGGTCGTTCAGCCAGGCCTGCCTACTGTGTAGGGACTGCCCTGATCACAACCAGCTGCACTGACAGCAGAGAACACAGACACTGTGTGTGCGTGTGTGTGTGTGTGTGTGTGTGTGTGTATGTGTGTGTGTGTGTGTGTGTATGTATGTGTACGTGTGTGCGTGCGTGTCTGCATGTCTGCATGCTTGCAGTACCTGTGTGTGTGTGTGTGTGTGTGTGTGTGTGTGTGTGTGTGTGTGTGTGTGTGTGTGTGTATGTGTGCCTTCCTGTGCTTGTGTGCCTGCATACAATACCTACGTGTTAGACATAGAATCCTGTTTGTTGGAACCTGTATAACATTGAGATCCATCTGGACAACAGGTCGGTCCTCGCAGAGTCCAGAACCCTCTGACTAGACGGTGTGGATGTCTTGGGTCGGTTACCTACTCTATGTATTTGTGTCCAAATTCCATTTCACACTCCCCCCCCTAGCCCCACGGTAAGACTGTGATGTCTATGTCAGTCCAGGTGACCTGTATGAGAACATCCATCACAAGGTGCAATTATGCCTGGGCATTTTCCACCGCCTGGCGTGGGGGTTTGGCCCTGAGCCCCAGGCCTAGCCTGCTCTGACCCTGACCTGGGCTGTGGTCCTGGCTCCAGGCAGTCCTTCAGACATCAGATCTCAGACCTCAGACCTCAGACAGACTGCTTTGTCTGGCTCTGGGCCTCATGATCTCATAGTTAACACACACCTGCCCTCAGGCCCTCAGGCGAGGGTACAGGGAGACAGACAGGCCATGCAGGGAGACAGCCAGGGTGACAGTCAGGTCATGGTCCAGGGAGACAGACAGGCCATGCAGAGAGACAGACAGGCCATGCAGGGAGACAGACAGGCCATGTAGAGAGACAGACAGGCCATGCAGGGAGACAGACAGGGAGACAGACAGGCCAGTCCTCATTCCATTCCATGCATTGTAATAAGCCTGTCCTCCGATTTCTACCTCCACCAGCCTCTCATGGTATAATGGGATGGTATTAATTAGGATCCCTTTCAAATGGATGGTTTGTTTTCCTAAGGGCTTATTGAGTTATTTCATTTATATCACGCCAGCGATCTCAGGCCTTCCTCTGCTCTAGTACTGAACTGGAGGTCATGCTTAATGATGATGTGATTGGACATTACTGCACCCGAGACCTGAGAGAAGAGTGTCCCACTGCTGCCCCCTGGAGTCAGGTGTGGGTGTAGCCTGTGGACCAATCACCAGGCGACCCACTCATGACTTCAGAGGTCAGTGGATTCAGCGCCGTTGGAACCTACAGAACTCTCTCAACACAGAGCCACTCTTTATAATCTAATGAAGAGTCTGTTTTGATAAATTATGTAAAGATCTAAAATCTCTCTGAATCTCTTTTTGCTCATCTGCACTTTGCCAATCCTGATGGTTTATCTCTCATTCAGGGGAGGCTGGTGGAGGTAGAAATCGGAACATAAATAATATGAACATAAATAAATAAATGAATAAATAATAATTATATAAATAATAAGAAGGGTCACATATTGTCAAGACACCAAGAAAGAACAACATTATTCATACCTACGCATTAATATTCTTATACACAGTTCAGTTAGATTAGATGGATGTCTGTGTTAGGAATTAGGACTGTTTAGGACTGCGGCCTTGTGGATCCTGACCCGTAGCAGGTCGGCATTCCTGCCTCCCATTGGGCAGAATGACACATGAGCGTGACCCTGACCCTGCGTGACCCCTGACCCTATGTGAACCATGCAGGTGTGTGGCCTCGGGGGAGGGATACAGGGACACGGCCCCTCCTAACCCAACGCACTGCCTTGAAAACAGACACGACCCATCCCCCCCCCCCCCAGGGCCACTGACTCATGTCCTTGACCCACAGCTCACATGCTGCTCACAGGAATGTGTCATTCCCATCAGTGGCCACTAGGGGCGTACATGTCGTCCTGTTCAATGATCGATTGACGGGGTTGGTTGTCTCTCTCTCTTGGTTGTGTATATTTGTTCTGTACTGACATGAGTGGAGTGGACACAGACAAGACAGTGACTTGGCCTTCTCCTCCACCAATCATTGATTCTGCCTCAGGAGTGTTTTTTAACATTCACAGCATAGGACGAGGTATTTCTTTGAATAAGGTTTGGCAACACAAAGAGGAGAGCGTTTGGGTGTTAACATTTCCAGATGTTGTAATCTGAGAGGGAGATTGATGTTGTAAACTGAGAGTGTTAATTGGCTGGTTAGTGCTGGCGTCACCTGAAGGCTCTAAAAATGTACCACAGCCGGGGGAAAAGCCACTTCCCCTGGCCTTGCTGGGTATCCTCCGCTGCGCTCCTCTTTTTATGGATCTCAAAGGTTTATGAGATGATTAGTGCCAAGCAAATACCCCCTCCTCCCCCTCCCTCTCTTCCTCCCCCCTACCCCCCTACCCCCTCTCCCTCTCTCTCTCTCCACCCAGCCAATTCTCCCAGTCCAAGATTCCTTCAGTTGGCATAGCGAATGAAAAACAGCCCTGTGATGCTTGTTTCTCAAAGTAATAGAAGACAGACAGGCCAGTCATCATCGTCAGAACGGCTCACGATGTCTTCTGTGGCCTTTCAGTGCTCACCTTTCAACCTGTACGACTTGGGTTTGTCAGCGCCAGATCCGGCCCAGAGTCGGTGTGTTGGGTGTTTGGAGATTGTGAATACATGTGGTCGGTTGAATTGACAGCTGTGACAGGTGGCTGCGTGTGTTGATGAATGAGACGGAAAAACTGTGGCTTCGTAAAGAGCACTGTCAGCGTTGCCATATTACTGGCATTCTCCGTAGTCGACCGTCTCTGGTTTCCATTGGGTGAAGGTTTGAGGTGAAAGAGAGGGGTTAAGGGGTAATGAGTTTCTCTTGTCTGACCCACAGTAGCGCTGTGCACTACACTGAAGGCAGGGTTTCACTCAGGGGAGGCTGGTGGAAGTAGAAATCGGAGGACAGGCTCTTTGTACATATAGTACATTATAATGAGCCCAGATTTCTACCTTCACCACCTTCCCCTGGTTTCACTGTGGTTTGGTACAAAGCAGTTACTGGTGTAGTATGTATCAGCATTGTTACCAGAGTAATTACAACATTGCTGCACACGGGTATAGAGGTCATCTCCAGTGGAGGCTGGTGGAGGTGGACGGGCTCAGTGTAATTCACGGAATGAAATGAGGAATAGTATCAAATGTGCGTGTATTACAATGATATGATATCAACCTCCACCAGCCTCCACTGGTAATCTCCGAACTAAGAAACTTAGTCTGGCTTGGTGAGACTGGTATAGTACACTAGTACATTTTCCCTTGCCATTGTGGTGTATGTTTTTTCCTTGGCTTCCTTTTCGGGGGTCTATGGTTGGGCGTTAATTCATATTGTTTGTATTGTATTTATTGTTTGTATTGTTTGTATAGTTCTTGTTGAAAAGCACCTTGAGACAATTTACTTTGTAAACAGTGCTTTAGAAATACATTTGATTGATTCATAGAGGAACAACCTGATATAAAGTTTGACCAGAGGTCATATTGAAACTGGAAGTCTTTGTTCTGGCATTAGAGACAAGATGTGCTTCAATGCTGTTGGAGAGAGACAACTTGAAGATGGAAACTTTAGATTAGGGCCTCATAATCATTGTCCTGATTTTCCATGAAAATTGGAGCTGAACCTCTCCAAACCTCCAGAACCAGCCCCCAAACTCATCCAGGGAAGACTTTTGACTTAAACTCTATCTGACATGAAATGAAAAAGCAACATTTCTTCCTAATCAGTGGTGGTTTAGAATCTGGAATGAAGCTGGATCCCACCACTGCTTCTAGCAGGACACTTGCTTCTTGTGTTCCTTCTGAATGTTGGCATGCTCCCCCAGGGGAAAACATGTGTGGCTGATTTAATGTTGTCAGATGTGTTCTCCTCTCCAGGACCACCTCTCCCAGTGTTCTCTCATTCTCCTCCTGCATCGATTTCAGGGGAGGCTGGTGGAGGCAGAAATCGGAGGACGGGCTCATTGTGTAATGCATGGAACGGAATGAAGAACGAGATGATTAGTGCCATGCAAATACCCCCTCCTTCCCCTCCCTCTCCCCTCTCCCCCATCAGAATGGTATCAAACACATGTTTGACACCATTCCTCAATCTGTTCCATGCATTACAATATGCCCGTCCCCTGATTTCTACCTCCACCAGCCTCCGCTGATCTTTTTCGTTTCTCATTCCTACATCTTCATTCCTCAGCAATTGTGATCCTGCAGTAGTGACAAATTACATTTTACCGTGACGTTTTTATGATTTGTTGACACTGTCAATCTGCTGCTCTGTAACTGATACATTAACACAGCTCTGTTGCTGTGTGACTGACGGGACCCTCTGTTTGTCCTGGCAGATGTGAATGAGTGTGAGGAGACAAATGGAGGCTGTGAGGCTCTCTGCTGCAACACCATAGGCAGCTTCTACTGCAGATGTCCCTCTGGCCAGCAGCTGAAGGAGGACGGCCGGACCTGCCAAGGTTAGTCCACTCACACCTCCACCTCCATCACCCACACCTCCATCACCACCACCACCTCCATCACCTCTATCACCTCTATCACCTCTATCACCACCACCTCCATCACCTCTATCACCTCT
The DNA here is from genome assembly GCF_951799395.1 of Argentina silus. Lineage (NCBI taxonomy): Eukaryota > Metazoa > Chordata > Actinopteri > Argentiniformes > Argentinidae > Argentina > Argentina silus. The sequence goes on along the minus strand of NC_139658.1, from coordinate 23,492,192 downwards.
ATCACCACCACCTCCACCTCCATCACCCACACCTCCACCTCCATCACCACCTCCATCACCCACACCTCCACCTCCATCACCTCCATCACCTCTATCACCACCACCTTATCACCTCTATCACCACCACCTCCACCTCCGTCACCACCACCTCCATCACCACCTCCACCTCCATCACCTCTATCACCACCACCTCCACCACCACCACCACCACCTCCACCATCACCTCCATCACCCACACCTCCATCACCACCACCACCGCCACCTCTATCACCTCTATCACCACCACCTCCATCACCTCTATCACCACCACCTCCACCTCCACCTCCGTCACCACCACCTCCATCACCACCTCCACCTCCATCACCTCTATCACCACCACCTCCACCTCCACCTCCACCATCACCTCCATCACCCACACCTCCATCACCACCTCCACCTCCATCACCTCTATCACCACCACCTCCACCACCACCACCACCACCTCCATCACCCACACCTCCATCACCACCACCACCGCCACCTCCATCACCACCACCTCCACATCCACCACCACCACCTCCACATCCACCACCTCCATCACCACCACCTCCACATCCACCACCTCCATCACCACCACCTCCATCACCATTACCACCACCTCCATTACCACCACATCCACCACCACCACCTCCACATCCACCACCTCCACATCCACCACCACCACTTCATCACCACATTTTCCATTGGGAAGGAGTTTTGATTCCAGGATTCTTGCTTTTGCCCAAATACTTTAATCAGAACATCACTGTAAGTAGATGAGAAGATCAAGATGATGAGATCAACGCCCGGAGGATCGCTAGCTACAGGAGCCGGTTAAGGGTCTGATCTAATAATACAGGTCATGTTATGGTTATTAAAACAGCTAATAGGAATGTTGTCACATCTGGGTCCAATATCACTGGGTCCCTGTTTGTGTCTGCTTCAGTATGATGATGTCTAATGGGCAAGAACATACCTCTCCTGTAATAATGCCTTCATAGTTGCAGATTGGTATAATCGTGTTTTATTAAAACCAGGAAATGAGGGATATACGGCAGGGGAGGCTGGTGGAGGTAGAAATCGGAGGACGGGGTCATTGTAATGCATGGAATTCCATTCATTACAATGAGCCCGTCCTCCGATTTCTACCTCCACCAGCCTACCCTGATATGTGGACATGTGGGATGGTACTGCATGTGTATGGCTGGCTAAGCCCATAGGGATGATCAGAGCATTCCTGCTGAATGACAGGCTGTAGACGGGAGAGCTGTCTGGAAGAGGCTGTAGAGGGAGAGCTGTCTGGAAGAGGCTGTAGAGGGAGAGCTGTCTGGAAGAGGCTGGCCCACCAGAGGCACCCTGTTAACACACAGCTAATTCATTCAATCAGGGGGAGAGAGTAAACACAGTTGTAAAGCTGGACCACACACACACACACACACACACACACACACTCACACACACACACACACACTCACACACACACGCACGCACGCACACACAGGCACGCACACATGCACACACACACGCACACACACACACATGGACAGATGCACGCACAGACACACACAGACGCACGCACGCAAGCACGTACGCACGTACACACACACACACATGGACAGATGCACGCACAGACACACACAGACGCACGCACGCAAGCACGTACACACACACACACACACATGGACAGATGCACGCACAGACACACACAGACGCACGCACGCAAGCACGTACACACACACACACACACATGGACAGATGCACGCACAGACACACACAGACGCACGCACGCAAGCACGTACACACACACATGGACAGATGCACGCACAGACACACACAGACGCACGCACGCAAGCACGTACACACACACACACACACGGACAGACGGACACACGCACGTATGCACGCACACACACACATACAGCGCACGTACGCACACAGATGCACACTCACATACGCACACACACACACACACACACACACACACACACACACACACACTGCTACATTGGCACATCACAACATTTCTGCTTCAAAATCCATGCATCTGTTGTTTGCTGATTTGGCTTTAAATATCCAATTTAAAGAACAATTTTTCTCTCTTTTTGAAAAATAAAATTTAATTGAATATTACAGCAAACATAACAGAAATGTACAATCCTCTTAGGAGAGGTTCCCTTTGTAAGCTCCTGGTCTTATTGTTGGACTGAGCTTTGTTATGAATGAGCAGTGTTGATATGGATGGCTCAGATCTGAGGGGAGGATGCCAACAGTAACCACGGTCAAGCTGAGCTGGTTGTACTAGTGTCAACACTCCCCTGGTCATGGCCACTGACCAGCAGAGGCCAGGGGGCAGCAGAGGCCAGGGGGCAGCACATGGCTGGGGGTGAGGCCTAGGGTATATGGTGTTCCAGAGTGTGTGTGTGTCTGTGTGTGTATGTGTGTGTGTGTGTGTGTGGGTGTGGGTGTGTGTGTGTGTGTGTGTGTAGTGCAGTGCAGGGTTGAGGGTGAGGGGTAGGGTGTATGGTGAGCAAGAGTTTGGCACCATCCTGCCTGGTTACTGAGTTATGTATTTGTGTTTGTGTGTGTGTGTGTGTGTGTGTGTGTGCGCACTTGTGTGTGTGTGTGTGTGTGTGCGCACTCGTGTGTGTGTGTGTGTGTGTGTGTGTGTGTGTGTGCGTGTGCGTGTGCGTGCGAGTGTGCGTCTGAGAGACATTTGTAAGAGTCGGATGGCGGGAGGCACACCTCTGTCTCCAAAAGCAACATGTAGTAAATAGCTCATGTTAACACGGAGGACATGCAGGACGTTTCCAGCAGAGGTCTTTAAGGGAGAAGGGGAGTCGTGTTGACACAGTCTGTTATTCAGGCAGGATTTATTACATTGAGTCTTTATTCTGCTGATAGCCTCACATGCCTCAGTCTTCTATCATGCTTACACAAAGCCTCCCCCCAGTCTCCAACCTGCATCGCTTGCTTCTGTTTAGGCTCTCTGTGCCAGGAGATGTTTGTGTGTGTGTGTGTGGTTGGTTGTGTGTGTGCGTGCCTGCGTGTGTGTGTGTGTGTCTGTGTGTATGTGTGTGTGTCTCTGTATGTCTGTGTGTGCATGTGCATTTGTGTGTGTGTGTGTGTGTGTGTCTATGTATCTGTGTGTGTGTGTCTCTGTATGTCTGTGTGTGTGTGTATGCGTATGCGCCTATGCATGTCTGTGTGTGTGTGTGTGTGTGTGCGCGCCTATGCATGTCTGTGTGTGTGTGTGTGTGTGTGTGCCTATGTATGTCTGTGTGTGTGTGTGTGTGTGTATATCTGATGCCCACCGTATCCATTCCTGGGGGTCTGTCTGGGCTTGACGACTAGTCTGTTACTGTTGACGCTGCCTGTGTGGAGCAGCTGGCTGGTGTCTGCTGTTATCCAGTGGGGCGCATTCTTTGATGAACATTTCAGTCTGTCTGTCAGGGATACATGGAACACACAGTGGAGGCTGGTGGAGGTGGGAATCAGAGGACGGGCTCGTTGGAATGCATGGGATAGAATGGGATAAATGGGATAAAACACACGTATTTGATAGCATTCCTAATTCCGTTCCATGCATTACCACAAGCCCGTCCCCCTCCGCCAGCCTCCCCAGCGTGGAACACACAGTGGAACCTCGCTCAGCTGAGTTAAACTCATTGGAATTTACCAAGATTGAAAATGACTCATTTCTTATACGAACAGTTTTTTTTCCCCATAGTTTTGAAGTTTACGATGTTTTTGAGCACGTACATGCCTTTTACGAACTGTCAAGGTCCGACCTCCAGGGCTTGAATGTATGTGTTGGCAGGGCATGACAGAGATCTGGACCCGGCTCCTGACTGAGGAGATTTGGGCCCACCGCTAGGTTCATTCCTCTGTCTGATGTTTGGATTCTGAATATCCATTCTAACCTTTGGCACTTTATCAGATTTGGCAACACTGTTCTTACATTCATTTCAATATCAAAAGAAAACGTATAGATGTGATATCATAAATCATCTGGTTTATTCACATTCCTGACAATACCTGAACACTGGGTGCTATAAACACACGTAAGGCCTTTGATGTGACAACCAAAGTACAATGGCCAACTGTAGTCCTAAATCAGGGTGAAGAGAAGACGTTTTTTATACTGTTGGCACTCACAAAAACGCTGCTTGTGTCAAAAATGCAGCATCATGCTTCCTTTGTGTGTAGTTTGTGGGCTTGGATGTACCTTGAGGAGAATGATTGGGGGAGAAAGAGGAGGAGGAGGAAGAGGAGGAGGAGGAGGGCTTTTAATGTGCTGGACATGGTAGACAGAGAGACAGGGGTGGAGGAGGTGGGCAGGGAGTATTAAGAAAGAGAGAGGGAGGGAGAGATTCAAAGAGAGAGAGATTTAAAGAGAGAGGGAGAGAAGTCAGGAGAAGCAGAACAGCCAGAAGTAGCACTGCTCACACAACATGTAACTGGAATGATAAATCAGACAAGGCTTTTGTTTTTTTTAACAATATTCATTTTCATGTTTTGGCTGTGAGCAACATCTTCAAATCTTTATTATTGCAGTGTTCATTTTCTTTTCTACTTTCCATGCCAGCATCTTTTTAGAAGATTTTTTTTAGAAGTTCATTTTGAATAAAGATCCATTTTTGGGGACTGTTCAGTTCTTATCAGTAGTCATGGCGATATCGTTAGGGTTGCTCGTGCTGCTGTTGGGGTGTGTTGGGGTTCATGGCAACAACAACCAGTACCGCTACCATAGAAGGATCTGCTACACCTGCGTGCAGGGTTACCACGGCTACAACAGGGGCTACCGCCCAGGTGAGTCCTGCAGCATTCCTCACCTGTGTGGTGATGTCTACCTACCGCTGCACGAGACAATACGGCCTGTAAATGATACGGTACAGATGGTGTATGTTATAGACTGTATACTGTACAGCTAGACACGGCATGCACAGGCAGAGTACAGTACCAGTCAAAAGTTTGGACACACCTTCTCTTTCAATGGTTTTTCTTTATTTTTTATTATTTTCTACATTGTAGATTAATATTGAAGACATCAAAACTATGAAGGAACACATATGGAATTATGTAGTAAACAAAAAAGTGTTAAACAAACCAGAATATGTTTTATATTTTAGATTCTTCAAAGTAGCCACCTTTTGCTTTGATGACAGCTTTGCACACTCTTGGCAAGGTGTGTCCAAACTTTTGACCGGTACTGTACGTGACACTGTTGTTGGTTCGTAGACGTCGTCGACCGGATGGGAAACTGAACTTGAACCTGAACAACAACTCAACTGTATCGCTCTGTTGTCATGAACAGGTGGACAGCCGGGGAGGCTGGCGGAGGTAGAAATCGGAGGACGGGGGCTCATTGTAATGCATGGAACGGCATGAGGAATGGTATCAAACACGCATTCCTCATGCCGTTCCATGCGTTACAATGAGCCCCCGTCCTCCGATTTCTACCTCCGCCAGCCTCCCCTGATACGTGTCACGCTTTGCAGTGTAATGGCTCTTGTCATGTCCTCTGACACATGTCATGTAATCTACTGGGCTGCCGTGGCTCCTTACTGGGCAGACTGGGCAGCCTGGGCAGACTACCACAGCTTTATCACTCTCTTCTGCTGTGCAGACTTCTGGCTGGTGTGTGTCTGCTGTGCCCTTCGTGCTGCCTGGCACTGCCCAAATAACTCCTTTCTGGCACTGCCCAAATAACTCCTTTCTGGCACTGCCCAAATAACTCCTGCCTGGCACTGCCCTGTGGTAGATCAGGTTGGTGGATGTAGAAATCGGAGGACCAGCCTCCCTACCACAGGGCAGTGGATCAGAGGGTTAGGGCGGCACGAGCTTATCAACAGAGAGATAAGCACTCTTCACATGAAGTACGCTTCATGAAACAGTCAGTTTAGTAATGCTGCACACAAACGTGGCGTGATTCACTCTCAAGCCATAAACCGAGCTTGCAGTTCCCATATTTCAATATGACAAATAATCATATATGAACATGTGGTTTGAGAGTCACAGGAGTGCAGCTCCGCACGATACAGATGAAGATAAACCCTTCATTTGCTGTGTGAGTTGCGTTCAAAATCCCGTAAAGGGATTCAATGAAGTAAAAAAAAAGGCCTGTTACACATCATTGCGCTGGATACACAACTAATTATAAATCAGTCCGAAAAATCATGCAGGTATTTCCTACTGGCAGTAAATACGGGTCCAAGTACATGTAGACCAGGGGAGGCTGGTGGAGGTAGGAATCGGAGGACAGGGCTCATTGCAATGCATGGAACGGAATGAGGAACGGTGTCAAACGCGGTAGTCCACGCGTTTGATACCGTTCCTCATTCCGTCCCATTCATTGCAATGAACCCCGTCCTCCGATTCCTACCTCCACCAGCCTCCGCTCATAGAGAGATGTATATCGATGCAGACAGTTTTTTCCATGCAGGGGAAAGACAACAGAGTGATCAGGACTGTGGGTAGCAGGTCTGGACCCAAGCCAGTCCCGGGCGGCTGGGAGCCAGTGGCTGCTGAGGCTTTGGCTCCATGCTGAAGGATCATGTTTTAGACTTGAAAACTGGGCTGCAGGGGCACTTCACTACGCCGTACACGAGACAGCAGCAGGAAAACAGCTCCGCGTCTCGGGAGTGATTTCATTTAGAAACCAAACCAAACAACAGCATGCTGCATGGATGGAAACGAGAGAAGAGGGAGGGAGAGGGAGAGGAGAGGAGAGAAGAGAAGAGAAGAGAAGAGAAGAGAAGAGAAGAGAAGAGAGGGAAAGGAGAAGAGAGGAGAGGGAGGAGAGGAGAGAGTAGTCATGTGTCTGGCAGCTTTCCTGGATGGAAGTTGAACAGAGTTGACGTTCTGGCACCACGGTTCAGTTGAAGTAATGTGTAAAGAGCTTGTATTCAGTCCCAAAAACACTATCTTTAAAGATGTGGAAAATGTACTGCAGTGCCTCCAAGGGGAGAAGATGGGTTCATCCAGAACCTTCCATTGGAAATACCGTAAATGGCTTTGGCTTCCTCTATAGGCCAAGACAGAGATGGGGTAGACTGGTAACCTAGTTAGGCCTTATGGGTCCTAATGTAGACCCATGGAGGCTGGTGGAGGTAGAAATCAGAGGACAGGCTCATTGTAATGCATGGAACGGAACACGTGTTTGATACCATTCCTCATTCAGCTCCATGCATTACAATGAGCCCGTCCTCCGATTTCTACCTCCCCCAGCCTCCCCTGATGTTGACTCCAGGCTCCTCAAACCTCCAGTTCACTACGGCAAAGATGTTTCAAATTGTATTCACATATTTTCTGTTGAGGCTACAAGAAGCCAGGCCACGAGGAAAAATAAATATAAAAAATGTTCCACGTACTGTGACCCCCCCAGGAGAGAGCTTCTGCTCCTGTACCCCCAAGAGGGCTTCTGCTTCCCTGAGGTCTGCTAAAAGCAGTCCCGTTGTGGAGGCGATCACAGAGACTGTGTACTGCTCTAATCTCTCACAGGGCCGGGGTGGCATGTCACGGCCACGATGAGACTCAGCTGTGCCAGTCCACATCCCTCTCTGCCTGCTACCCACATAGCGTGACACCACGCAGGGGGAGGCTGGCGGAGGTAGAAAATTGGAGGACGGGGCCTCATTGTAACGCACGGAACGGAATGAGGAATGGTATCAAATATACACACCATATTGAGTTTGATACCGTTCCTGATTCTGTTCCATGCATTACAATGAGCCCCCGTCCTCCGATTTTCTACCTCCGCCAGCCTCCCCCTGCGTGACATCGCCAGGGCTCCGGGGGGGTTAGCAAAGCTAGCTTGTCCCTTCTGGTAGGTTTGATCTCCTCCCTCGCCATGTGTGCATGAGGAGAAGAGGCTTGATCATGTTAGCCACCGTCTGGTTCTACAGTATACGATCTATAACATCACGTTAGCCACAGCTAAGCTAGCGTTAGCCACCGTCTGGTTCTACAGTATACGATCTATAACATCACGTTAGCCACAGCTAAGCTAGCGTTAGCCACCGTCTGGCTGTACAGTATACGGTCTATAACATC
>NC_139658.1:23466622-23476622 GCF_951799395.1 Argentina silus | reverse complement strand
CATAACTTATACCAGTGGAGGCTGGTGGAGGTAGAAATCGGAGGACGGGCTCATTGTAATGCATGTGTTTTGATACCATTCTTTATTCCGTTCCATGTATTACAATGAGTCTGTCCTCCGATTTCTGCCTCCACCAGCCTCCCCTGATAGATACAGTATCTGTTGAATCTGGAACCTTCCCAGCTGAACTGAGAATAGACTAACACAAGTATACTGTATTTTCTTTTTTTTTTGGGGGACTTTATGTGGTGCTCAGTGCATAACAGGGGAGGCTGGCGGAGGTAGAAATCGGAGGATGGGCTCATTGTAATGAATGGAATGAGGAATGGTATCAAATTCAATTCCATGCATTACAATGAACCTGTCCTCTGTGTCTGTCTCTGTCTCTGTCTCTGTCTCTGTCTCTGTGTGTGTGTGTGTGTGTGTGTGTTGTGTAGATGTGGATGAGTGTCTGGCAGGTAACGGAGGGTGTGATCACACGTGCCAGAACAACGCCGGCTCCTTCCAGTGTTTCTGCCGGCGGGGCTTCCGATTGGACGACGACCGGCGATCCTGCATCCGTGAGTTCCACCAATCAGACAACAATCAGACAACAATCAGGCCAATCAAGCCAATCAGGCTCAGGGCCACACAATCATCATACCTCACACTCTTTCTCTCTCTCTCTCTCTCCTTCTCTTTCTCTTTCTCCTTCTCCTTCTCTTTCTCTTTCTCTTTCTTTCTCTCTCTCTCCCCCATCTCTCACCCCTTCCTCTCTCTCCCTCCAGCGCTGGAGGATGCAGTGGAAGCCCTGTCCAGCGGGGGCGCTCTGGAGCAGCCCCTGCCGCGGCCCCAGCTGACGCTGCTGCAGGACTACAGCCAGGCGCTGGAGCGTTACGACGACTACGAGGACGACGAGGGGGAGCTGAGGGCCGAGAACACGCTGGCCGAGAAGTTTGGTACGGAACCACAGAACCATAGAATCACAGAACCATAGAACCACAGAACCATAGAACCACAGAACCATAGAACCATAGAACCATAGAACCGTAGAACACATAGAACCACAGAACCATAGAACCACAGAACCATAGAACCACAGAACCATAGAACCATAGAACCACAGAACCATAGAACCATAGAACACATAGAACCACAGAACCATAGAACCACAGAACCATAGAACCACAGAACCATAGAACACATAGAACCATAGAACCATAGAACCACAGAACCATAGAACCACAGAACCACAGAACCACAGAACCATAGAACCACAGAACCACTGAACTACAGAACAAATAGAGCCAGAGAACACATAGAACCGTAGACACATAGAACACTAGAACCGCAGAACACACGTTAGGAACCAGCTGTATGCCGTTACCTCAGAGTCGCGGGAGGCAGACTGTTAGACAGCCTTGTTTACTTATCCAGTTAAAAACACCCTCAGCAGGAGGTTAACTGCTTTGCCTCATACTCCGAGGCTATTTCTACATACCTTAAAAAAGGCTCCTTGGCTGTGCTGGTAATGGCGGGGCTTATAGGCCGTGGTAATGGCGGAGCTTATAGGCCGTGCCAGGAGGGCGTTGGCAGGAAGCCACTGGGTTTGGTTGGTGCTGCTAGGCCCTGATTGGTCCGTTTGACAACAGTAATCATCCGGGTTTAATATCGCCTCACCTGGGGTGGAGAGGAGAGGAGGAGGGGAGGAGGGGAGGAGGGGAGGAGAGGAGGAGAGGAGGAGAGGAGGAGGGGAGGTCCTAATGGCTTACACATGCCTCTGGAATGTAGACATGAGCCATGCTTGGAAACTGGTAGACGTGATTCCATACAGTGATGTCTACTGTATGTAAGGGCCACGGGAGGCTGGGGGAGGCTGGGGGAGGCAGAAATCGGAGGACAGGCTCATTGTAATGCATGGAACGGAATGACGAACCATTCCATGCATTAAAATGAACCTGTCCTCCGATTTATACCTCCACCCACCAGCCTCCCCTGGTACGGGCAGTGAGTGTGTATATGTGACCGCCCCCTCTGTGTCTCCAGTGTGTCTGAACCACATGTTCGGGGATGACTGCAGCCTGACCTGTGAAGACTGCTCCAACGGAGGGACCTGCAGCCCTGGGGGGGGCGGCTGTGACTGCCCTGACGGGTGGACAGGCATCGTCTGCAACCAGAGTGAGGAGCTAGACACACACACACACACACACACACACACACACACACACAGTCCGAATATGACAAATGTAACATTCTCTGTGTCTGTGTGTTCTGTGTCCCAGCTTGTCCTGAGGGTCACTTTGGCAGGAACTGCTCCTTTGACTGTAAGTGTCAGAACGGCGCCCTCTGCGACCCCATCACAGGGAGCTGCCGCTGCCCGCCTGGCGTCAGTGGAGACATGTGCCAGGATGGTGAGTTACTGCTGGGTACCAGAGACTAAAACACTGACAGTACAGACCAGGGGAGGCTGGTGGAGGTAGAACACCTGGGGAGGCTGGTGGAGGTCGACATTGGAGGATGGGCTCATTGTAATGCGTGGAACGGAATGTGGAGGGTGTTTGGTACAATTCCTGATTCCTTTCCATGCATTACAATGAGCCCGTCCTCCGATATCTACCTCCACCAGCCTCCCCTGGTGTTCTACCTCCACCAGCCTCCCCTGGTGTTCTACCTCCACCAGCCTCCCCTGCTGTACTCTTATTGGAGTAACATGTTTGCAGTAGTATGATCTCACAAGCAGGGTTGTTGTTGATGATCATCTTTGCGTGATCTCACTGATGGTGTGTGTTTGTGTGTGTCCGTGTGTGTCCGTGTGTGTCCGTGTGTCCGTGTGTCCGTGTGTGTGTGTGTGTGTGTGTGTGTGTGTGTGTGCAGGCTGTCCCAAGGGCCTCTATGGGAAGCAGTGTAACAAGAAGTGTAATTGTGCCAACAACGGTCGGTGCCACCGGACCTACGGAGCCTGTCTGTGTGACCCGGGGCTCTACGGCAGGTTCTGCCATCTGCGTGAGTCACAACGCTGAGTCACACTCCTCACCTCACCTGACCACACCTCACCTGACCTCACCTCACCTCACCTGACCTGACCTGACCTGACCTCACCTCACCCCACCTCACCTTACCTGACCTCACCTGACCTCACCTCACCCCACCTCACCTGACCTGACCTCACCTGACCTCACCTGACCTCACCTCACCTCACCTCACCTCACCTCACCTCACCTGACCTCACCTCACCTCACCTCACCTGACCTGACCTCACCTGACCTCACCTCACCTCACCTCACCTCACCTCACCTGACCTCACCTCACGTTAACCCATCTGGTCCTTCACCTCATACTCAGTCTTTTTACGCCACGAAAGTCCATCCATCACAAACCGCAGAATGTAAACATGAATGGAGGCATGATTTTTGTTATTTTTTATGATTGCTAGCAAAAATAAGTCTGAGCGGTTGCTAGTGAATACGTTCTGATTGTGCCCAAGCTTGACGAAGCTTGCAGGTGTTGTAAATGTAGTCATTTACATGACTGAAATTTACCGTTAATTTACCGTGACTCTCTTTTGCTCGGAGTCATAACGATGACACCTGTCTCCTAAAATGATGAGTGCCTCCAGTTTTGTTTACATTCTGTAGTTCAGTGTCACAGCGTATTCAACGTCCACCATGTCATGTCATGTCATGTCCTCCCCTGCCGCTCCTCCAGCCTGTCCTAAGTGGGCCTTCGGACCGGGCTGCTCAGAGGAGTGTCAGTGCGCCCAGCGGAACACTCTGGAGTGTCACCGTCGTCACGGCACCTGCCTCTGCAAGCCGGGTTACCAAGGCAACACCTGCAGGGAAGGTCAGTGTTGTTGATCTCATCATCAGCCAGTGTTTTGTGGCCAATTTCTTTCTTTCTTTATCATTATTATTATTATTATTATTATTATTAAACCCCCATGACTGTTAGACTTGTCATGTTTTGTGTCATTGTCTTTTTAATAATTTTGTATTCATATTCCTGTAAAGAGCATTGTGTTGCATCGGTTGCATGTGCTCTATGAATAAAGTTTGATCTGATTTGATTTAATATAGTGTGATCAGGCATCAGCATAGTCTGCTGTAGAGCTCTGTGTGTGTGTGCGTGTGTGTGTGTGTGTGTGTGTGTGTGTGTGTTTACCTGAGTGATAAGTCACACGGTCTGCCCTCCCCTCCCTCAGAGTGTGACCCGGGCTCCTACGGTGCCGGCTGTGACACCAAGTGTGCGTGTCCTCCAGGGGTGTCATGTGATCACGTGACTGGCCAGTGCCAACGCCTGTGCCCTGCCGGTCGCCGTGGAGACGACTGTGATCAAGGTGGGTTGTTTCATTGGTCACATTGGCACAGTTTAGGCGTGTTACCGTGATGTCATAGGGGTCAGAGTTGACAGTAGTGTGTGTGTGTGTGAGTGTGAGTGTGAGTGTGTGTGTGTGTGTGTGTGTGTGTGTGTGTGTGTGTGTGTGTGTGTGTGTGTCCTCTCTCAGTGAGACTAGAGGCGTTTCTCAATCGTTAGGAACACGACTCCTCGCGTCCTCTCCTTCATAGTCCACTCACGTCCTACTGAACACGCACTGGAGGAGATGATCTAGGTTTGGAGAGATCTGACCCCAGACCTGTAACTGTGTTGTGTTGCAGAGTGTTCAGAGGGGAGGTTTGGAGAGATCTGACCCCAGACCTGTAACTGTGTTGTGTTGTATTGTAGAGTGTTCAGAGGGGAGGTTTGGAGAGATCTGACCCCAGACCTGTAACTGTGTTGTGTTGCAGAGTGTTCAGAGGGGAGGTTTGGAGAGAGCTGCTCCCAGATCTGTAATTGTTCGGGGGCACCATGTGACATCGTTAACGGCCAGTGCCAGTGTCCTGCAGGAACCACAGGAGGACGCTGTGAGAACGGTAAGATGATGATGAAGATGATGATGGTGATGATGATGATGATGCTGCTGCTGCTGATGATGATGATGATGCTGATGATGATGAGTATGATGATGATGATAATGATAATGGTGATGATGGTGGTGGTAGTGATGATGATGAGGATGAACAAGAAGATGATGATGACGATGGTGATGGTGGTGGTATTGGTGGTGGTGATGATGATGATGATGATGCTGATGCTCTCTCTCCGTGCTGCAGTGTGTGAGGACGGCCTCTGGGGTCCGGGGTGCCGGGAGGCGTGTCCTGCCTGTGAGAACGGGGGGCTGTGTGATAAACACAACGGGTCGTGTGTCTGCCCTTCTGGGTTCATGGGCCGGCTCTGCCAGAACCGTGAGTACTGGACCACTGGGTCACTGAGGATGATGATGGTGATGATGAAGATGAAGATGATGGTCAAAATGATGATGATAATGCTGATGAAGATGATGAGGATGATGATGAAGATGATGATGATAATGCTGATGAAGATAATGATGATGATGATGATGATGATAATGATGATTGTCAAGATGATGATGATGATGATAATAATGATGTGGTGATGATGATGATGATGACGATGATGAACCAGGTAGAATATTTTTTTTTTCTCTGAATATCGCCCATATGGAATATCGCCCTAGACATCAATGATTTCTGTGTATGGTTTCCACGGAGATACGGTGCACAGAGGAACGTTTGTGCTCAAACACACGACCGGGACCTTGTGTTGAAGGCTTGCTGTTGTCACATTCCTTTACTGCAGCAGTTTTCACTGAAAACAGAGAGATGTTAAAAGATAGATGAGGTCTTATGGGTCATTAAGTCCTCCCAGGCCAGCCACACCACATGACCCTCCCCCTGTGAGATGGGTCATAAACACTGTCCTGTAGCAGCCCCCCAGACCACCTGAGACATGTTTTCACTGAGGAGAATAAATGTTATTCCAGTTTAACCAACTGTTCCCCTTTAGACCTGCCTGGTGATTCCATATCACCTTTCTAAGTCTGTATGTGTGGATGTTATTGTGTGGAATCGTCCTTGTTTCTACTTGCTACATGCTACATGCTACCAGGCATTTCTATCAGAGGACGATATTTATGAGCGGCCTCATACAGGGAAGGTAATGTGGTGTGATTGGCCTGGGACGATTTTAATGACCCACAAGAAAGGGCTCATTGTAATGCATGGACTGGAATCAGGAATGGATTGATACCATTCCTCATTCCATTCCGTGCATCACAATGAGCCCGTCCTCCGTTTTCTACCTCCGCCAGCCTCCCCTGGTGTCCTGCAGTGCTGTGTAGAGGAGGCAGTTAGAGGTTAACGTGGCGTTTATGTGTCTGCTACCACTACAGCGTGCCCGGCTGGACGTTTTGGCCTGGGATGCCAGCAGCGCTGTGTGTGTGAGAACAGCGGGCGCTGCCACCCTGCCACTGGGCGCTGTACCTGTGCCGCTGGATGGATGGGGCACAACTGCAGGAAAGGTAACGGTGTATTGAGCGTTGAGCAGGACCAGCAGGCAGAGGCTAGTATAGTGCCCTGTCACTAGGTGTTATGGACAGTTTGTAGTGTTGTTGTTTGCTGTAAAGGTTTGTAAACTGGGCTGTTTTTATAGGATATTTCATTGTTTGTATTTTATAATATATGCCATTTAGCTGACGCTTTTATCCAAAGTGACTTACATTGCAGTGAGTGCATACATTTCAGTATATATGGTCCCAGCGGGAATCGAACCCACAACCTAAGCGTTGTTAGCACCATGCTCTACCAACTGAGCCACAGAGGACCAGAGGTTAAAAATCAATGAATTAATCAATCAGTATACAGCAGATGAAAGTAGCGATTTAGCTACGTAAAACAACTGTTCCAGTGCTCTGAATCCAGACGGCTCAAATCAAACGATCACGGAACGCATCTGATTTTCTTTCTCGTTTGCCTTGTGGTTGCCATGGCAGCCTGTGACGCAGGGCACTGGGGCGTGGACTGTGCAGAGTCATGTGACTGTAACAACGGCCACGGCGGCTGTGACGCGGAGACGGGACGGTGTAACTGTGAGGCCGGCTTCACCGGAACACGCTGCCACCAGAGTACGTCCCCGGGTCCCCGGGTCCCCAACCCCCCGGGTCCCCAACCCCCCCGGGTCCCCCGGTCCCCAACCCCCCGGGTCCCCAACCCCCCCGGGTCCCCAACCCCCCGGGTCCCCAACCCCCCCGGGTCCCCAACCCCCCGGGTCCCCAACCCCGTCTTCATGTGTATGTCAGGGGGGGCTGGTGGAGGTAGACATCGGAGGACGGGCTCATTGTAATGCATGGAATGGATTACAATCCATGCATTACAATGAGCGATCCACCATCCATCCTGTGTCTGCTGTGTTTAATCTGTGTCTCTTGTGTTTCCCAGAGTGTCCAGCAGGGCATTATGGTCTGGCCTGTCGCCATCGCTGTCAGTGTGACAACCAGGCGTCATGTGACCACGTGAGTGGGGCCTGCACCTGTCAGGTGGGCTGGGTCGGAACCCACTGTGAGAAACGTAAGAGAACCTTCCAGAACCCTCCCTAAACCCAGTCAACGACATGGGGGATAAACAGCATCCATACACATTAGTCTTTAGGAGTCATTGGAGTCGTTATTCCAGGGGAGGCTGGTGGAGGTAGAAATCGGAGGACGGGCTCATTGTAATTCATGGAACGGAATGAGGAACGGTATCAAACACACGTGTGTTTGTTACCATTCCTTATTCCGTTCCATACATTCCAATGAGCCCCGTCCTCCGATTTCTACCTCCACCAGCCTCTCCTGAGTTATACAGTATACTGTAAAGCAACATTGTAGGTTCAGTCGTACTGCAGTTGCTCTGTTGTTCGATGAGTAAGTGTGTGTGTGTGTGTGTGTGTGTGTGTGTTGTAGCCTGTCCCCAGGGCTTCTACGGTCTGGACTGCCAGGAGAAGTGTGTGTGTCTGAACGGAGGTCGCTGCGACCACGTCAGTGGTGTGTGTGTGTGTCCTGCTGGCTGGATCGGCTCTCTCTGCAACCTGAGTGAGTCATGGACCTCCCGCGCCGCAACACACACCGTGGTAGAGGCTGGCGGAGGTAGAAATCGGAGGACGGGCTCATTGTAATGCATGGAACAGAATGAGGTTTGGCATGAGAAGAATTTCCACCTCCGATTTCCACCTCCACCAGCCTCCCCTGCTGTACTGTAAATACAGCACACAACACACACACGCATCAGAAACAACCTCACATGAAACCGCCCGTATGGAGCGAGAGGAGGACAGACCACACGTGTGCATTGATTACTTTATCTTATGATGACTGATGGACAGATGATTCACTTACTTAGAATTTGTTGTAAGTCGCTTTGGATAAAGGCGTCTGCTAGGAGTCTACCCAGGGCATAACCCACCTATCACGGGCGACCGCCGTGACGTTTCCCCCTGGTGTGATGGATGGCCCCCCTCCCCTCCCCAAGTCATCTGTTCACTGGAAGTAAATAGTTTATCCTGGCTTCCTTATCTTCCCCTCACAGCGTGCCCCGCTGGTTACTATGGCGAGGGCTGTAACCAAACCTGCGGTTGCCATAACAATGGCAGCTGCCACCCGGCAAGCGGACAGTGTGTGTGTACACCGGGCTGGACCGGGCCTGACTGCTCACAAGGTGGGTGTGTTTTCAAGCAGTGAATTTATTTATTTTTATTTCACTCTTATTTTACCAGGCAAGTTGACAAGGGAACATGTTCTCATTTGCAGCAGTGGTGTGGAGAGGAGGGGAGAGGAGAGGAGAGGAGGGGAGGGGAGGGGAGAGGAGGGGAGGGGGAGGCCATGATCGTACAGGGGCCAGATTGGGAATTTAGCCAGTGAAGTGGTTTGGCTTCACAATGTAGCTAATTCTACTCTCAACAATAGATCCCACACTCTTAGAAAAAAGGAACCCCTTTTGGGGTTGAACCCTTTTCCATGAAAAGGGTTCTATGTGGAACCCAAAAGGGTTCTTCAAAGGGTTCCCCTATGGGGACACAGTACTGCACCATCAGTCTAATCATCCCCTACTTTCAATTGGCTCCTTCTTCATCCCCTCTCCTCTCCCCTGCAACTCATCATCGCTGCAAATGATGTTCTCAGTCAACTTGTCTGTTAAAATGAGGGTGAAATAAACACATAAACAGAACATTTACATGAAGGTTAATGGGTGATTGAGTCCTGTTGAGACACAAACTGTGGAACTGTCATCATTGTAATGGTCCTGCCATGTTTACCCAGAATGTCCGGCGGGCTTCTACGGGGCCGACTGTCGCCAGCGCTGCCTGTGCCAGAACGGGGCGGCGTGCAACCGGACCAGCGGGCGCTGCACGTGTGCCAACGGCTGGATGGGCGCAGCCTGCGAGAGAGGTCAGGCTGCCACTCTGGTCTTATATGTGTTTTAGGGCGTTTCTGCTTTATTGGGACAGATTGACAGGAAGGATGGGTGAGAGAGAGAGAGAGAGAGAGAGAGAGGAGGGATGACATGCAGGATATGTCGAGGGTCGGAATTGAACCAGGAACCTTGGGATGACGTGGTATGCACATTAGTGTGCTACACCACTAAGCTCCCCCAGTCTAATGACACCACAGAGTTGCACCAAAGTGAGCCGAACCGAACCGAGCTGTGCTGTCCTAGTCTGGCCTGGTCTGGCCTGGCCTAGCCTAGCCTAGTCTGGTGTGGTCTGGTCTGGCCTGGCCTGGTCTGGCCTAGCCTAGTCTGGTCTGGTCTGGTCTGGTCTGGCCTGGCCTAGCCTAGTCTGGCCTGGTCTGGCCTGGCCTGGCCTGGCCTGGCCTGGCCTGGCCTAGCCTGGCCTAGTCTGGTGTGGTCTGGTCTGGCCTGGCCTGGTCTGGCCTAGCCTAGTCTGGCCTAGCCTAGTCTGGTCTGGTCTGGTCTGGTCTGGTCTGGTCTAGCCTAGTCTAGCCTAGTCTGGCCTGGTTATGCATCCACCATAGTCACTGTAACAGTGGTAAAGAGGATGATGTGAGAGCGAAATACAGGACAGAGCTGTAGACACATTAAGTACCCTGACCCGAGGGGACCCACGTACCCCAGCCTAACTACCCCAGCCC